>NW_027140423.1:616289-924434 GCF_036365525.1 Heterodontus francisci | reverse complement strand
AGGACAGTGGGGGTGTTTTACACTTCACAGGGTGTATCTGACTGTGGGTCATGATATACACAGTGTGTCAGTGAGTGTGTTAATATTTATCTGTGTTCTCTGCCAGTGTGTTAATATTCCTGAGGACAGTGGGGGTGTTTTACACTTCACAGGGTGTATCTGACTGTGGGTCTTGATGTACACAGTGTGTCAGTGAGTGTGTTAATATTAATCTGTGTTCTCTGTCAGTGTGTTAATATTACTGAGGACAGTGGGGGTGTTTTGCACTTCACAGGGTGTATCTGACTGTGGGTCATGATATACACAGTGTGTCAGTGAGTGTGTTAATATTAATCTGTGTTCTCTGTCAGTGTGCTAATATTACTGAGGACAGTGGGGGTGTTTTACACTTCACAGGGTGTATCTGACTGTGGGTCATGATATACACAGTGTGTCAGTGAGTGTGTTAATATTAATCTGTGTTCTCTGTCAGTGTGTTAATATTCCTGAGGACAGTGGGGATGTTTTACACTTCACAGGGTGTATCTGACTGTGGGTCATGATGTACACAGTGTGTCAGTGAGTGTGTTAATATTAATCTGTGTACTCTGTCAGTGTGTTAATATTCCTGAGGACAGTGGGGATGTTTTACACTTCACAGGGTTTATCTGACTGTGGGTCATGATAAACACAGTGTGTCAGTGAGTGTGTTAATATTAATCTGTGTTCTCTGTCAGTGTGTTAATATTCCTGAGGACAGTGGGGGTGTTTTACACTTCACAGGGTGTATCTGACTGTGGGTCATGATGTACACAGTGTGTCAGTGAGTGTGTTAATATTAATCTGTATTCTCTGTCAGTGTGTTAATATTCCTGAGGACAGTGGTGGTGTTATACACTTCACAGGGTGTATCTGACTGTGGGTCATGATGTACACAGAGTGTCAGTGAGTGTGTTAATATTAATCTGTGTTCTCTGTCAGTGTGTTAATATTACTGAGGACAGTGGGTGTGTTTTACACTTCACAGGGTGTATCTGACTGTGGGTCATGATATACACAGTGTGTCAGTGAGTGTGTTAATATTAATCTGTGTTCTCTGTCAGTGTGTTAATATTACTGAGGACAGTGGGGGTGTTTTACACTTCACAGGGTTTATCTGACTGTGGGTCATGATGTACACAGTGTGTCAGTGAGTGTGTTAATATTAATCTGTGTTCTCTGTCAGTGAGTTAATATTACTGAGGACAGTGGGGGTGTTTTACACTTCACAGGGTTTATCTGACTGTGGGTCATGATGTACACAGTGTGTCAGTGAGTGTGTTAATATTAATCTGTGTTCTCTGTCAGTGTGTTAATATTACTGAGGACAGTGGGGGTGTTTTACACTTCACAGGTTGTATCTGACTGTGGGTCATGATATACACAGTGTGTCAGTGAGTGTGTTAATATTAATCTGTGTTCTCTGTCAGTGTGTTAATATTACTGAGGACAGTGGGGTGTTTTACACTTCACAGGGTGTATCTGACTGTGGGTCATGATATACACAGTGTGTCAGTGAGTGTGTTAATATTAATCTGTGTTCTCTGTCAGTGTGTTAATATTCCTGAGGACAGTGGGGGTGTTTTACACTTCACAGGGTGTATCTGGCTGTGGGTCATGATATACACAGTGTGTCAGTGAGTGTGTTAATATTAATCTGTGTTCTCTGTCAGTGTGTTAATATTCCTGAGGACAGTGGGGGTGTTTTACACTTCACAGGGTTTATCTGACTGTGGGTCATGATATACACAGTGTGTCAGTGAGTGTGTTAATATTAATCTGTGTTCTCTGTCAGTGTGTTAATATTACTGAGGACAGTGGGGGTGTTTTACACTTCACAGGGTGTATCTGACTGTGGGTCATGATATACACAGTGTGTCAGTGAGTGAGTTAATATTAATCTGTGTTCTCTTTCAGTGTGTTAATATTCCTGAGGACAGTGGGGGTGTTTTACACTTCACAGGGTGTATCTGACTGTGGGTCATGATGTACACAGTGTGTCAGTGCGTGTGTTAATATTAATCTGTGTTCTCTGTCAGTGTGTTAATATTACTGAGGACAGTGGGGGTGTTTTGCACTTCACAGGGTGTATCTGACTGTGGGTCATGATGTACACAGTGTGTCAGTGAGTGTGTTAATATTAATCTGTGTTCTCTGTCAGTGTGTTAATATTACTGAGGACAGTGGGGGTGTTTTACACTTCACAGGGTGTATCTGACTTTGGGTCATGATGTACACAGTGTGTCAGTGAGTGTGTTAATATTAATCTGTGTTCTCTGTCTGTGTGTTAATATTACTGAGGACAGTGGGGATGTTTTACACTTCACAGGGTGTATCTGACTGTGGGTCATGATATACACAGTGTGTCAGTGAGTGTGTTAATATTAATCTGTGTTCTCTGTCAGTGTGTTAATATTCCTGAGGACAGTGGGGGTGTTTTACACTTCACAGGGTGTATCTGACTGTGGGTCATGATATACACAGTGTGTCAGTGAGTGTGTTAATATTAATCTGTGTTCTCTGTCAGTGTGTTAATATTACTGAGGACAGTGGGGGTGTTTTACACTTCACAGGGTTTATCTGACTGTGGGTCATGATATACACAGTGTGTCAGTGAGTGTGTTAATATTAATCTGTGTTCTCTGTCAGTGTGTTAATATTCCTGAGGACAGTGGGGGTGTTTTACACTTCACAGGGTGTATCTGACTGTGGGTCATGATGTACACAGTGTGTCAGTGAGTGTGTTAATATTAATCTGTGTTCTCTGTCAGTGTGTTAATATTACTGAGGACTGTGGGGGTGTTTTGCACTTCACAGGGTGTATCTGACTGTGGGTCATGACATACACAGTGTGTCAGTGAGTGTGTTAATATTAATCTGTGTTCTCTGTCAGTGTGCTAATATTACTGAGGACAGTGGGGGTGTTTTACACTTCACAGGGTGTATCTGACTGTGGGTCATGATATACACAGTGTGTCAGTGAGTGTGTTAATATTAATCTGTGTTCTCTGTCAGTGTGTTAATATTCCTGAGGACAGTGGGGATGTTTTAAACTTCACAAGGTGTATCTGACTGTGGGTCATGATGTACACAGTGTGTCAGTGAGTGTGTTAATATTAATCTGTGTACTCTGTCAGTGTGTTAATATTCCTGAGGACAGTGTGGATGTTTTACACTTCACAGGGTTTATCTGACTGTGGGTCATGATATACACAGTGTGTCAGTGAGTGTGTTAATATTAATCTGTGTTCTCTGTCAGTGTGTTAATATTCCTGAGGAAAGTGGGCATGTTTTACACTTCACAGGGTGTATCTGACTGTGGGTCATGATGTACATAGTGTGTCAGTGAGTGTGTTAATATTAATCTGTGTTCTCTGTCAGTGTGTTAATATTCCTGAGGACAGTGGGGGTGTTTTACACTTCACAGGGTGTATCTGACTGTGGGTCATGATATACACAGTGTGTCAGTGAGTGTGATAATATTAATCTGTGTTCTCTGTCAGTGTGTTAATATTACTGAGGACAGTGGGGGTGTTTTACACTTCACAGGGTGTATCTGACTGTGGGTCATGATATATACAGTGTGTCAGTGAGTGTGTTAATATTAATCTGTGTTCTCTGTCAGTGTGTTAATATTCCTGAGGACAGTGGGGATGTTTTACACTTCACAGGGTGTATCTGACTGTGGGTCATGATATACACAGTGTGTCAGTGAGTGTGTTAATATTAATCTGTGTTCTCTGTCAGTGTGTTAATATTCCTGAGGACAGTGGGGGTGTTTTACACTTCACAGAGTGCATCTGACTGTGGGTCATGATATACACAGTGTGTCAGTGAGTGTGTTAATATTAATCTGTGTTCTCTGTCAGTGTGTTAATATTACTAAGGACAGTGGGGATGTTTTACACTTCACAGGGTGTATCTGACTGTGGGTCATGATATACACAGTGTGTCAGTGAGTGTGTTAATATTAATCTGTGTTCTCTGTCAGTATGTTAATATTCCTGAGGACAGTGGGGGTGTTTTACACTTCACAGGGTGTATCTGACTGTGGGTCATGATATACACAGTGTGTCAGTGAGTGTGTTAATATTAATCTGTGTTCTCTGTCAGTGTGTTAATATTACTGAGGACAGTGGGGGTGTTTTACACTTCACAGGGTTTATCTGACTGTGGGTCATGATGTACACAGTGTGTCAGTGAGTGTGTTAATATTAATCTGTGTTCTCTGTCAGTGTGTTAATATTACTGAGGACAGTGGGAATGTTTTACACTTCACAGGGTGTATCTGACTGTGCGTCATGATATACACAGTGTGTCAGTGAGTGTGTTAATATTAATCTGTGTTCTCTGTCAGTGTGTTAATATTGCTGAGGACAGTGGGGGTGTTTTACACTTCACAGGGTGTATCTGACTGTGGATCATGATATACACAGTGTGTCAGTGAGTGTGTTAATATTAATCTGTGTTCTCTGTCAGTGTGTTAATATTACTGAGGACAGTGGGGGTGTTTTACACTTCACAGGGTGTATCTGACTGTGGGTCATGATATACACAGTGTGTCAGTGAGTGTGTTAATATTAATCTGTGTTCTCTGTCAGTGTGTTAATATTACTGAGGACAGTGGGGGTGTTTTACATTTCACAGGGTGTATCTGACTGTGGGTCATGATATGCACAGTGTGTCAGTGAGTGTGTTAATATTAATCTGTGTTCTCTGTCAGTGTGTTAATATTCCTGAGGACAGTGGGGGTGTTTTACACTTCACAGGGTGTATCTGACTGTGGGTCATGATATACACAGTGTGTCAGTGAGTGTGTTAATATTAATCTGTGTTCTCTGTCAGTGTGTTAATATTCCTGAGGACAGTGGGGGTGTTTTACACTTCACAGGGTGCATCTGACTGTGGGTCATGATATACACAGTGTGTCAGTGAGTGTGTTAATATTAATCTGTGTTCTCTGTCAGTGTGTTAATATTCCTGAGGACAGTGGGGGTGTTTTACACTTCACAGAGTGTATCTGACTGTTGGTCATGATATACACAGTGTGTCAGTGAGTGTGTTAATATTAATCTGTGTTCTCTGTCAGTGTGTTAATATTGCTGAGGACAGTGGGGGTGTTTTACACTTCACAGGGTGTATCTCACTGTGGGTCATGATATACACAGTGTGTCAGTGAGTGTGTTAATATTAATCTGTGTTCTCTGTCAGTGTGTTAATATTGCTGAGGACAGTGGGGGTGTTTTACACTTCACAGGGTGTATCTGACTGTGGGTCATGATATACACAGTGTGTCAGTGAGTGTGTTAATATTAATCTGTGTTCTCTGTCAGTGTGTTAATATTACTGAGGACAGTGGGGGTGTTTTACACTTCACAGGGTGTATCTGACTGTGGGTCATGATATACACAGTGTGTCAGTGAGTGTGTTAATATTAATCTGTGTTCTCTGTCAGTGTGTTAATATTACTGAGGACAGTGGGGGTGTTTTACACTTCACAGGGTGTATCTGACAGTGGGTCATGATGTACACAGTGTGTCAGTGAGTGTGTTAATATTAATCTGTGTTCTCTGTCAGTGTGTTAATATTACTGAGGACAGTGGGGGTGTTTTACACTTCACAGGGTGTATCTGACTGTGGGTCATGATATACACAGTGTGTCAGTGAGTGTGTTAATATTAATCTGTGTTCTCTGTCAGTGTGTTAATATTACTGAGGACAGTGGCGGTGTTTTACACTTCACAGTGTGTATCTGACTGTGGGTCATGATATACACAGTGTGTCAGTGAGTGTGTTAATATTAATCTGTGTTCTCTGTCAGTGTGTTAATATTACTGAGGACAGTGGGGGTGTTTTACACTTCACAGTGTGTATCTGACTGTGCGTCATGATATACACAGTGTGTCAGTGAGTGTGTTAATATTAATCTGTGTTCTCTGTCAGTGTGTTAATATTCCTGAGGACAGTGGGGGTGTTTTACACTTCACAGGGTGTATCTGACTGTTGGTCATGATGTACACAGTGTGTCAGTGACTGTGTTAATATTAATCTGTGTTCTCTGTCAGTGTGTTAATATTGCTGAGGACAGTGGGGGTGTTTTACACTTCACAGGGTGTATCTGACTGTGGGTCATGATATACACAGTGTGTCAGTGAGTGTGTTAATATTAATCTGTGTTCTCTGTCAGTGTGTTAATATTACTGAGGACAGTGGGGGTGTTTTACACTTCACAGTGTGTATCTGACTGTGCGTCATGATATACACAGTGTGTCAGTGAGTGTGTTAATATTAATCTGTGTTCTCTGTCAGTGTGTTACTATTGCTGAGGACAGTGGGGGTGTTTTACACTTCACAGGGTGTATCTGACTGTGGGTCATGATATACACAGTGTGTCAGTGAGTGTGTTAATATTAATCTGTGTTCTCTGTCAGTGTGTTAATATTGCTGAGGACAGTGGGGGTGTTTTACACTTCACAGGGTGTATCTGACTGTGGGTCATGTTATACACAGTGTGTCAGTGAGTGTGTTAATATTAATCTGTGTTCTCTGTCAGTGTGTTAATAATACTGAGGACAGTGGGGGTGTTTTACACTTCACAGGGTTTATCTGGCTGTGGGTCATGATGTACACAGTGTGTCAGTGAGTGTGTTAATATTAATCTGTGTTCTCTGTCAGTGTGTTAATATTCCTGAGGACAGTGGGGGTGTTTTACACTTCACAGGGTGTATCTGACTGTGGGTCATGATATACACAGTGTGTCAGTGAGTGTGTTAATATTAATCTGTGTTCTCTGTCAGTGTGTTAATATTCCTGAGGACAGTGGGGATGTTTTACACTTCACAGGGTTTATCTGACTGTGGGTCATGATGTACACAGTGTGTCAGTGAGTGTGTTAATATTAATCTGTGTTCTCTGTCAGTGTGTTAATATTACTGAGGACAGTGGGGGTGTTTTACACTTCACAGGGTGTATCTGACTGTGGGTCATGATATACACAGTGTGTCAGTGAGTGTGTTAATATTTATATGTGTTCTCTGTCAGTGTGTTAATATTACTGAGGACAGTGGGGGTGTTTTACACTTCACAGGGTGTATCTGACTGTGGGTCATGATATACACAGTGTGTCAGTGAGTGTGTTAATATTAATCTGTGTTCTCTGTCAGTGTGTTAATATTCCTGAGGACAGTGGGGTGTTTTACACTTCACAGGGTGTATCTGACTGTGGGTCATGATATACACAGTGTGTCAGTGAGTGTGTTAATATTAATCTGTGTTCTCTGTCAGTGTGTTAATATTCCTGAGGACAGTGGGGGTGTTTTACACTTCACAGGGTGTATATGACTGTGGGTCATGATGTACACAGTGTGTCAGTGAGTGTGTTAATATTAATCTGTGTTCTCTGTCAGTGTGTTAATATTACTGAGGACAGTGGGGGTGTTTTGCACTTCACAGGGTGTATCTGACTGTGGGTCATGATGTACACAGTGTGTCAGTGAGTGTGTTAATATTAATCTGTGTTCTCTGTCAGTGTGTTAATATTCCTGAGGACAGTGGGGGTGTTTTACACTTCACAGGGTGTATCTGACTGTGGGTCATGATATACACAGTGTGTCAGTGAGTGTGTTAATATTAATCTGTGTTCTCTGTCAGTGTGTTAATATTCCTGAGGACAGTGGGGGTGTTTTACACTTCACAGGGTGTATCTGACTCTGGGTCATGATGTACACAGTGTGTCAGTTAGTGTGTTAATATTAATCTGTGTTCTCTGTCAGTGTGTTAATATTCCTGAGGACAGTGGGGGTGTTTTACACTTCACAGGGTGTATCTGACTGTGGGTCATGATATACACAGTGTGTCAGTGAGTGTGTTAATATTAATCTGTGTTCTCTGTCTGTGTGTTAATATTCCTGAGGACAGTGGGGGTGTTTTACACTTCACCGGGTGTATCTGAATGTGGGTCATGATATACACAGTGTGTCAGTGAGTGTGTTAATATTAATCTGTGTTCTCTGTCAGTGTGTTAATATTCCTGAGGACAGTGGGGGTGTTTTACACTTCACCGGGTGTATCTGACTGTGGGTCATGATATACACAGTGTGTCAGTGAGAGTGTTAATATTAATCTGTGTTCTCTGTCAGTGTGTTAATATTCCTGAGGACAGTGGGGTGTTTTACACTTCACAGGGTGTATCTGACTGTGGGTCATGATATACACAGTGTGTCAGTGAGTGTGTTAATATTAATCTGTGTTCTCTGTCAGTGTGTTAATATTCCTGAGGACAGTGGGGGTGTTTTACACTTCACAGGGTGTATATGACTGTGGGTCATGATGTACACAGTGTGTCAGTGAGTGTGTTAATATTAATCTGTGTTCTCTGTCAGTGTGTTAATATTACTGAGGACAGTGGGGGTGTTTTGCACTTCACAGGGTGTATCTGACTGTGGGTCATGATGTACACAGTGTGTCAGTGAGTGTGTTAATATTAATCTGTGTTCTCTGTCAGTGTGTTAATATTACTGAGGACAGTGGGGGTGTTTTACACTTCACAGGGTGTATCTGACTGTGGGTCATGATATACACAGTGTGTCAGTGAGTGTGTTAATATTAATCTGTGTTCTCTGTCAGTGTGTTAATATTACTGAGGACAGTGGGGGTGTTTTACACTTCACAGGGTGTATCTGACTGTGAGTCATGATATACACAGTGTGTCAGTGAGTGTGTTAATATTAATCTGTGTTCTCTGTCAGTGTG
This sequence comes from Heterodontus francisci, assembly GCF_036365525.1. Classification (NCBI taxonomy): domain Eukaryota; kingdom Metazoa; phylum Chordata; class Chondrichthyes; order Heterodontiformes; family Heterodontidae; genus Heterodontus; species Heterodontus francisci. The sequence goes on along the minus strand of NW_027140423.1, from coordinate 915,665 downwards.
TTAATATTACTGAGGACAGTGGGGGTGTTTTACACTTCACAGGGTGTATCTGACTGTGGGTCATGATCGACACAGTGTGTCAGTGAGTGTGTTAATATTGATCTGTGTTCTCTGTCAGTGTGTTAATATTGCTGAGGACAGTGGGGGTGTTTTACACTTCACAGGGTGTATCTGACTGTGGGTCATGATATACACAGTGTGTCAGTGAGTGTGTTAATATTAATCTGTGTTCTCTGTCAGTGTGTTAATATTACTGAGGACAGTGGGGGTGTTTTACACTTCACAGGGTGTATCTGACTGTGGGTCATGATATACACAGTGTGTCAGTGAGTGTGTTAATATTAATCTGTGTTCTCTGTCAGTGTGTTAATATTCCTGAGGACAGTGGGGGTGTTTTACACTTCACAGGGTGTATCTAACTGTGGGTCAGGATATACACAGTGTGTCAGTGAGTGTGTTAATATTAATCTGTGTTCTCTGTCAGTGTGTTAATATTACTGAGGACAGTGGGGGTGTTTTACACTTCACAGGGTGTATCTGACTGTGGGTCATGATATACACAGTGTGTCAGTGAGTGTGTTAATATGAATCTGTGTTCTCTGTCAGGTGTTAATATTCCTGAGGACAGTGGGGGTGTTTTACACTTCACAGGGTGTATCTAACTGTGGGTCAGGATATACACAGTGTGTCAGTGAGTGTGTTAATATTAATCTGTGTTCTCTGTCAGTGTGTTAATATTCCTGAGGACAGTGGGGGTGTTTTACACTTCACAGGGTGTATCTGACTGTGGGTCATGATATACACAGTGTGTCAGTGAGTGTGTTAATTTGAATCTGTGTTCTCTGTCAGGTGTTAATATTCCTGAGGACAGTGGGGGTGTTTTACACTTCACAGGGTGTATCTAACTGTGGGTCAGGATATACACAGTGTGTCAGTGAGTGTGTTAATATTAATCTGTGTTCTCTGTCAGTGTGTTAATATTCCTGAGGACAGTGGGGGTGTTTTACACTTCACAGGGTGTATCTGACTGTGGGTCATGATATACACAGTGTGTCAGTGAGTGTGTTAATATTAATCTGTGTTCTCTGTCAGTGTGTTAATATTCCTGAGGACAGTGGGGGTGTTTTACACTTCACCGGGTGTATCTGAATGTGGGTCATGATATACACAGTGTGTCAGTGAGTGTGTTAATATTAATCTGTGTTCTCTGTCAGTGTGTTAATATTCCTGAGGACAGTGGGGGTGTTTTACACTTCACAGGGTGTATCTGACTGTGGGTCATGATGTACGCAGTGTGTCAGTGAGTGCGTTAATATTAATCTGTGTTCTCTGTCAGTGTGTTAATATTACTGAGGACAGTGGGGGTGTTTTACACTTCACAGGGTGTATCTGACTGTGGATCATGATGTACACAGTGTGTCAGTGAGTGTGTTAATATTAATCTGTGTTCTCTGTCAGTGTGTTAATATTACTGAGGACAGTGGGGGTGTTTTGCACTTCACAGGGTGTATCTGACTGTGGGTCATGATATACACAGTGTGTCAGTGACTGTGTTAATATTAATCTGTGTTCTCTGTCAGTGTGTTAATATTACTGAGGACAGTGGGGGTGTTTTACACTTCACAGGGTGTATCTGACTGTGGTTCATGATATACACAGTGTGTCAGTGAGTGTGTTAATATTAATCTGTGTTCTCTGTCAGTGTGTTAATATTACTGAGGACAGTGGGGGTGTTTTACACTTCACAGGGTGTATCTGACTGTGGGTCATGATATACACAGTGTGTCAGTGAGTGTGTTAATATTAATCTGTGTTCTCTGTCAGTGTGTTAATATTACTGAGGACAGTGGGGGTGTTTTACACTTCACAGGGTGTATCTGACTGTGAGTCATGATATACACAGTGTGTCAGTGAGTGTGTTAATATTAATCTGTGTTCTCTGTCAGTGTGTTAATATTACTGAGGACAGTGGGGGTGTTTTACACTTCACAGGGTGTATCTGACTGTGGGTCATGATAGACACAGTGTGTCAGTGAGTGTGTTAATATTAATCTGTGTTTTCTGTCAGTGTGTTAATATTGCTGAGGACAGTGGGGGTGTTTTACACTTCACAGGGTGTATCTGACTGTGGGTCATGATGTACACAGTGTGTCAGTGAGTGTGTTAATATTAATCTGTGTTCTCTGTCAGTGTGTTAATATTACTGAGGACAGTGGGGGTGTTTTACACTTCACAGGGTGTATCTGACTGTGGGTCATGATGTACACAGTGTGTCAGTGAGTGTGTTAATATTAATCTGTGTTCTCTGTCAGTGTGTTAATATTACTGAGGACAGTGGGGGTGTTTTACACTTCACAGGGTGTATCTGACTGTGGGCCATGATATACACAGTGTGTCAGTGAGTGTGTTAATATGAATCTGTGTTCTCTGTCAGGTGTTAATATTCCTGAGGACAGTGGGGGTGTTTTACACTTCACAGGGTGTATCTGACTGTGGGTCAGGATATACACAGTGTGTCAGTGAGTGTGTTAATATGAATCTGTGTTCTCTGTCAGTGTGTTAATATTACTGAGGACAGTGGGGGTGTTTTGCACTTCACAGGGTGTATCTGACTGTGGGTCATGATGTACACAGTCTGTCAGTGAGTGTGTTAATATTAATCTGTGTTCTCTGTCAGTGTGTTAATATTACTGAGGACAGTGGGGGTGTTTTACACTTCACAGGGTGTATCTGACTGTGGGTCATGATATACACAGTGTGTCAGTGAGTGTGTTAATATTAATCTGTGTTCTCTGTCAGTGTGTTAATATTACTGAGGACAGTGGGGGTGTTTTACACTTCACAGGGTGTATCTGACTGTGAGTCATGATATACACAGTGTGTCAGTGAGTGTGTTAATATTAATCTGTGTTCTCTGTCAGTGTGTTAATATTACTGAGGACAGTGGGGGTGTTTTACACTTCACAGGGTGTATCTGACTGTGGGTCATGATAGACACAGTGTGTCAGTGAGTGTGTTAATATTAATCTGTGTTCTCTGTCAGTGTGTTAATATTGCTGAGGACAGTGGGGGTGTTTTACACTTCACAGGGTGTATCTGACTGTGGGTCATGATATACACAGTGTGTCAGTGAGTGTGTTAATATTAATCTGTGTTCTCTGTCAGTGTGTTAATATTACTGAGGACAGTGGGGGTGTTTTACACTTCACAGGGTGTATCTGACTGTGGGTCATGATATACACAGTGTGTCAGTGAGTGTGTTAATATTAATCTGTGTTCTCTGTCAGTGTGTTAATATTCCTGAGGACAGTGGGGGTGTTTTACACTTCACAGGGTGTATCTAACTGTGGGTCAGGATATACACAGTGTGTCAGTGAGTGTGTTAATATTAATCTGTGTTCTCTGTCAGTGTGTTAATATTACTGAGGACAGTGGGGGTGTTTTACACTTCACAGGGTGTATCTGACTGTGGGTCATGATATACACAGTGTGTCAGTGAGTGTGTTAATATGAATCTGTGTTCTCTGTCAGGTGTTAATATTCCTGAGGACAGTGGGGGTGTTTTACACTTCACAGGGTGTATCTAACTGTGGGTCAGGATATACACAGTGTGTCAGTGAGTGTGTTAATATTAATCTGTGTTCTCTGTCAGTGTGTTAATATTCCTGAGGACAGTGGGGGTGTTTTACACTTCACAGGGTGTATCTGACTGTGGGTCATGATATACTCAGTGTGTCAGTGAGTGTGTTAATATGAATCTGTGTTCTCTGTCAGGTGTTAATATTCCTGAGGACAGTGGGGGTGTTTTACACTTCACAGGGTGTATCTAACTGTGGGTCAGGATATACACAGTGTGTCAGTGAGTGTGTTAATATTAAACTGTGTTCTCTGTCAGTGTGTTAATATTCCTGAGGACAGTGGGGGTGTTTTACACTTAACAGGGTGTATCTGACTGTGGGTCATGATATACACAGTGTGTCAGTGAGTGTGTTAATATTAATCTGTGTTCTCTGTCAGTGTGTTAATATTCCTGAGGACAGTGGGGGTGTTTTACACTTCACCGGGTGTATCTGAATGTGGGTCATGATATACACAGTGTGTCAGTGAGTGTGTTAATATTAATCTGTGTTCTCTGTCAGTGTGTTAATATTCCTGAGGACAGTGGGGGTGTTTTACACTTCACAGGGTGTATCTGACTGTGGGTCATGATGTACGCAGTGTGTCAGTGAGTGCGTTAATATTAATCTGTGTTCTCTGTCAGTGTGTTAATATTACTGAGGACAGTGGGGGTGTTTTACACTTCACAGGGTGTATCTGACTGTGGGTCATGATGTACACAGTGTGTCAGTGAGTGTGTTAATATTAATCTGTGTTCTCTGTCAGTGTGTTAATATTACTGAGGACAGTGGGGGTGTTTCGCACTTCACAGGGTGTATCTGACTGTGGGTCATGATATACACAGTGTGTCAGTGACTGTGTTAATATTAATCTGTGTTCTCTGTCAGTGTGTTAATATTACTGAGGACAGTGGGGGTGTTTTACACTTCACAGGGTGTATCTGACTGTGGGTCATGATATACACAGTGTGTCAGTGAGTGTGTTAATATTAATCTGTGTTCTCTGTCAGTGTGTTAATATTACTGAGGACAGTGGGGGTGTTTTACACTTCACAGGGTGTATCTGACTGTGGGTCATGATATACACAGTGTGTCAGTGAGTGTGTTAATATTAATCTGTGTTCTCTGTCAGTGTGTTAATATTACTGAGGACAGTGGGGGTGTTTTACACTTCACAGGGTGTATCTGACTGTGAGTCATGATATACACAGTGTGTCAGTGAGTGTGTTAATATTAATCTGTGTTCTCTGTCAGTGTGTTAATATTACTGAGGACAGTGGGGGTGTTTTACACTTCACAGGGTGTATCTGACTGTGGGTCATGATAGACACAGTGTGTCAGTGAGTGTGTTAATATTAATCTGTGTTTTCTGTCAGTGTGTTAATATTGCTGAGGACAGTGGGGGTGTTTTACACTTCACAGGGTGTATCTGACTGTGGGTCATGATATACACAGTGTGTCAGTGAGTGTGTTAATATTAATCTGTGTTCTCTGTCAGTGTGTTAATATTACTGAGGACAGTGGGGGTGTTTTACACTTCACAGGGTGTATCTGACTGTGGGTCATGATGTACACAGTGTGTCAGTGAGTGTGTTAATATTAATCTGTGTTCTCTGTCAGTGTGTTAATATTCCTGAGGACAGTGGGGGTGTTTTACACTTCACAGGGTGTATCTAACTGTGGGTCAGGATATACACAGTGTGTCAGTGAGTGTGTTAATATTAATCTGTGTTCTCTGTCAGTGTGTTAATATTACTGAGGACAGTGGGGGTGTTTTACACTTCACAGGGTGTATCTGACTGTGGGTCATGATATACACAGTGTGTCAGTGAGTGTGTTAATATGAATCTGTGTTCTCTGTCAGGTGTTAATATTCCTGAGGACAGTGGGGGTGTTTTACACTTCACAGGGTGTATCTGACTGTGGGTCAGGATATACACAGTGTGTCAGTGAGTGTGTTAATATGAATCTGTGTTCTCTGTCAGGTGTTAATATTCCTGAGGACAGTGGGGGTGTTTTACACTTCACAGGGTGTATCTAACTGTGGGTCAGGATATACACAGTGTGTCAGTGAGTGTGTTAATATTAATCTGTGTTCTCTGTCAGTGTGTTAATATTCCTGAGGACAGTGGGGGTGTTTTACACTTCACAGGGTGTATCTGACTGTGGGTCATGATATACACAGTGTGTCAGTGAGTGTGTTAATATTAATCTGTGTTCTCTGTCAGTGTGTTAATATTACTGAGGGCAGTGGGGGTGTTTTACACTTCACAGGGTGTATCTGACTGTGGGCCATGATATATACAGTGTGTCAGTGAGTGTGTTAATATTAATCTGTGTTCTCTGTCAGTGTGTTAATATTCCTGAGGACAGTGGGGGTGTTTTACACATCACAGGGTGTATCTGACTGTGGGTCATGATGTACGCAGTGTGTCAGTGAGTGTGTTAATATTAATCTGTGTTCTCTGTCAGTGTGTTAATATTACTGAGGACAGTGGGGGTGTTTTACACTTCACAGGGTGTATCTGACTGTGGGTCATGATGTACACAGTGTGTCAGTGAGTGTGTTAATATTAATCTGTGTTCTCTGTCAGTGTGTTAATATTACTGAGGACAGTGGGGGTGTTTTGCACTTCACAGGGTGTATCTGACTGTGGGTCATGATATACACAGTGTGTCAGTGAGTGTGTTAATATTAATCTGTGTTCTCTGTCAGTGTGTTAATATTACTGAGGACAGTGGGGGTGTTTTACACTTCACAGGGTGTATCTGACTGTGGGTCATGATATACACAGTGTGTCAGTGAGTGTGTTAATATTAATCTGTGTTCTCTGTCAGTGTGTTAATATTACTGAGGACAGTGGGGGTGTTTTACACTTCACAGGGTGTATCTGACTGTGGGTCATGATATACACAGTGTGTCAGTGAGTGTGTTAATATTAATATGTGTTCTCTGTCAGTGTGTTAATATTACTGAGGACAGTGGGGGTGTTTTACACTTCACAGGGTGTATCTGACTGTGAGTCATGATATACACAATGTGTCAGTGAGTGTGTTAATATTAATCTGTGTTCTCTGTCAGTGTGTTAATATTACTGAGGACAGTGGGGGTGTTTTACACTTCACAGGGTGTATCTGACTGTGGGTCATGATAGTCACAGTGTGTCAGTGAGTGTGTTAATATTAATCTGTGTTTTCTGTCAGTGTGTTAATATTGCTGAGGACAGTGGGGGTGTTTTACACTTCACAGGGTGTATCTGACTGTGGGTCATGATATACACAGTGTGTCAGTGAGTGTGTTAATATTAATCTGTGTTCTCTGTCAGTGTGTTAATATTACTGAGGACAGTGGGGGTGTTTTACACTTCACAGGGTGTATCTGACTGTGGGTCATGATGTACACAGTGTGTCAGTGAGTGTGTTAATATTAATCTGTGTTCTCTGTCAGTGTGTTAATATTCCTGAGGACAGTGGGGGTGTTTTACACTTCACAGGGTGTATCTAACTGTGGGTCAGGATATACACAGTGTGTCAGTGAGTGTGTTAATATTAATCTGTGTTCTCTGTCAGTGTGTTAATATTACTGAGGACAGTGGGGGTGTTTTACACTTCACAGGGTGATATCTGACTGTGGGTCATGATATACACAGTGTGTCAGTGAGTGTGTTAATATGAATCTGTGTTCTCTGTCAGGTGTTAATATTCCTAAGGACAGTGGGGGTGTTTTACACTTCACAGGGTGTATCTAACTGTGGGTCAGGATATACACAGTGTGTCAGTGAGTGTGTTAATATGAATCTGTGTTCTCTGTCAGGTGTTAATATTCCTGAGGACAGTGGGGGTGTTTTACACTTCACAGGGTGTATCTAACTGTGGGTCAGGATATACACAGTGTGTCAGTGAGTGTGTTAATATTAATCTGTGTTCTCTGTCAGTGTGTTAATATTCCTGAGGACAGTGGGGGTGTTTTACACTTCACAGGGTGTATCTGACTGTGGGTCATGATATACACAGTGTGTCAGTGAGTGTGTTAATATTAATCTGTGTTCTCTGTCAGTGTGTTAATATTACTGAGGACAGTGGGGGTGTTTTACACTTCACAGGGTGTATCTGACTGTGGGTCATGATATATACAGTGTGTCAGTGAGTGTGTTAATATTAATCTGTGTTCTCTGTCAGTGTGTTAATATTACTGAGGACAGTGGGTTGTTTTACACTTCACAGGGTTTATCTGACTGTGGGTCATGATATACACAGTGTGTCAGTGAGTGTGTTAATATTAATCTGTGTTCTCTGTCAGTGTGTTAATATTCCTGAGGACAGTGGGGGTGTTTTACACTTCACAGGGTTTATCTGACTGTGGGTCATGATGTACACAGTGTGTCAGTGAGTGTGTAAATATTAATCTGTGTTCTCTGTCAGTGTGTTAATATTACTGAGGACAGTGGGGGTGTTTTACACTTCACAGGGTGTATCTGACTGTGGGTCATGATATACACAGTGTGTCAGTGAGTGTGTTAATATTAATCTGTGTTCTCTGTCAGTGTGTTAATATTACTGAGGACAGTGTGGGTGTTTTACACTTCACAGGGTGTATCTGACTGTAGGTCATGATATACACAGTGTGTCAGTGAGTGTGTTAATATTAATCTGTGTTCTCTGTCAGTGTGTTAATATTCCTGAGGACAGTGGGGGTGTTTTACACTTCACAGGGTGTATCTAACTGTGGGTCAGGATATACACAGTGTGTCAGTGAGTGTGTTAATATTAATCTGTGTTCTCTGTCAGTGTTTTAATATTACTGAGGACAGTGGGGGTGTTTTACACTTCACAGGGTATATCTGACTGTGGGTCATGATATACACAGTGTGTCAGTGAGTGTGTTAATATGAATCTGTGTTCTCTGTCTGGTGTTAATATTCCTGAGGACAGTGGGGGTGTTTTACACTTCACAGGGTGTATCTAACTGTGGGTCAGGATATACACAGTGTGTCAGTGAGTGTGTTAATATTAATCTGTGTTCTCTGTCAGGTGTTAATATTCCTGAGGACAGTGGGGGTGTTTTGCACTTCACAGGGTGTATCTGACTGTGGGTCATGATATACACAGTGTGTCAGTGAGTGTGTTAATATTAATCTGTGTTCTCTGTCAGTGTGTTAATATTACTGAGGACAGTGGGGGTGTTTTACACTTCACAGGGTGTATCTGACTGTGGGTCATGATATATACAGTGTGTCAGTGAGTGTGTTAATATTAATCTGTGTTCTCTGTCAGTGTGTTAATATTACTGAGGACAGTGGGGGTGTTTTACACTTCACAGGGTTTATCTGACTGTGGGTCATGATATACACAGTGTGTCAGTGAGTGTGTTAATATTAATCTGTGTTCTCTGTCAGTGTGTTAATATTCCTGAGGACAGTGGGGGTGTTTTACACTTCACAGGGTTTATCTGACTGTGGGTCATGATGTACACAGTGTGTCAGTGAGTGTGTAAATATTAATCTGTGTTCTCTGTCAGTGTGTTAATATTACTGAGGACAGTGGGGGTGTTTTACACTTCACAGGGTGTATCTGACTGTGGGTGATGATGTACACAGTGTGTCAGTGAGTGTGTTAATATTAATCTGTGTTCTCTGTCAGTGTGTTAATATTACTGAGGACAGTGGGGGTGTTTTACACTTCACAGGGTGTATCTGACTGTGGGTCATGATGTACACAGTGTGTCAGTGAGTGTGTTAATATTAATCTGTGTTCTCTGTCAGTGTGTTAATATTACTGAGGACAGTGGGGGTGTTTTACACTTCACAGGGTGTATCTGACTGTGGGTCATGATATACACAGTGTGTCAGTGAGTGTGTTAATATTAATCTGTGTTCTCTGTCAGTGTGTTAATATTCCTGAGGACAGTGGGGGTGTTTTACACTTCACAGGGTGTATCTGACTGTGGGTCATGATATACACAGTGTGTCAGTGAGTGTGTTAATATTAATCTGTGTTCTCTGTCAGTGTGTTAATATTCCTGAGGACAGTGGGGGTGTTTTACACTTCACAGGGTGTATCTGACTCTGGGTCATGATATACACAGTGTGTCAGTGAGTGTGTTAATATTAATCTGTGTTCTCTGTCAGTATGTTAATATTACTGAGGACAGTGTGGGTGTTTTACACTCCACAGGGTGTATCTGACTGTGGGTCATGATATACACAGTGTGTCAGTGAGTGTGTTAATATTAATCTGTGTTCTCTGTCAGTGTGTTAATATTGCTGAGGACAGTGGGGGTGTTTTACACTTCACAGGGTGTATCTGACTGTGGGTCATGATGTACACAGTGTGTCAGTGAGTGTGTTAATATCAATCTGTGTTCTCTGTCAGTGTGTTAATATTACTGAGGACAGTGGGGGTGTTTTACATTTCACCGGGTGTATCTGACTGTGGGTCATGATGTACACAGTGTGTCAGTGAGTGTGTTAATATTAATCTGTGTTCTCTGTCAGTGTGTTAATATTACTGAGGACAGTGGGGGTGTTTTACACTTCACAGGTTTTATCTGACTGTGGGTCATGATATACACAGTGTGTCAGTGAGTGTGTTAATATTAATCTGTGTTCTCTGTCAATGTGTTAATATTACTGAGGACAGTGGGAATGTTTTACACTTCACAGGGTTTATCTGACTGTGAGTCATGATATACACAGTGTGTCAGTGAGTGTGTTAATACTAATCTGTGTTCTCTGTCAGTGTGTTAATATTCCTGAGGACAGTGGGGGTGTTTTACACTTCACAGGGTGTATCTGACTGTGGGTCATGATATACACAGGGTGTCAGTGAGTGTGTTAATATTAATCTGTGTTCTCTGTCAGTGTGTTAATATTACTGAGGACAGTGGGGGTGTTTTACACTTCACAGGGTTTATCTGACTGTGGGTCATGATATACACAGTGTGTCAGTGAGTGTGTTAATATTAATCTGTGTTCTCTGTCAGTGTGTTAATATTACTGAGGACAGTGGGGGTGTTTTACACTTCACAGGGTGTATCTGACTGTGGGTCATGATATACACAGTGTGTCAGTGAGTGTGTTAATATTAATCTGTGTTCTCTGTCAGTGTGTTAATATTACTGAGGACAGTGGGGGTGTTTTACACTTCACAGGGTTTATCTGACTGTGGGTCATGATATACACAGTGTGTCAGTGAGTGTGTTAATATTAATCTGTGCTCTCTGTCAGTGTGTTAATATTACTGAGGACAGTGGGGGTGTTTTACACTTCACAGGGTGTATCTGACTGTGGGTCATGTTATACACAGTGTGTCAGTGAGTGTGTTAATATTAATCTGTGTTCTCTGTCAGTGTGTTAATATTCCTGAGGACAGTGGGGGTGTTTTACACTTCACAGGGTGTATCTGACTGTGGGTCATGATGTACACAGTGTGTCAGTGAGTGTGTTAATATTAATCTGTGTTCTCTGTCAGTGTGTTAATATTCCTGAGGACAGTGGGGGTGTTTTACACTTCACAGGGTGTATCTGACTGTGGGTCATGATATACACAGTGTGTCAGTGAGTGTGTTAATATTAATCTGTGTTCTCTGTCAGTGTGTTAATATTCCTGAGGACAGTGGGGGTGTTTTACACTTCACAGTGTGTATCTGACTGTGGGTCATGATATACACAGTGTGTCAGTGAGTGTGTTAATATTAATCTGTGTTCTCTGTCAGTGTGTTAATATTCCTGAGGACAGTGGGGGTGTTTTACACTTCACAGGGTGTATCTGACTGTGGGTCATGATATACACAGTGTGTCAGTGAGTGTGTTAGTATTAATCTGTGTTCTCTGTCAGTGTGTTAATATTCCTGAGGACAGTGGGGGTGTTTTACACTTCACAGGGTGTATCTGACTGTGGGTCATGATATACACAGTGTGTCAGTGAGTGTGTTAATATTAATCTGTGTTCTCTGTCGGTGTGTTAATATTCCTGAGGACAGTGGGGGTGTTTTACACTTCACAGGGTGTATCTGACTGTGGGTCATGATATACACAGTGTGTCAGTGAGTGTGTTAATATTAATCTGTGTTCTCTGTCAGTGTGTTAATATTCCTGAGGACAGTGGGGGTGTTTTACACTTCACAGGGTGTATCTGACTGTGGGTCATGATATACACAGTGTGTCAGTGAGTGTGTTAATATTAATCTGTGTTCTCTGTCAGTGTGTTAATATTACTGAGGACAGTGGGGGTGTTTTACACTTCACAGTGTGTATCTGACTGTGGGTCATGATGTACACAGTGTGTCAGTGAGTGTGTTAATATTAATCTGTCTTCTCTGTCAGTGTGTTAATATTCCTGAGGACAGTGGGGATGTTTTACAGTTCACAGGGTGTATCTGACTGTGGGTCATGATATACACAGTGTGTCAGTGAGTGTGTTAATATTAATCTGTGTTCTCTGTCAGTGTGTTAATATTACTGAGGACAGTGGGGGTGTTTTACACTTCACAGGGTGTATCTGACTGTGGGTCATGATATACACAGTGTGTCAGTGAATGTGTTAATATTAATCTGTGTTCTCTGTCAGTGTGTTAATATTCCTGAGGACAGTGGGAATGTTTTACACTTCACAGGGTGTATCTGACTGTGGGTCATGATATTCACAGTGTGTCAGTGAGTGTGTTAATATTAATCTGTGTTCTCTGTCAGTGTGTTAATATTCCTGAGGACAGTGGGGGTGTTTTACACTTCACAGGGTGCATCTGACTGTGGGTCATGATATACACAGTGTGTCAGTGAGTGTGTTAATATTAATCTGTGTTCTCTGTCAGTGTATTAATATTACTGAGGACAGTGTGGGTGTTTTACACTTCACAGGGTGTATCTGACTGTGGGTCATGATATACACAGTGTGTCAGTGAGTGTGTTAATATTAATCTGTGTTCTCTGTCAGTGTGTTAATATTCCTGAGGACAGTGGGGGTGTTTTACACTTCACAGGGTGTATCTGACTGAGGGTCATGATGTACACAGTGTGTCAGTGAGTGTGTTAATATCAATCTGTGTTCTCTGCCAGTGTGTTAATATTACTGAGGACAGTGGGGGTGTTTTACATTTCACCGGGTGTATCTGACTGTGGGTCATGATGTACACAGTGTGTCAGTGAGTGTGTTAATATTAATCTGTGTTCTCTGTCAGTGTGTTAATATTACTGAGGACAGTGGGGGTGTTTTACACTTCACAGGTTTTATCTGACTGTGGGTCATGATATACACAGTGTGTCAGTGAGTGTGTTAATATTAATCTGTGTTCTCTGTCAATGTGTTAATATTACTGAGGACAGTGGGAATGTTTTACACTTCACAGGGTGTATCTGACTGTGGGTCATGATATACACAGTGTGTCAGTGAGTGTGTTAATATTAATCTGTGTTCTCTGTCAGTGTGTTAATATTACTGAGGACAGTGGGGGTGTTTTACACTTCACAGTGTGTATCTGACTGTGGGTCATGATGTACACAGTGTGTCAGTGAGTGTGTTAATATTAATCTGTCTTCTCTGTCAGTGTGTTAATATTCCTGAGGACAGTGGGGATGTTTTACACTTCACAGGGTGTATCTGACTGTGGGTCATGATATACACAGTGTGTCAGTGAGTGTGTTAATATTAATCTGTGTTCTCTGTCAGTGTGTTAATATTACTGAGGACAGTGGGGGTGTTTTACACTTCACAGGGTGTATCTGACTGTGGGTCATGATATACACAGTGTGTCAGTGAATGTGTTAATATTAATCTGTGTTCTCTGTCAGTGTGTTAATATTCCTGAGGACAGTGGGAATGTTTTACACTTCACAGGGTGTATCTGACTGTGGGTCATGATATACACAGTGTGTCAGTGAGTGTGTTAATATTAATCTGTGTTCTCTGTCAGTGTGTTAATATTCCTGAGGACAGTGGGGGTGTTTTACACTTCACAGGGTGCGTCTGACTGTGGGTCATGATATACACAGTGTGTCAGTGAGTGTGTTAATATTAATCTGTGTTCTCTGTCAGTGTGTTAATATTACTGAGGACAGTGGGGGTGTTTTACACTTCACAGGGTGTATCTGATTGTGGGTCATGATGTACACAGTGTGTCAGTGAGTGTGTTAATATTAATCTGTGTTCTCTGTCAGTGTGTTAATATTACTGAGGACAGTGGGGATGTTTTACATTTCACCGGGTGTATCTGACTGTGGGTCATGATGTACACAGTGTGTCAGTGAGTGTGTTAATATTAATCTGTGTTCTCTGTCAGTGTGTTAACATTCCTGAGGACAGTGGGGGTGTTTTACACTTCACAGGGTGTATCTGACTGTGGGTCATGATATACACAGTGTGTCAGTGAGTGTGTTAATATTAATCTGTGTTCTCTGTCAGTGTGTTAATATTCCTGAGGACAGTGGGGGTGTTTTACACTTCACAGGGTTTATCTGACTGTGGGTCATGATATACACAGTGTGTCAGTGAGTGTGTTAATATTAATCTGTGTTCTCTGTCAGTGTGTTAATATTACTGAGGACAGTGGGAATGTTTTACACTTCACAGGGTTTATCTGACTGTGAGTCATGATATACACAGTGTGTCAGTGAGTGTGTTAATATTAATCTGTGTTCTCTGTCATTGTGTTAATATTCCTGAGGACAGTGGGGGTGTTTTACACTTCACAGGGTGTATCTGACTGTGGGTCATGATATACACAGTGTGTCAGTGAGTGTGTTAATATTAATCTGTGTTCTCTGTCAGTGTGTTAATATTCCTGAGGACACTGGGGGTGTTTTACACTTCACCGGGTGTATCTGACTGTGGGTCATGATATACACAGTGTGTCAGTGAGTGTGTTAATATTAATCTGTGTTCTCTGTCAGTGTGTTAATATTCCTGAGGACAGTGGGGGTGTTTTACACTTCACCGGGTGTATCTGACTGTGGGTCATGATATACACAGTGTGTCAGTGAGTGTGTTAATATTAATCTGTGTTCTCTGTCAGTGTGTTAATATTCCTGAGGACAGTGGGGGTGTTTTACACTTCACAGGGTGTATCTGACTGTGGGTCATGATATACACAGTGTGTCAGTGAGTGTGTTAATATTAATCTGTGTTCTCTGTCAGTGTGTTAATATTCCTGAGGACAGTGGGGGTGTTTTACACTTCACAGGGTGTATCTGACTGTGGGTCATGATATACACAGTGTGTCAGTGAGTGTGTTAATATTAATCTGTGTTCTCTGTCAGTGTGTTAATATTACTGAGGACAGTGGGAATGTTTTACACTTCACAGGGTTTATCTGACTGTGAGTCATGATATACACAGTGTGTCAGTGAGTGTGTTAATATTAATCTGTGTTCTCTGTCAGGTGTTAATATTCCTGAGGACAGTGGGGGTGTTTTACACTTCACAGGGTGTATCTGACTGTGGGTCATGATGTACACAGTGTGTCAGTGAGTGTGTTAATATTAATCTGTGTTCTCTGTCAGTGTGTTAATATTCCTGAGGTCAGTGGGGGTGTTTTACACTTCACAGGGTGTATCTGTCTGTGGGTCATGAAATACAAAGTGTGTCAGTGTGTGTGTTAATATTAATCTGTGTTCTCTGTCAGTGTGTTAATATTACTGAGGACAGTGGGGGTGTTTTACACTTCACAGGGTGTATCTGACTGTGGGTCATGATATACACAGTGTGTCAGTGAGTGTGTTAATATTAATCTGTGTTCTCTGTCAGTGTGTTAATATTCCTGAGGACAGTGGGGGTGTTTTACACTTCACAGGGTGTATCTGACTGTGGGTCATGATATACACAGTGTGTCAGTGAGTGTGTTAATATTAATCTGTGTTCTCTGTCAGTGTGTTAATATTCCTGAGGACAGTGGGGGTGTTTTACACTTCACAGGGTGTATCTGACTGTGGGTCATGATATACACAGTGTGTCAGTGAGTGTGTTAATATTAATCTGTGTTCTCTGTCAGTGTGTTAATATTCCTGAGGACAGTGGGGGTGTTTTACACTTCACAGGGTGTATCTGACTGTGGGTCATGATATACACAGTGTGTCAGTGAGTGTGTTAATATTAATCTGTGTTCTCTGTCAGTGTGTTAATATTACTGAGGACAGTGGGAATGTTTTACACTTCACAGGGTTTATCTGACTGTGAGTCATGATATACACAGTGTGTCAGTGAGTGTGTTAATATTAATCTGTGTTCTCTGTCAGTGTGTTAATATTCCTGAGGACAGTGGGGGTGTTTTACACTTCACAGGGTGTATCTGACTGTGGGTCATGATGTACACAGTGTGTCAGTGAGTGTGTTAATATTAATCTGTGTTCTCTGTCAGTGTGTTAATATTCCTGAGGTCAGTGGGGGTGTTTTACACTTCACAGGGTGTATCTGACTGTGGGTCATGAAATACACAGTGTGTCAGTGTGTGTGTTAATATTAATCTGTGTTCTCTGTCAGTGTGTTAATATTACTGAGGACAGTGGGGGTGTTTTACACTTCACAGGGTGTATCTGACTGTGGGTCATGATATACACAGTGTGTCAGTGAGTGTGTTAATATTAATCTGTGTTCTCTGTCAGTGTGTTAATATTCCTGAGGACAGTGGGGGTGTTTTACACTTCACAGGGTGTATCTGACTGTGGGTCATGATATACACAGTGTGTCAGTGAGTGTGTTAATATTAATCTGTGTTCTCTGTCAGTGTGTTAATATTCCTGAGGACAGTGGGGGTGTTTTACACTTCACAGGGTTTATCTGACTGTGGGTCATGATATACACAGTGTGTCAGTGAGTGTGTTAATATTAATCTGTGTTCTCTGTCAGTGTGTTAATATTACTGAGGACAGTGGGAATGTTTTACACTTCACAGGGTTTATCTGACTGTGAGTCATGATATACTCAGTGTGTCAGTGAGTGTGTTAATATTAATCTGTGTTCTCTGTCATTGTGTTAATATTCCTGAGGACAGTGGGGGTGTTTTACACTTCACAGGGTGTATCTGACTGTGGGTCATGATATACACAGTGTGTCAGTGAGTGTGTTAATATTAATCTGTGTTCTCTGTCAGTGTGTTAATATTCCTGAGGACAGTGGGGGTGTTTTACACTTCACCGGGTGTATCTGACTGTGGGTCATGATATACACAGTGTGTCAGTGAGTGTGTTAATATTAATCTGTGTTCTCTGTCAGTGTGTTAATATTCCTGAGGACAGTGGGGGTGTTTTACACTTCACAGGGTGTATCTGACTGTGGGTCATGATATACACAGTGTGTCAGTGAGTGTGTTAATATTAATCTGTGTTCTCTGTCAGTGTGTTAATATTCCTGAGGACAGTGGGGGTGTTTTACACTTCACAGGGTGTATCTGACTGTGGGTCATGATATACACAGTGTGTCAGTGAGTGTGTTAATATTAATCTGTGTTCTCTGTCAGTGTGTTAATATTACTGAGGACAGTGGGAATGTTTTACATTGCACAGGGTTTATATGACTGTGAGTCATGATATACACAGTGTGTCAGTGAGTGTGTTAATATTAATCTGTGTTCTCTGTCAGGTGTTAATATTCCTGAGGACAGTGGGGGTGTTTTACACTTCACAGGGTGTATCAGACTGTGGGTCATGATGTACACAGTGTGTCAGTGAGTGTGTTAATATTAATCTGTGTTCTCTGTCAGTGTGTTAATATTCCTGAGGACAGTGGGGGTGTTTTACACTTCACAGGGTGTATCTGACAGTGGGTCATGAAATACACAGTGTGTCAGTGAGTGTGTTAATATTAATCTGTGTTCTCTGTCAGTGTGTTAATATTACTGAGGACAGTGGGGGTGTTTTACACTTCACAGGGTGTATCTGACTGTGGGTCATGATATACACAGTGTGTCAGTGAGTGTGTTAATATTAATCTGTGTTCTCTGTCAGTGTGTTAATATTCCTGAGGACAGTGGGGGTGTTTTACACTTCACAGGGTGTATCTGACTGTGGGTCATGATGTACACAGTGTGTCAGTGAGTGTGTTAATATTAATCTGTGTTCTCTGTCAGTGTGATAATATTACTGACGACAGTGGGGGTGTTTTACACATCACAGGGTGTATCTGACTGAGGGTCATGATATACACAGTGTGTCAGTGAGTGTGTTAATATTAATCTGTGTTCTCTGTCAGTATGTTAATATTACCGAGGACAGTGGGGGTGTTTTACACTTCACAGGGTGTATCTGACTGTGGGTCATGATGTACACAGTGTGTCAGTGAGTGTGTTAATATTAATCTGTGTTCTCTGTCAGTGTGTTAAAATTACTGAGGACAGTGGGGATGTTTTACACTTCACAGGGTGTATCTGACTGTGGGTCATGATGTGCACAGTGTGTCAGTGAGTGTGTTAATATTAATCTGTGTTCTCTGTCAGTGTGTTAATATTGCTGAGGGCAGTGATGGTGTTTTACACTTCACAGGGTGTATCTGACTGTGGGTCATGATATACACAGTGTGTCAGTGAGTGTGTTAATTATAATCTGTGTTCTCTGTCAGTGTGTTAATATTGCTGAGGACAGTGGGGGTGTTTTACACTTCACCGGGTGTATCTGACTGTGGGTCATGATGTACACAGTGTGTCAGTGAGTGTGTTAATATTAATCTGTGTTCTCTGTCAGTGTGTTAATATTCCTGAGGACAGTGGGGATGTTTTACACTTCACAGGGTGTATCTGACTCTGGGTCATGATGTACACAGTGTGTCAGTGAGTGTGTTAATATTAATCTGTGTTCTCTGTCAGTGTGTTAATATTCCTGAGGACAGTGGGGGTGTTTTACACTTCACAGAGTGTATCTGACTGTGGGTCATGATATACACAGTGTGTCAGTGACTGTGTTAATATTAATCTGTCTTCTCTGTCAGTGTGTTAATATTCCTGAGGACAGTGGGGGTGTTTTACACTTCACAGGGTGTATCTGACTGTGGGTCATGATATACACAGTGTTTCAGTGAGTGTGTTAATATTAATCTGTGTTCTCTGTCAGTGTGTTAATATTACTGAGGACAGTGGGGGTGTTTTACACTTCACAGGGTGTATCTGACTGTGGGTCATGATATACACAGTGTGTCAGTGAGTGTGTTAATATTAATCTGTGTTCTCTGTCAGTGTGTTAATATTACTGAGGACAGTGGGGGTGTTTTACACTTCACAGGGTGTATCTGACTGTGGGTCATGATATACAGAGTGTGTCAGTGAGTGTGATAATATTAATCTGTGTTCTCTGTCAGTGTGTTAATATTACTGAGGACAGTGGGGGTGTTTTACACTTCACAGGGTGTATCTGACTGTGGGTCATGATATACACAGTGTGTCAGTGAGTGTGTTAATATTAATCTGTGTTCTCTGTCAGTGTGTTAATATTCCCGAGGACAGTGGGGGTGTTTTACACTTCACAGGGTGTATCTGACTGTGGGTCATGATGTACACAGTGTGTCAGTGAGTGTGTTAATATTAATCTGTGTTCTCTGTCAGTGTGTTAATATTACTGAGGACAGTGGGGGTGTTTTACACTTCACAGGGTGTATCTGACTGTGGGTCATGATATACACAGTGTGTCAGTGAGTGTGTTAATATTAATCTGTGTTCTCTGTCAGTGTGTTAATATTTCTGAGGACAGTGGGGATGTTTTACACTTCACAGGGTTTATCTGACTGTGAGTCATGATATACACAGTGTGTCAGTGAGTGTGTTAATATTAATCTGTGTTCTCTGTCAGTGTGTTAATATTACTGAGGACAGTGGGGGTGTTTTACACTTCACAGGGTGTATCTGACTGTGGGTCATGATATACACAGTGTGTCAGTGAGTGTGTTAATATTAATCTGTGTTCTCTGTCAGTGTGTTAATATTACTGAGGACAGTGGGGGTGTTTTACACTTCACAGGGTGTATCTGACTGTGGGTCATGATATACACAGTGTGTCAGTGAGTGTGTTAATATTAATCTGTGTTCTCTGTCAGTGTGTTAATATTACTGAGGACAGTGGGGGTGTTTTACACTTCACAGGGTGTATCTGACTGTGGGTCATGATGTACACAGTGTGTCAGTGAGTGTGTTAATATTAATCTGTGTTCTCTGTCAGTGTGTTAATATTCCTGAGGACAGTGGGGATGTTTTACACTTCACAGGGTGTATCTGACTGTGGGTCATGATATACACAGTGTGTCAGTGAGTGTGTTAATATTAATCTGTGTTCTCTGTCAGGGTGTTAATATTCCTGAGGACAGTGGGCGTGTTTTACACTTCACAGGGTGTATCTTACTGTGGGTCATGATGTACACAGTGTGTCAGTGAGTGTGTTAATATTAATCTGTGTTCTCTGTCAGTGTGTTAATATTACTGAGGACAGTGGGGGTGTTTTACACTTCACAGGGTGTATCTGACTGTGGGTCATGATATACACAGTGTGTCAGTGAGTGTGTTAATATTAATCTGTGTTCTCTGTCAGTGTGTTAATATTGCTGAGGACAGTGGGGGTGTTTTACACTTCACCGGGTGTATCTGACTGTGGGTCATGATGTACACAGTGTGTCAGTGAGTGTGTTAATATTAATCTGTGTTCTCTGTCAGTGTGTTAATATTCCTGAGGACAGTGGGGATGTTTTACACTTCACAGGGTGTATCTGACTCTGGGTCATGATGTACACAGTGTGTCAGTGAGTGTGTTAATATTAATCTGTGTTCTCTGTCAGTGTGTTAAAATTACTGAGGACAGTGGGGATGTTTTACACTTCACAGGGTGTATCTGACTGTGGGTCATGATGTGCACAGTGTGTCAGTGAGTGTGTTAATATTAATCTGTGTTCTCTGTCAGTGTGTTAATATTGCTGAGGGCAGTGATGGTGTTTTACACTTCACAGGGTGTATCTGACTGTGGGTCATGATATACACAGTGTGTCAGTGAGTGTGTTAATATTAATCTGTGTTCTCTGTCAGTGTGTTAATATTGCTGAGGACAGTGGGGGTGTTTTACACTTCACCGGGTGTATCTGACTGTGGGTCATGATGTACACAGTGTGTCAGTGAGTGTGTTAATATTAATCTGTGTTCTCTGTCAGTGTGTTAATATTCCTGAGGACAGTGGGGATGTTTTACACTTCACAGGGTGTATCTGACTCTGGGTCATGATGTACACAGTGTGTCAGTGAGTGTGTTAATATTAATCTGTGTTCTCTGTCTGTGTGTTAATATTCCTGAGGACAGTGGGGGTGTTTTACACTTCACAGAGTGTATCTGACTGTGGGTCATGATATACACAGTGTGTCAGTGACTGTGTTAATATTAATCTGTCTTCTCTGTCAGTGTGTTAATATTCCTGAGGACAGTGGGGGTGTTTTACACTTCACAGGGTGTATCTGACTGTGGGTCATGATATACACAGTGTTTCAGTGAGTGTGTTAATATTAATCTGTGTTCTCTGTCAGTGTGTTAATATTACTGAGGACAGTGGGGGTGTTTTACACTTCACAGGGTGTATCTGACTGTGGGTCATGATATACACAGTGTGTCAGTGAGTGTGTTAATATTAATCTGTGTTCTCTGTCAGTGTGTTAATATTACTGAGGACAGTGGGGGTGTTTTACACTTCACAGGGTGTATCTGACTGTGGGTCATGATATACAGAGTGTGTCAGTGAGTGTGATAATATTAATCTGTGTTCTCTGTCAGTGTGTTAATATTACTGAGGACAGTGGGGGTGTTTTACACTTCACAGGGTGTATCTGACTGTGGGTCATGATATACACAGTGTGTCAGTGAGTGTGTTAATATTAATCTGTGTTCTCTGTCAGTGTGTTAATATTCCCGAGGACAGTGGGGGTGTTTTACACTTCACAGGGTGTATCTGACTGTGGGTCATGATGTACACAGTGTGTCAGTGAGTGTGTTAATATTAATCTGTGTTCTCTGTCAGTGTGTTAATATTACTGAGGACAGTGGGGGTGTTTTACACTTCACAGGGTGTATCTGACTGTGGGTCATGATATACACAGTGTGTCAGTGAGTGTGTTAATATTAATCTGTGTTCTCTGTCAGTGTGTTAATATTTCTGAGGACAGTGGGGATGTTTTACACTTCACAGGGTTTATCTGACTGTGAGTCATGATATACACAGTGTGTCAGTGAGTGTGTTAATATTAATCTGTGTTCTCTGTCAGTGTGTTAATATTACTGAGGACAGTGGGGGTGTTTTACACTTCACAGGGTGTATCTGACTGTGGGTCATGATATACACAGTGTGTCAGTGAGTGTGTTAATATTAATCTGTGTTCTCTGTCAGTGTGTTAATATTACTGAGGACAGTGGGGGTGTTTTACACTTCACAGGGTGTATCTGACTGTGGGTCATGATATACACAGTGTGTCAGTGAGTGTGTTAATATTAATCTGTGTTCTCTGTCAGTGTGTTAATATTACTGAGGACAGTGGGGGTGTTTTACACTTCACAGGGTGTATCTGACTGTGGGTCATGATATACACAGTGTGTCAGTGAATGTGTTAATATTAATCTGTGTTCTCTTTCAGTGAGTTAATATTCCTGAGGACAGTGGGGGTGTTTTACACTTCACAGTGTGTATCTGACTGTGGGTCATGATGTACACAGTGTGTCAGTGAGTGTGTTAATATTAATCTGTGTTCTCTGTCAGTGTGTTAATATTCCTGAGGACAGTGGGGGTGTTTTACACTTCACAAGGTGTATCTGACTGTGGGTCATGATATACACAGTGTGTCAGTGAGTGTGTTAATATTAATCTGTGTTCTCTGTCAGTGTGTTAATATTACTGACGACAGTGGGGGTGTTTTACACATCACAGGGTGTATCTGACTGTGGGTCATGATATACACAGTGTGTCAGTGAGTGTGTTAATATTAATCTGTGTTCTCTGTCTGTGTGTTAATATTACCGAGGAAAGTGGGGGTGTTTTACACTTCACAGGGTGTATCTGACTGTGGGTCATCATGTACACAGTGTGTCAGTGAGTGTGTTAATATTAATCTGTGTTCTCTGTCAGTGTGTTAATATTACTGAGGACAGTGGGGGTGCTTTACACTTCACAGGGTGTATCTGACTCTGGGTCATGATATACACAGTGTGTCAGTGAGTGTGTTAATATTAATCTGTGTTCTCTGTCAGTGTGTTAATATTCCTGAGGACAGTGGGGGTGTTTTACACTTCACAGGGTGTATCTGACTGTGGGTCATGATATACACAGTGTGTCAGTGAGTGTGTTAATATTAATCTGTGTTCCCTGTCAGTGTGTTAATATTACTGAGGACAGTGGGCGTGTTTTACACTTCACAGGGTGTATCTGACTGTGGGTCATGATGTACACAGTGTGTCAGTGAGTGTGTTAATATTAATCTGTGTTCTCTGTCAGTGTGTTAATATTACTGAGGACAGTGGGGGTGTTTTACACATCACAGGGTGTATCTGACTCTGGGTCATGATATACAGAGTGTGTCAGTGAGTGTGTTAATATTGATCTGTGTTCTCTGTCAGTGTGTTAATATTCCTGAGGACAGTGGGGGTGTTTTACACTTCACAGGGTTTATCTGACTCTGGGTCATGATGTACACAGTGTGTCAGTGAGTGTGTTAATATTAATCTGTGTTCTCTGTCAGTGTGTTAATATTACTGAGGACAGTGGGGGTGTTTTACACTTCACAGGGTGTATCTGACTGTGGGTCATGATATACACAGTGTGTCAGTGAGTGTGTTAATATTAATCTGTGTTCTCTGTCAGTGTGTTAATATTCCTGAGGACAGTGGGGGTGTTTTACACTTCACAGGGTGTATTTGACTGTGGGTCATGATGTACACAGTGTGTCAGTGAGTGTGTTAATATTAATCTGTGTTCTCTGTCAGTGTGTTAATATACCTGAGGACAGTGGGGGTGTTTTACACTTCACAGGGTGTATCTGACTGTGGGTCATGATATACACAGTGTGTCAGTGAGTGTGTTAATATTAATCTGTGTTCTCTGTCAGTGTGTTAATATTACTGAGGGCAGTGGGGGTGTTTTACACTTCACAGGGTGTATCTGACTGTGGGTCATGATGTACACAGTGTGTCAGTGAGTGTGTTAATATTAATCTGTGTTCTCTGTCAGGTGTTAATATTCCTGAGGACAGTGGGGGTGTTTTACACTTCAGAGGGTGTATCTGACTGTGGGTCATGATGTACACAGTGTGTCAGTGAGTGTGTTAATATTAATCTGTGTTCTCTGTCAGTGTGTTAATATTCCTGAGGACAGTGGGGGTGTTTTACACTTCACAGGGTGTATCTGACTGTGGGTCATGATATACACAGTGTGTCAGTGAGTCTGTTAATATTAATCTGTGTTCTCTGTCAGTGTGTTAATATTGCTGAGGACAGTGGGGGTGTTTTACACTTCACAGGGTTTATCTGACTGTGGGTCATGATGTACACAGTGTGTCAGTGAGTGTGTTAATATTAATCTGTGTTCTCTCTCAGTGTGTTAATATTGCTGAGGACAGTGGGGATGTTTTACACTTCACAGGGTGTATCTGACTGTGGGTCATGATATACACAGTGTGTCAGTGAGTGTGTTAATATTAATCTGTGTTCTCTGTCAGTGTGTTAATATACCAGAGGACAGTGGGGGTGTTTTACACTTCACAGGGTGTATCTGACTGTGGGTCATGATGTACACAGTGTGTCAGTGAGTGTGTTAATATTAATCTGTGTTCTCTGTCAGGTGTTAATATTCCTGAGGACAGTGGGGGTGTTTTACACTTCACAGGGTGTATCTGACTGTGGGTCATGATGTACACAGTGTGTCAGTGAATGTGTTAATATTAATCTGTGTTCTCTGTCAGTGTGTTAATATTCCTGAGGACAGTGGGGGTGTTTTACACTTCACATGGTGTATCTGACTGTGGGTCATGATATACACAGTGTGTCAGTGAGTCTGTTAATATTAATCTGTGTTCTCTGTCAGTGTGTTAATATTGCTGAGGACAGTGGGGGTGTTTTACACTTCACAGGGTTTATCTGACTGTGGGTCATGATGTACACAGTGTGTCAGTGAGTGTGTTAATATTAATCTGTGTTCTCTGTCAGTGTGTTAATATTGCTGAGGACAGTGGGGATGTTTTTCACTTCACAGGGTGTATCTGACTGTGGGTCATGATATACACAGTGTGTCAGTGAGTGTGTTAATATTAATCTGTGTTCTCTGTCAGTGTGTTAATATTACTGAGGACAGTGGGGGTGTTTTACACTTCACAGGGTGTATCTGACTGTGGGTCATGATATACACAGTGTGTCAGTGAGTGTGTTAATATTGATCTTTGTACTCTGTCAGTGTGTTAATATTCCTGAGGACAGTGGGGGTGTTTTACACTTCACAGGGTGTATCTAACTGTGGGTCATGATATACACAGTGTGTCAGTGAGTGTGTTAATATTAATCTTTGTACTCTGTCAGAGTGTTAATATTACTGAGGACAGTGGGGGTGTTTTACACTTCACAGGGTGTATCGGACTGTGGATCATGATATACACAGTGTGTCATTGAGTGTGTTAATATTAATCTGTATTCTCTGTCAGTGTGTTAATAATACTGAGGACAAAGGGGGTGTTTTACACTTCACCGGGTGTATCTGACTGTGGGTCATGATATACAGAGTGTGTCAGTGAGTGTGTTAATATTAATCTGTGTTCTCTGTCAGTGTGTTAATATTACTGAGGACAGTGGGAGTGTTTTACACTTCACAGGGTGTATCTGACTGTGGGTCATGATATACACAGTGTGTCAGTGAGTGTGTTAATATTAATCTGTGTTCTCTGTCAGTGTGTTAATATTACTGAGGACAGTGGGGGTGATTACACTTCACAGGGTGTATCTGACTGTGGGTCATGATATACACAGTGTGTCAGTGAGTGTGTTAATATTAATCTGTGTTCTCTGTCAGTGTGTTAATATTCCTGAGGACATTGGGGGTGTTTTACACTTCACAGGGTGTATCTGACTGTGGGTCATGATATACACAGTGTGTCAGTGAGTGTGTTAATATTAATCTGTATTCTCTGTCAGTGTGTTAATATTCCTGAGGACAGTGGGGGTGTTTTACACTTCACAGGGTGTATCTGACTGTGGGTCATGATATACACAGTGTGTCAGTGAGTCTGTTAATATTAATCTGTGTTCTCTGTCAGTGTGTTAATATTGCTGAGGACAGTGGGGGTGTTTTACACTTCACAGGGTTTATCTGACTGTGGGTCATGATGTACACAGTGTGTCAGTGAGTGTGTTAATATTAATCTGTGTTCTCTGTCAGTGTGTTAATATTGCTGAGGACAGTGGGGATGTTTTACACTTCACAGGGTGTATCTGACTGTGGGTCATGATATACACAGTGTGTCAGTGAGTGTGTTAATATTAATCTGTGTTCTCTGTCAGTGTGTTAATATTACTGAGGACAGTGGGGGTGTTTTACACTTCACAGGGTGTATCTGACTGTGGGTCATGATATACACAGTGTGTCAGTGAGTGTGTTAATATAGATCTATGTACTCTGTCAGTGTGTTAATATTCCTGAGGACAGTGGGGGTGTTTTACACTTCACAGGGTGTATCTAACTGTGGGTCATGATATACACAGTGTGTCAGTGAGTGTGTTAATATTAATCTTTGTACTCTGTCAGAGTGTTAATATTACTGAGGACAGTGGGGGTGTTTTACACTTCACAGGGTGTATCGGACTGTGGGTCATGATATACACAGTGTGTCAGTGAGTGTGTTAATATTAATCTGTATTCTCTGTCAGTGTGTTAATATTACTGAGGACAAAGGGGGTGTTTTACACTTCACCGGGTGTATCTGACTGTGGGTCATGATATACAGAGTGTGTCAGTGAGTGTGTTAATATTAATCTGTGTTCTCTGTCAGTGTGTTAATATTACTGAGGACAATGGGAGTGTTTTACACTTCACAGGGTGTATCTGACTGTGGGTCATGATATACACAGTGTGTCAGTGAGTGTGTTAATATTAATCTGTGTTCTCTGTCAGTGTGCTAATATTACTGAGGACAGTGGGGGTGATTACACTTCACAGGGTGTATCTGACTGTGGGTCATGATATACACAGTGTGTCAGTGAGTGTGTTAACATTAATCTGTGTTCTCTGTCAGTGTGTTAATATTCCTGAGGACATTGGGGGTGTTTTACACTTCACAGGGTGTATCTGACTGTGGGTCATGATATACACAGTGTGTCAGTGAGTGTGTTAATATTAATCTGTATTCTCTGTCAGTGTGTTAATATTACTGAGGACAGTGGGGGTGTTTTACACTTCACCGGGTGTATCTGACTGTGGGTCATGATATACAGAGTGTGTCAGTGAGTGTGTTAATATTAATCTGTGTTCTCTGTCAGTGTGTTAATATTCCTGAGGACAGTGGGGGTGTTTTACACTTCACAGGGTTTATCTGACTCTGGGTCATGATATACACAGTGTGTCAGTGAGTGTGTTAATATTAATCTGTGTACTCTGTCAGTGTGTTAATATTACTGAGGACAGTGGGGGTGTTTTACACTTCACAGGGTGTATCTGACTGTGGGTCATGATATACACAGTGTGTCAGTGAGTGTGTTAATATTAATCTGTGTTCTCTGTCAGTGTGTTAATATTGCTGAGGACAGTGGGGGTGTTTTACACTTCACAGGGTGTATCTGACTGTGGGTCATGATATACACAGTGTGTCAGTGAGTGTGTTAATATTAATCTGTGTTCTCTGTCAGTGTGTTAATATTCCTGAGGACAGTGGGGGTGTTTTACACTTCACAGGGTGTATCTGACTGTGGGTCATGATATACACAGTGTGTCAGTGAGTGTGTTAATATTAATCTGTGTTCCCTGTCAGTGTGTTAATATTACTGAGGACAGTGGGGGTGTTTTACACTTCACAGGGTGTATCTGACTGTGGGTCATGATGTACACAGTGTGTCAGTGAGTGTGTTAATATTAATCTGTGTTCTCTGTCAGTGTGTTAATATTCCTGAGGACAGTGGGGGTGTTTTACACTTCACAGGGTTTATCTGACTGTGGGTCATGATGTACACAGTGTGTCAGTGAGTGTGTTAATATTAATCTGTGTTCTCTGTCAGTGTGTTAATATTCCTGAGGACAGTGGGCGTGTTTTACACTTCACAGGGTGTATCTGACTGTGGGTCATGATATACACAGTGTGTCAGTGAGTGTGTTAATATTAATCTGTGTTCTCTGTCAGTGTGTTAATATTACTGAGGACAGTTTGGGTGTTTTACACTTCACAGGGTGTATCGGACTGTGGGTCATGATGTACACAGTGTGTCAGTGAGTGTGTTAATATTAATCTGTGTTCTCTGTCAGTGTGTTAATATTACTGAGGACAGTGGTGGTGTTTTACACTTCACCGGGTGTATCTGACTGTGGGTCATGATGTACACAGTGTGTCAGTGAGTGTGTTAATATTAATCTGTGTTCTCTGTCAGTGTGTTAATATTACTGAGGACAGTGGTGGTGTTTTACACTTCACAGGGTGTATCTGACTGTGGGTCATGATATACACAGTGTGTCAGTGAGTGTGTTAATATTAATCTGTGTTCTCTGTCAGTGTGTTAATATTCCTGAGGACAGTGGGGGTGTTTTACACTTCACAGGGTGTATCTGACTGTGGGTCATGATATACACAGAGTGTCAGTGAGTGTGTTAATATTAATCTGTGTTCTCTGTCAGGTGTTAATATTTCTGAGGACAGTGGGGGTGTTTTACACTTCACAGTGTGTATCTGACTCTGGGTCATGATATACACAGTGTTTCAGTGAGTGTGTTAATATTAATCTGTGTTCTCTGTCATTGTGTTAATATTCCTGTGGACAGTGGGGGTGTTTTACACTTCACAGGGTTTATCTGACTGTGGGTCATGATGAACACAGTGTGTCAGTGAGTGTGTTAATATTAATCTGTGTTCTCTGTCAGTGTGTTAATATTACTGATGACAGTGGGGGTGTTTTACACTTCACAGGGTGTATCTGACTGTGGGTCATGATATACACAGTGTGTCAGTGAGTGTGTTAATATTAATCTGTGTTCTCTGTCAGTGTGTTAATATTCCTGAGGACAGTGGGGGTGTTTTACACTTCACAGGGTGTATCTGACTGTGGGTCATGATATACACAGAGTGTCAGTGAGTGTGTTAATATTAATCTGTGTTCTCTGTCAGGTGTTAATATTTCTGAGGACAGTGGGGGTGTTTTACACTTCACAGGGTGTATCTGACTCTGGGTCATGATATACACAGTGTTTCAGTGAGTGTGTTAATATTAATCTGTGTTCTCTGTCATTGTGTTAATATTCCTGTGGACAGTGGGGGTGTTTTACACTTCACAGGGTTTATCTGACTGTGGGTCATGATGAACACAGTGTGTCAGTGAGTGTGTTAATATTAATCTGTGTTCTCTGTCAGTGTGTTAATATTACTGAGGACAGTGGGGGTGTTTTACACTTCACAGGGTTTATCTGACTGTGGGTCATGATATACACAGTGTGTCAGTGAGTGTGTTAATATTAATCTGTGTTCTCTGTCAGTGTGTTAATATTACTGAGGACAGTGGGGGTGTTTTACACTTCACAGGGTGTATCTGACTGTGGGTCATGATATACACAGTGTGTCAGTGAGTGTGTTAATATTAATCTGTGTTCTCTGTCAGTGTGTTAATATTCCTGTGGACAGTGGGGGTGTTTTACACTTCACAGGGTGTATCTGACTGTGGGTCATGATATACACAGTGTGTCAGTGAGTGTGTTAATATTAATCTGTGTTCTCTGTCAGTGTGTTAATATTACTGAGGACAGTGGGGGTGTTTTACACTTCACAGGGTGTATCTGACTGTGGGTCATGATATACACAGTGTGTCAGTGAGTGTGTTAATTTTAATCTGTGTTCTCTGTCAGTGTGTTAATATTCCTGAGGACAGTGGGGGTGTTTTACACTTCACAGGGTGTATCTGACTGTGGGTCATGATATACACAGTGTGTCAGTGAGTGTGTTAATATTAATCTGTGTTCCCTGTCAGTGTGTTAATATTCCTGAGGACAGTGGGGGTGTTTTACACATCACAGGGTGTATCTGACTCTGGGTCATGATGTACACAGTGTGTCAGTGAGTGTGTTAATATTAATCTGTGTTCTCTGTCAGTGTGTTAATATTACTGAGGACAGTGGGGGTGTTTTACACTTCACAGGGTGTATCTGACTGTGGGTCATGAAATACACAGTGTGTCAGTGAGTGTGTTAATATTAATCTGTGTTCTCTGTCAGTGTGTTAATATTCCTGAGGACAGTGGGGGTGTTTTACACTTCACAGGGTTTATCTGACTGTGGGTCATGATATACACAGTGTGTCAGTGAGTGTGTTAATATTAATCTGTGTTCTCTGTCAGTGTGTTAATATTACTGAGGACAGTGGGGGTGTTTTACACTTCACATGGTGTATCTGACTGTGGGTCATGATATACACAGTGTGTCAGTGAGTGTGTTAATATTAATCTGTGTTCTCTGTCAGTGTGTTAATATTCCTGAGGACAGTGGGGGTGTTTTACACTTCACAGGGTGTATCTGACTGTGGATCATGATATACACAGTGTGTCAGTGAGTGTGTTAATATTAATTTGTGTTCTCTGTCAGTGTGTTAATATTACTGAGGACAGTGGGGGTGTTTTACCCTTCACAGGGTGTATCTGACTGTGGGTCATGATATACACAGTGTGTCAGTGAGCGTGTTAATATTAATCTGTGTTCTCTGTCAGTGTGTTAATATTCCTGAGGACAGTGGGGGTGTTTTACACTTCACAGGGTGTATCTGACTGTGGGTCATGATGTACACAGTGTGTCAGTGAGTGTGTTAATATTAATCTGTGTTCTCTGTCAGTGTGTTAATATACCTGAGGACAGTGGGGGTGTTTTACTCTTCACAGGGTGAATCTGACTGTGGGTCATGATATACACAGTGTGTCAGTGAGTCTGTTAATATTAATCTGTGTTCTCTGTCAGTGTGTTAATATTGCTGAGGACAGTGGGGGTGTTTTACACTTCACCGGGTGTATCTGACAGTGGGTCATGATGTACACAGTGTGTCAGTGAGTGTGTTAATATTAATCTGTGTTCTCTGTCAGTGTGTTAATATTCCTGAGGACAGTGGTGGTGTTTTACACTTCACAGGGTGTATCTGACTCTGGGTCATGATATACACAGTGTGTCAGTGAGTGTGTTAATATTAATCTGTGTTCTCTGTCAGTGTGTTAATATTTCTGAGGAAAGTGGGGGTGTTTTACACTTCACAGGGTGTATCTGACTGTGGGTCATGATATACACAGTGTGTCAGTGAGTGTGTTAATATTAATCTGTGTTCTCTGTCAGCGTGTTAATATTCCTGAGGACAGTGGGGATGTTTTACACTTCACAGGGTGTATCTGACTCTGGGTCATGATATACACAGTGTGTCAGTGAGTGTGTTAATATTAATCTGTGTTCTCTGTCAGTGTGTTAATATTACTGAGGAAAGTGGGGGTGTTTTACACTTCACAGGGTGTATCTGACTGTGGGTCATGATATACACAGTGTGTCAGTGAGTGTGTTAATATTAATCTGTGTTCTCTGTCAGTGTGTTAATATTACTGAGGACAGTGGGGGTGTTTTACACTTCACAGGGTGTATCTGACTGTGGGTCATGATATACACAGTGTGTCAGTGAGTGTGTTAATATTAATCTGTGTTCTCTGTCAGTGTGTTAATATTACTGAGGGCAGTGGGGGTGTTTTACACTTCACAGGGTGTATCTGACTGTGGGTCATGATATACACAATGTGTCAGTGAGTGTGTTAATATTAATCTGTGTTCTCTGTCAGTGTGTTAATATTACTGAGGACAGTGGGGGTGTTTTACACTTCACAGGGTGTATCTGACTCATGGTCATGATGTACACAGTGTGTCAGTGAGTGTGTTATTATTAATCTGTGTTCTCTGTCAGTGTGTTAATATTCCTGAGGACAGTGGGGATGTTTTACACTTCACCGGGTGTATCTGACTGTGGGTCATGATATACACAGTGTGTCAGTGAGTGTGTTAATATTAATCTGTGTTCTCTGTCAGTGTGTTAATATTACTGAGGACAGTGGGGTTGTTTTACACTTCACAGGGTGTATCTGACTCATGGTCATGATGTACACAGTGTGTCAGTGAGTGTGTTAATATTAATCTGTGTTCTCTGTCAGTGTGTTAATATTACTGAGGACAGTGGGGGTGTTTTACACTTCACAGGGTGTATCTGACTGTGGGTCATGATATACACAGTGTGTCAGTGAGTGTGTTAATATTAATCTGTGTTCTCTGTCAGGTGTTAATATTACTGAGGACAGTGGGGGTGTTTTACACTTCACAGGGTGTATCTGACTGTGGGTCATGATATACACAGTGTGTCAGTGTGTGTGTTAATATTAATCTGTGTTCTCTGTCAGTGTGTTAATATTCCTGAGGACAGTGGGGGTGTTTTACACTTCACAGGGTGTATCTGGCTGTGGGTCATGATATACACAGTGTGTCAGTGAGTGTGTTAATATTAATCTGTGTTCTCTGTCAGTGTGTTAATATTCCTGAGGACAGTGGGGGTGTTTTACACTTCACAGGGTGTATCTGACTGTGGGTCATGATGTACACAGTGTGTCAGTGAGTGTGTTAATATTAATCTGTGTTCTCTGTCAGTGTGTTAATATTCCTGAGGACAGTGGGGATGTTTTACACTTCACAGGGTGTTTCTGACTGTGGGTCATGATATACACAGTTTGTCAGTGAGTTTGTTAATATTAATCTGTGTTCTCTGTCAGTGTGTTAATATTCCTGAGGACAGTGGGGATGTTTTACACTTCACCGGGTGTATCTGACTGTGGGTCATGATATACACAGTGTGTCAGTGAGTGTGTTAATATTAATCTGTGTTCTCTGTCAGTGTGTTAATATTCCTGAGGACAGTGGGGGTGTTTTACACTTCACAGGGTGTATCTGACTGTGGGTCATGATGTACACAGTGTGTCAGTGAGTGTGTTAATATTAATCTGTGTTCTCTGTCAGTGTGTTAATATTACTGAGGACAGTGGGGATGTTTTACACTTCACCGGGTGTATCTGACTGTGGGTCATGAAATCCACAGTGTGTCAGTGAGTGTGTTAATATTAATCTGTGTTCTCTGTCAGTGTGTTAATATTACTGAGGACAGTGGGGGTGTTTTACACTTCACAGGGTGTATCTGACTGTGGCTCATGATATACACAGTGTGTCAGTGAGTGTGTTAATATTAATCTGTGTTCTCTGTCAGTGTGTTAATATTCCTGAGGACAGTGGGGGTGTTTTACACTTCAAAGAGTGCATCTGACTGTGGGTCATGATATACACAGTGTGTCAGTGAGTGTGTTAATATTAATCTGTCTTCTCTGTCAGTGTGTTAATATTCCTGAGGACAGTGGGGATGTTTTACACTTCACAGGGTGTATCTGACTGTGGGTCATGATATACACAGTGTGTCAGTGAGTGTGTTAATATTAATCTGTGTTCTCTGTCAGTGTGTTAATATTACTGAGGACAGTGGGGGTGTTTTACACTTCACAGGGTGTATCTAACTGTGGGTCATGATATACACAGTGTGTCAGTGAGTGTGTTAATATTAATCTGTGTTCTCTGTCAGTGTGTTAATATTCCTGAGGACAGTGGGGGTGTTTTACACTTCACAGGGTGTATCTGACTGTGGGTCATGATATACACAGTGTGTCAGTGAGTGTGTTAATATTAATCTGTGTTCTCTGTCAGTGTGTTAATATTACTGAGGACAGTGGGGGTGTTTTACACTTCACAGGGTGTATCTAACTGTGGGCCATGATATACACAGTGTGTCAGTGAGTGTGTTAATATTAATCTGTGTTCTCTGTCAGTGTGTTAATATTACTGAGGACAGTGGGGGTGTTTTACACTTCACAGGGTGTATCTGACTCATGGTCATGATGTACACAGTGTGTCAGTGAGTGTGTTAATATTAATCTGTGTTCTCTGTCAGTGTGTTAATATTACTGAGGACAGTGGGGGTGTTTTACACTTCACAGGGTGTATCTGACTGTGGGTCATGATATACACAGTGTGTCAGTGAGTGTGTTAATATTAATCTGTGTTCTCTGTCAGTGTGTTAATATTACTGAGGACAGTGGGGGTGTTTTACACTTCACAGGGTGTATCTGACTGTGGGTCATGATATACACAGTGTGTCAGTGAGTGTGTTAATATTAATCTGTGTTCTCTGTCAGTGTGTTAATATTCCTGAGGACAGTGGGGGTGTTTTACACTTCACAGGGTGTATCTGGCTGTGGGTCATGATATACACAGTGTGTCAGTGAGTGTGTTAATATTAATCTGTGTTCTCTGTCAGTGTGTTAATATTCCTGAGGACAGTGGGGGTGTTTTACACTTCACAGGGTGTATCTGACTGTGGGTCATGATGTACACAGTGTGTCAGTGAGTGTGTTAATATTAATCTGTGTTCTCTGTCAGTGTGTTAATATTCCTGAGGAGAGTGGGGATGTTTTACACTTCACAGGGTGTTTCTGACTGTGGGTCTTGATATACACAGTGTGTCAGTGAGTGTGTTAATATTAATCTGTGTTCTCTGTCAGTGTGTTAATATTCCTGAGGACAGTGGGGATGTTTTACACTTCACCGGGTGTATCTGACTGTGGGTCATGATATACACAGTGTGTCAGTGAGTGTGTTAATATTAATCTGTGTTCTCTGTCAGTGTGTTAATATTCCTGAGGACAGTGGGGGTGTTTTACACTTCACAGGGTGTATCTGACTGTGGGTCATGATGTACACAGTGTGTCAGTGAGTGTGTTAATATTAATCTGTGTTCTCTGTCAGTGTGTTAATATTACTGAGGACAGTGGGGATGTTTTACACTTCACCGGGTGTATCTGACTGTGGGTCATGAAATACACAGTGTGTCAGTGAGTGTGTTAATATTAATCTGTGTTCTCTGTCAGTGTGTTAATATTACTGAGGACAGTGGGGGTGTTTTACACTTCACAGGGTGTATCTGACTGTGGGTCATGATATACACAGTGTGTCAGTGAGTGTGTTAATATTAATCTGTGTTCTCTGTCAGTGTGTTAATATTCCTGAGGACAGTGGGGGTGTTTTACACTTCACAGAGTGTATCTGACTGTGGGTCATGATATACACAGTGTGTCAGTGAGTGTGTTAATATTAATCTGTCTTCTCTGTCAGTGTGTTAATATTCCTGAGGACAGTGGGGATGTTTTACACTTCACAGGGTGTATCTGACTGTGGGTCATGATATACAAAGTGTGTCAGTGAGTGTGTTAATATTAATCTGTGTTCTCTGTCAGTGTGTTAATATTACTGAGGACAGTGGGGGTGTTTTACACTTCACAGGGTGTATCTAACTGTGGGTCATGATATACACAGTGTGTCAGTGAGTGTGTTAATATTAATCTGTGTTCTCTGTCAGTGTGTTAATATTCCTGAGGACAGTGGGGGTGTTTTACACTTCACTGGGTGTATCTGACTGTGGGTCATGATATACACAGTGTGTCAGTGAGTGTGTTAATATTAATCTGTGTTCTCTGTCAGTGTGTTAATATTACTGAGGACAGTGGGGGTGTTTTACACTTCACAGGGTGTATCTAACTGTGGGTCATGATATACACAGTGTGTCAGTGAGTGTGTTAATATTAATCTGTGTTCTCTGTCAGTGTGTTAATATTCCTGAGGACAGTGGGGATGTTTTACACTTCACCGGGTGTATCTGACTGTGGGTCATGATATACACAGTGTGTCAGTGAGTATGTTAATATTAATCTGTGTTCTCTGTCAGTGTGTTAATATTCCTGAGGACAGTGGGGATGTTTTACACTTCACCGGGTGTATCTGACTGTGGGTCATGATATACACAGTGTGTCAGTGAGCGTGTTAATATTAATCTGTGTTCTCTGTCAGTGTGTTAATATTACTGAGGACAGTGGGGGTGTTTTACACTTCACAGGGTGTATCTGACTGTGGGTCATGATATACACAGTGTGTCAGTGAGTGTGTTAATATTAATCTGTGTTCTCTGTCATTGTGTTAATATTACTGAGGACAGTGGGGGTGTTTTACACTTCACAGGGTGTATCTAACTGTGGGTCATGATATACACAGTGTGTCAGTGAGTGTGTTAATATTAATCTGTGTTCTCTGTCAGTGTGTTAATATTACTGAGGACAGTGGGGGTGTTTTACACTTCACAGGGTGTATCTGACTCATGGTCATGATGTACACAGTGTGTCAGTGAGTGTGTTAATATTAATCTGTGTTCTCTGTCAGTGTGTTAATATTACTGAGGACAGTGGGGGTGTTTTACACTTCACAGGGTGTATCTGACTGTGGGTCATGATATACACAGTGTGTCAGTGAGTGTGTTAATATTAATCTGTGTTCTCTGTCAGTGTGTTAATATTACTGAGGACAGTGGGGGTGTTTTACACTTCACAGGGTGTATCTGACTGTGGGTCATGATATACACAGTGTGTCAGTGAGTGTGTTAATATTAATCTGTGTTCTCTGTCAGTGTGTTAATATTCCTGAGGACAGTGGGGGTGTTTTACACTTCACAGGGTGTATCTGGCTGTGGGTCATGATATACACAGTGTGTCAGTGAGTGTGTTAATATTAATCTGTGTTCTCTGTCAGTGTGTTAATATTCCTGAGGACAGTGGGGGTGTTTTACACTTCACAGGGTGTATCTGACTGTGGGTCATGATGTACACAGTGTGTCAGTGAGTGTGTTAATATTAATCTGTGTTCTCTGTCAGTGTGTTAATATTCCTGAGGAGAGTGGGGATGTTTTACACTTCACAGGGTGTTTCTGACTGTGGGTCTTGATATACACAGTGTGTCAGTGAGTGTGTTAATATTAATCTGTGTTCTCTGTCAGTGTGTTAATATTCCTGAGGACAGTGGGGATGTTTTACACTTCACCGGGTGTATCTGACTGTGGGTCATGATATACACAGTGTGTCAGTGAGTGTGTTAATATTAATCTGTGTTCTCTGTCAGTGTGTTAATATTCCTGAGGACAGTGGGGGTGTTTTACACTTCACAGGGTGTATCTGACTGTGGGTCATGATGTACACAGTGTGTCAGTGAGTGTGTTAATATTAATCTGTGTTCTCTGTCAGTGTGTTAATATTACTGAGGACAGTGGGGATGTTTTACACTTCACCGGGTGTATCTGACTGTGGGTCATGAAATACACAGTGTGTCAGTGAGTGTGTTAATATTAATCTGTGTTCTCTGTCAGTGTGTTAATATTACTGAGGACAGTGGGGGTGTTTTACACTTCACAGGGTGTATCTGACTGTGGGTCATGATATACACAGTGTGTCAGTGAGTGTGTTAATATTAATCTGTGTTCTCTGTCAGTGTGTTAATATTCCTGAGGACAGTGGGGGTGTTTTACACTTCACAGAGTGTATCTGACTGTGGGTCATGATATACACAGTGTGTCAGTGAGTGTGTTAATATTAATCTGTCTTCTCTGTCAGTGTGTTAATATTCCTGAGGACAGTGGGGATGTTTTACACTTCACAGGGTGTATCTGACTGTGGGTCATGATATACAAAGTGTGTCAGTGAGTGTGTTAATATTAATCTGTGTTCTCTGTCAGTGTGTTAATATTACTGAGGACAGTGGGGGTGTTTTACACTTCACAGGGTGTATCTAACTGTGGGTCATGATATACACAGTGTGTCAGTGAGTGTGTTAATATTAATCTGTGTTCTCTGTCAGTGTGTTAATATTCCTGAGGACAGTGGGGGTGTTTTACACTTCACTGGGTGTATCTGACTGTGGGTCATGATATACACAGTGTGTCAGTGAGTGTGTTAATATTAATCTGTGTTCTCTGTCAGTGTGTTAATATTACTGAGGACAGTGGGGGTGTTTTACACTTCACAGGGTGTATCTAACTGTGGGTCATGATATACACAGTGTGTCAGTGAGTGTGTTAATATTAATCTGTGTTCTCTGTCAGTGTGTTAATATTCCTGAGGACAGTGGGGATGTTTTACACTTCACCGGGTGTATCTGACTGTGGGTCATGATATACACAGTGTGTCAGTGAGTATGTTAATATTAATCTGTGTTCTCTGTCAGTGTGTTAATATTCCTGAGGACAGTGGGGATGTTTTACACTTCACCGGGTGTATCTGACTGTGGGTCATGATATACACAGTGTGTCAGTGAGCGTGTTAATATTAATCTGTGTTCTCTGTCAGTGTGTTAATATTACTGAGGACAGTGGGGGTGTTTTACACTTCACAGGGTGTATCTGACTGTGGGTCATGATATACACAGTGTGTCAGTGAGTGTGTTAATATTAATCTGTGTTCTCTGTCATTGTGTTAATATTACTGAGGACAGTGGGGGTGTTTTACACTTCACAGGGTGTATCTAACTGTGGGTCATGATATACACAGTGTGTCAGTGAGTGTGTTAATATTAATCTGTGTTCTCTGTCAGTGTGTTAATATTACTGAGGACAGTGGGGGTGTTTTACACTTCACAGGGTGTATCTAACTGTGGGTCATGATATACACAGTGTGTCAGTGAGTGTGTTAATATTAATCTGTCTTCTCTGTCAGTGTGTTAATATTACTGAGGACAGTGGGGGTGTTTTACACTTCACAGGGTGTATCTGACTGTGGGTCATGATATACACAGTGTGTCAGTGAGTGTGTTAATATTAATCTGTGTTCTCTGTCAGTGTGTTAATATTCCTGAGGACAGTGGGGGTGTTTTACACTTCACAGAGTGTATCTGACTGTGGGTCATGATATACACAGTGTTTCAGTGAGTGTGTTAATATTAATCTGTCTTCTCTGTCAGTGTGTTAATATTCCTGAGGACAGTGGGGATGTTTTACACTTCACAGGGTGTTTCTGACTGTGGGTCATGAAATACACAGTGTGTCAGTGAGTGTGTTAATATTAATCTGTGTTCTCTGTCAGTGTGCTAATATTACTGAGGACAGTGGGGGTGTTTTACACTTCACAGGGTGTATCTGACTGTGGGTCATGATATACACAGTGTGTCAGTGAGTGTGTTAATATTAATCTGTGTTCTCTGTCAATGTGTTAATATTCCTGAGGACAGTGGGGGTGTTTTACACTTCACAGGGTGTATCTGACTGTGGGTCATGATATACACAGTGTGTCAGTGAGTGTGTTAATATTAATCTTTGTACTCTGTCGGTGTGTTAATATTCCTGAGGACAGTGGGGGTGTTTTACACTTCACAGGGTGTATCTGACTGTGGGTCATGATGTACACAGTGTGTCAGTGAGTGTGTTAATATTAATCTGTGTTCTCTGTCAGTGTGTTAATATTCCTGAGGACAGTGGGGATGTTTTACACTTCACCGGGTGTATCTGACTGTGGGTCATGATATACACAGTGTGTCAGTGAGTATGTTAATATTAATCTGTGTTCTCTGTCAGTGTGTTAATATTCCTGAGGACAGTGGGGATGTTTTACACTTCACCGGGTGTATCTGACTGTGGGTCATGATATACACAGTGTGTCAGTGAGCGTGTTAATATTAATCTGTGTTCTCTGTCAGTGTGTTAATATTCCTGAGGACAGTGGGGGTGTTTTACACTTCACAGGGTGTATCTGACTGTGGGTCATGATGTACACAGTGTGTCAGTGAGTGTGTTAATATTAATCTGTGTTCTCTGTCAGTGTGTTAATATTACTGAGGACAGTGGGGGTGTTTTACACTTCACAGGGTGTATCTGACTGTGGGTCATGATATACACAGTGTGTCAGTGAGTGTGTTAATATTAATCTGTGTTCTCTGTCAGTGTGTTAATATTCCTGAGGACAGTGGGGGTGTTTTACACTTCACA
Organism: Heterodontus francisci; assembly: GCF_036365525.1. Taxonomy (NCBI): domain Eukaryota; kingdom Metazoa; phylum Chordata; class Chondrichthyes; order Heterodontiformes; family Heterodontidae; genus Heterodontus; species Heterodontus francisci. Next base: position 875,994 of record NW_027140423.1, on the reverse strand, counting down.
GTGTTTATCTGACTGTGGGTCATGATGTACACAGTGTGTCAGTGAGTGTGTTAATATTAATCTGTGTTCTCTGTCAGTGTGTTAATATTCCTGAGGACAGTGGGGATGTTTTACACTTCACCGGGTTTATCTGACTGTGGGTCATGATATACACAGTGTGTCAGTGAGTATGTTACTATTAATCTGTGTTCTCTGTCAGTGTGTTAATATTCCTGAGGACAGTGGGGATGTTTTACACTTCACCGGGTGTATCTGACTGTGGGTCATGATATACACAGTGTGTCAGTGAGCGTGTTAATATTAATCTGTGTTCTCTGTCAGTGTGTTAATATTCCTGAGGACAGTGGGGGTGTTTTACACTTCACAGAGTGTATCTGACTGTGGGTCATGAAATACACAGTGTGTCAGTGAGTGTGTTAATATTAATCTGTGTTCTCTGTCAGTGTGTTAATATTACTGAGGACAGTGGGGGTGTTTTACACTTCACAGGGTGTATCTGACTGTGGGTCATGATATACACAGTGTGTCAGTGAGTGTGTTAATATTAATCTGTGTTCTCTGTCAGTGTGTTAATATTCCTGAGGACAGTGGGGGTGTTTTACACTTCACAGAGTGTATCTGACTGTGGGTCATGATATACACAGTGTGTCAGTGAGTGTGTTAATATTAATCTGTCTTCTCTGTCAGTGTGTTAATATTCCTGAGGACAGTGGGGGTGTTTTACACTTCACAGGGTATATCTGACTGTGGGTCATGATATACACAGTGTGTCACTGAGTGTGTTAATATTAATCTGTGTTCTCTGTCAGTGTGTTAATATTACTGAGGACAGTGGGGATGTTTTACACTTCACCGGGTGTATCTGACTGTGGGTCATGAAATACACAGTGTGTCAGTGAGTGTGTTAATATTAATCTGTGTTCTCTGTCAGTGTGTTAATATTACTGAGGACAGTGGGGGTGTTTTACACTTCACAGGGTGTATCTGACTGTGGCTCATGATATACACAGTGTGTCAGTGAGTGTGTTAATATTAATCTGTGTTCTCTGTCAGTGTGTTAATATTCCTGAGGACAGTGGGGGTGTTTTACACTTCACAGAGTGTATCTGACTGTGGGTCATGATATACACAGTGTGTCAGTGAGTGTGTTAATATTAATCTGTGTTCTCTGTCAGTGTGTTAATATTCCTGAGGACAGTGGGGATGTTTTACACTTCACAGGGTGTATCTGACTGTGGGTCATGATATACACAGTGTGTCAGTGAGTGTGTTAATATTAATCTGTGTTCTCTGTCAGTGTGTTAATATTACTGAGGACAGTGGGGGTGTTTTACACTTCACAGGGTGTATCTAACTGTGGGTCATGATATACACAGTGTGTCAGTGAGTGTGTTAATATTAATCTGTGTTCTGTGTCAGTGTGTTAATATTCCTGAGGACAGTGGGGGTGTTTTACACTTCACAGGGTGTATCTGACTGTGGGTCATGATATACACAGTGTGTCAGTGAGTGTGTTAATATTAATCTGTGTTCTCTGTCAGTGTGTTAATATTACTGAGGACAGTGGGTGTGTTTTACACTTCACAGGGTGTATCTAACTGTGGGTCATGATATACACAGTGTGTAAGTGAGTGTGTTAATATTAATCTGTGTTCTCTGTCAGTGTGTTAATATTACTGAGGACAGTGGGGGTGTTTTACACTTCACAGGGTGTATCTGACTCATGGTCATGATGTACACAGTGTGTCAGTGAGTGTGTTAATATTAATCTGTGTTCTCTGTCAGTGTGTTAATATTACTGAGGACAGTGGGGGTGTTTTACACTTCACAGGGTGTATCTGACTGTGGGTCATGATATACACAGTGTGTCAGTGAATGTGTTAATATTAATCTGTGTTCTCTGTCAGGTGTTAATATTACTGAGGACAGTGGGGGTGTTTTACACTTCACAGGGTGTATCTGACTGTGGGTCATGATATACACAGTGTGTCAGTGAGTGTGTTAATATTAATCTGTGTTCTCTGTCAGTGTGTTAATATTCCTGAGGACAGTGGGGGTGTTTTACACTTCACAGGGTGTATCTGGCTGTGGGTCATGATAAACACAGTGTGTCAGTGAGTGTGTTAATATTAATCTGTGTTCTCTGTCAGTGTGTTAATATTCCTGAGGACAGTGGGGGTGTTTTACACTTCACAGGGTGTATCTGACTGTGGGTCATGATGTACACAGTGTGTCAGTGAGTGTGTTAATATTAATCTGTGTTCTCTGTCAGTGTGTTAATATTCCTGAGGAGAGTGGGGATGTTTTACACTTCACAGGGTGTCTCTGACTGTGGGTCATGATATACACAGTGTGTCAGTGAGTGTGTTAATATTAATCTGTGTTCTCTGTCAGTGTGTTAATATTCCTGAGGACAGTGGGGATGTTTTACACTTCACCGGGTGTATCTGACTGTGGGTCATGATATACACAGTGTGTCAGTGAGTGTGTTAATATTAATCTGTGTTCTCTGTCAGTGTGTTAATATTCCTGAGGACAGTGGGGATGTTTTACACTTCACCGGGTTTATCTGACTGTGGGTCATGATATACACAGTGTGTCAGTGAGTATGTTACTATTAATCTGTGTTCTCTGTCAGTGTGTTAATATTCCTGAGGACAGTGGGGATGTTTTACACTTCACCGGGTGTATCTGACTGTGGGTCATGATATACACAGTGTGTCAGTGAGCGTGTTAATATTAATCTGTGTTCTCTGTCAGTGTGTTAATATTCCTGAGGACAGTGGGGGTGTTTTACACTTCACAGAGTGTATCTGACTGTGGGTCATGAAATACACAGTGTGTCAGTGAGTGTGTTAATATTAATCTGTGTTCTCTGTCAGTGTGTTAATATTACTGAGGACAGTGGGGGTGTTTTACACTTCACAGGGTGTATCTGACTGTGGGTCATGATATACACAGTGTGTCAGTGAGTGTGTTAATATTAATCTGTGTTCTCTGTCAGTGTGTTAATATTCCTGAGGACAGTGGGGGTGTTTTACACTTCACAGAGTGTATCTGACTGTGGGTCATGATATACACAGTGTGTCAGTGAGTGTGTTAATATTAATCTGTCTTCTCTGTCAGTGTGTTAATATTCCTGAGGACAGTGGGGGTGTTTTACACTTCACAGGGTATATCTGACTGTGGGTCATGATATACACAGTGTGTCACTGAGTGTGTTAATATTAATCTGTGTTCTCTGTCAGTGTGTTAATATTACTGAGGACAGTGGGGATGTTTTACACTTCACCGGGTGTATCTGACTGTGGGTCATGAAATACACAGTGTGTCAGTGAGTGTGTTAATATTAATCTGTGTTCTCTGTCAGTGTGTTAATATTACTGAGGACAGTGGGGGTGTTTTACACTTCACAGGGTGTATCTGACTGTGGCTCATGATATACACAGTGTGTCAGTGAGTGTGTTAATATTAATCTGTGTTCTCTGTCAGTGTGTTAATATTCCTGAGGACAGTGGGGGTGTTTTACACTTCACAGAGTGTATCTGACTGTGGGTCATGATATACACAGTGTGTCAGTGAGTGTGTTAATATTAATCTGTGTTCTCTGTCAGTGTGTTAATATTCCTGAGGACAGTGGGGATGTTTTACACTTCACAGGGTGTATCTGACTGTGGGTCATGATATACACAGTGTGTCAGTGAGTGTGTTAATATTAATCTGTGTTCTCTGTCAGTGTGTTAATATTACTGAGGACAGTGGGGGTGTTTTACACTTCACAGGGTGTATCTAACTGTGGGTCATGATATACACAGTGTGTCAGTGAGTGTGTTAATATTAATCTGTGTTCTGTGTCAGTGTGTTAATATTCCTGAGGACAGTGGGGGTGTTTTACACTTCACAGGGTGTATCTGACTGTGGGTCATGATATACACAGTGTGTCAGTGAGTGTGTTAATATTAATCTGTGTTCTCTGTCAGTGTGTTAATATTACTGAGGACAGTGGGTGTGTTTTACACTTCACAGGGTGTATCTAACTGTGGGTCATGATATACACAGTGTGTAAGTGAGTGTGTTAATATTAATCTGTGTTCTCTGTCAGTGTGTTAATATTACTGAGGACAGTGGGGGTGTTTTACACTTCACAGGGTGTATCTGACTCATGGTCATGATGTACACAGTGTGTCAGTGAGTGTGTTAATATTAATCTGTGTTCTCTGTCAGTGTGTTAATATTACTGAGGACAGTGGGGGTGTTTTACACTTCACAGGGTGTATCTGACTGTGGGTCATGATATACACAGTGTGTCAGTGAATGTGTTAATATTAATCTGTGTTCTCTGTCAGGTGTTAATATTACTGAGGACAGTGGGGGTGTTTTACACTTCACAGGGTGTATCTGACTGTGGGTCATGATATACACAGTGTGTCAGTGAGTGTGTTAATATTAATCTGTGTTCTCTGTCAGTGTGTTAATATTCCTGAGGACAGTGGGGGTGTTTTACACTTCACAGGGTGTATCTGGCTGTGGGTCATGATAAACACAGTGTGTCAGTGAGTGTGTTAATATTAATCTGTGTTCTCTGTCAGTGTGTTAATATTCCTGAGGACAGTGGGGGTGTTTTACACTTCACAGGGTGTATCTGACTGTGGGTCATGATGTACACAGTGTGTCAGTGAGTGTGTTAATATTAATCTGTGTTCTCTGTCAGTGTGTTAATATTCCTGAGGAGAGTGGGGATGTTTTACACTTCACAGGGTGTCTCTGACTGTGGGTCATGATATACACAGTGTGTCAGTGAGTGTGTTAATATTAATCTGTGTTCTCTGTCAGTGTGTTAATATTCCTGAGGACAGTGGGGATGTTTTACACTTCACCGGGTGTATCTGACTGTGGGTCATGATATACACAGTGTGTCAGTGAGTGTGTTAATATTAATCTGTGTTCTCTGTCAGTGTGTTAATATTCCTGAGGACAGTGGGGGTGTTTTACACTTCACAGGGTGTATCTGACTGTGGGTCATGAAATACACAGTGTGTCAGTGAGTGTGTTAATATTAATCTGTGTTCTCTGTCAGTGTGTTAATATTACTGAGGACAGTGGGGGTGTTTTACACTTCACAGGGTGTATCTGACTGTGGGTCATGATATACACAGTGTGTCAGTGAGTGTGTTAATATTAATCTGTGTTCTCTGTCAGTGTGTTAATATTCCTGAGGACAGTGGGGGAGTTTTACACTTCACAGAGTGTATCTGACTGTGGGTCATGATATACACAGTGTGTCAGTGAGTGTGTTAATATTAATCTGTCTTCTCTGTCAGTGTGTTAATATTCCTGAGGACAGTGGGGATGTTTTACACTTCACAGGGTGTATCTGACTGTGGGTCATGATATACAAAGTGTGTCAGTGAGTGTGTTAATATTAATCTGTGTTCTCTGTCAGTGTGTTAATATTACTGAGGACAGTGGGGGTGTTTTACACTTCACAGGGTGTATCTAACTGTGGGTCATGATATACACAGTGTGTCAGTGAGTGTGTTAATATTAATCTTTGTACTCTGTCAGTGTGTTAATATTCCTGAGGACACTGGGGATGTTTTACACTTCACCGGGTGTATCTGACTGTGGGTCATGATATACACAGTGTGTCAGTGAGTATGTTAATATTAATCTGTGTTCTCTGTCAGTGTGTTAATATTCCTGAGGACAGTGGGGGTGTTTTACACTTCACAGAGTGTATCTGACTGTGGGTCATGAAATACACAGTGTGTCAGTGAGTGTGTTAATATTAATCTGTGTTCTCTGTCAGTGTGTTAATATTACTGAGGACAGTGGGGGTGTTTTACACTTCACAGGGTGTATCTGACTGTGGGTCATGATATACACAGTGTGTCAGTGAGTGTGTTAATATTAATCTGTGTTCTCTGTCAGTGTGTTAATATTACTGAGGACAGTGGGGGTGTTTTACACTTCACAGGGTGCATCTAACTGTGGGTCATGATATACACAGTGTGTCAGTGAGTGTGTTAATATTAATCTGTGTTCTCTGTCAGTGTGTTAATATTACTGAGGAAAGTGGGGGTGTTTTACACTTCACAGGGTGTATCTAACTGTGGGTCATGATATACACAGTGTGTCAGTGAGTGTGTTAATATTAATCTGTGTTCTCTGTCAGTGTGTTAATATTACTGAGGACAGTGGGGGTGTTTTACACTTCACAGGGTGTATCTGACTGTGGGTCATGATATACACAGTGTGTCAGTGAGTGTGTTAATATTAATCTGTGTTCTCTGTCAGTGTGTTAATATTCCTGAGGACAGTGGGGGTGTTTTACACTTCACAGAGTGTATCTGACTGTGGGTCATGATATACACAGTGTTTCAGTGAGTGTGTTAATATTAATCTGTCTTCTCTGTCAGTGTGTTAATATTCCTGAGGACAGTGGGGATGTTTTACACTTCACAGGGTGTTTCTGACTGTGGGTCATGAAATACACAGTGTGTCAGTGAGTGTGTTAATATTAATCTGTGTTCTCTGTCAGTGTGTTAATATTACTGAGGACAGTGGGGGTGTTTTACACTTCACAGGGTGTATCTGACTGTGGGTCATGATATACACAGTGTGTCAGTGAGTGTGTTAATATTAATCTGTGTTCTCTGTCAGTGTGTTAATATTCCTGAGGACAGTGGGGGTGTTTTACACTTCACAGGGTGTATCTGACTGTGGGTCATGATATACACAGTGTGTCAGTGAGTGTGTTAATATTAATCTTTGTACTCTGTCAGTGTGTTAATATTCCTGAGGACAGTGGGGGTGTTTTACACTTCACAGGGTGTATCTGACTGTGGTTCATGATGTACACAGTGTGTCAGTGAGTGTGTTAATATTAATCTGTGTTCTCTGTCAGAGTGTTAATATTCCTGAGGACAGTGGGGATGTTTTACACTTCACCGGGTGTATCTGACTGTGGGTCATGATATACACAGTGTGTCAGTGAGTATGTTAATATTAATCTGTGTTCTCTGTCAGTGTGTTAATATTCCTGAGGACAGTGGGGATGTTTTACACTTCACCGGGTGTATCTGACTGTGGGTCATGATATACACAGTGTGTCAGTGAGCGTGTTAATATTAATCTGTGTTCTCTGTCAGTGTGTTAATATTCCTGAGGACAGTGGGGGTGTTTTACACTTCACAGGGTGTATCTGACTGTGGGTCATGATGTACACAGTGTGTCAGTGAGTGTGTTAATATTAATCTGTGTTCTCTGTCAGTGTGTTAATATTACTGAGGACAGTGGGGGTGTTTTACACTTCACAGGGTGTATCTGACTGTGGGTCATGATATACACAGTGTGTCAGTGAGTGTGTTAATATTAATCTGTGTTCTCTGTCAGTGTGTTAATATTCCTGAGGACAGTGGGGGTGTTTTACACTTCACAGTGTTTATCTGACTGTGGGTCATGATGTACACAGTGTGTCAGTGAGTGTGTTAATATTAATCTGTGTTCTCTGTCAGTGTGTTAATATTCCTGAGGACAGTGGGGATGTTTTACACTTCACCGGGTGTATCTGACTGTGGGTCATGATATACACAGTGTGTCAGTGAGTATGTTAATATTAATCTGTGTTCTCTGTCAGTGTGTTAATATTCCTGAGGACAGTGGGGATGTTTTACACTTCACCGGGTGTATCTGACTGTGGGTCATGATATACACAGTGTGTCAGTGAGCGTGTTAATATTAATCTGTGTTCTCTGTCTGTGTGTTAATATTCCTGAGGACAGTGGGGGTGTTTTACACTTCACAGAGTGTATCTGACTGTGGGTCATGAAATACACAGTGTGTCAGTGAGTGTGTTAATATTAATCTGTGTTCTCTGTCAGTGTGTTAATATTACTGAGGACAGTGGGGGTGTTTTACACTTCACAGGGTGTATCTGACTGTGGGTCATGATATACACAGTGTGTCAGTGAGTGTGTTAATATTAATCTGTGTTCTCTGTCAGTGTGTTAATATTCCTGAGGACAGTGGGGGTGTTTTACACTTCACAGAGTGTATCTGACTGTGGGTCATGATATACACAGTGTGTCAGTGAGTGTGTTAATATTAATCTGTCTTCTCTGTCAGTGTGTTAATATTCCTGAGGACAGTGGGGGTGTTTTACACTTCACAGGGTATATCTGACTGTGGGTCATGATATACACAGTGTGTCACTGAGTGTGTTAATATTAATCTGTGTTCTCTGTCAGTGTGTTAATATTACTGAGGACAAGGGGGGTGTTTTACACTTCACAGGGTGTATCTGACTGTGGGTCATGATATACACTGTGTGTCAGTGAGTGTGTTATTATTAATCTGTGTTCTCTGTCAGTGTGTTAATATTACTGAGGACAGTGGGGGTGTTTTACACTTCACAGGGTGTATCTGACTGTGGGTCATGATATACACAGTGTGTCAGTGAGTGTGTTAATATTAATCTGTGTTCTCTGTCAGTGTGTTAATATTACTGAGGACAGTGGGGGTGTTTTACACTTCACAGTGTGTATCTGACTGTGGGTCATGATGTACACAGTGTGTCAGTGAGTGTGTTAATATTACTCTGTCTTCTCTGTCAGTGTGTTAATATTCCTGAGGACAGTGGGGATGTTTTACACTTCACAGGGTGTATCTGACTGTGGGTCATGATATACACAGTGTGTCAGTGAGTGTGTTAATATTAATCTGTGTTCTCTGTCAGTGTGTTAATATTACTGAGGACAGTGGGGGTGTTTTACACTTCACAGGGTGTATCTGACTGTGGGTCATGATATACACAGTGTGTCAGTGAATGTGTTAATATTAATCTGTGTTCTCTGTCAGTGTGTTAATATTCCTGAGGACAGTGGGAATGTTTTACTCTTCACAGGGTGTACCTGAATGTGGGTCATGATATACACAGTGTGTCAGTGAGTGTGTTAATATTAATGTGTGTTCTCTGTCAGTGTGTTAATATTCCTGAGGACAGTGGGGGTGTTTTACACTTCACAGGGTGCATCTGACTGTGGGTCATGAAATACACAGTGTGTCAGTGAGTGTGTTAATATTAATCTGTGTTCTCTGTCGGTGTGTTAATATTACTGAGGACAGTGGGGGTGTTTTACACTTCACAGGGTGTATCTGATTGTGGGTCATGATGTAATCAGTGTGTCAGTAAGTGTGTTAATATTAATCTGTGTTCTCTGTCAGTGTGTTAATATTACTGAGGACAGTGCGGGTGTTTTACATTTCACCGGGTGTATCTGACTGTGGGTCATGATGTACACAGTGTGTCAGTGAGTGTGTTAAATTTAATCTGTGTTCTCTGTCAGTGTGTTAACATTCCTGAGGACAGTGGGGGTGTTTTACACTTCACAGGGTGTATCTGACTGTGGGTCATGATATACACAGTGTGTCAGTGAGTGTGTTAATATTAATCTGTGTTCTCTGTCAGTGTGTTAATATTCCTGAGGACAGTGGGGGTGTTTTACACTTCACAGGGTTTATCTGACTGTGGGTCATGATATACACAGTGTGTCAGTGAGTGTGTTAATATTAATCTGTGTTCTCTGTCAGTGTGTTAATATTACTGAGGACAGTGGGAATGTTTTACACTTCACAGGGTTTATCTGACTGTGAGTCATGATATACACAGTGTGTCAGTGAGTGTGTTAATATTAATCTGTGTTCTCTGTCAGTGTGTTAATATTCCTGAGGACAGTGGGGGTGTTTTACACTTCACAGGGTGTATCTGACTGTGGGTCATGATATACACAGTGTGTCAGTGAGTGTGTTAATATTAATCTGTGTTCTCTGTCAGTGTGTTAATATTCCTGAGGACAGTGGGGGTGTTTTACACATCACCGGGTGTATCTGACTGTGGGTCATGATATACACAGTGTGTCAGTGAGTGTGTTAATATTAATCTGTGTTCTCTGTCAGTTTGTTAATATTCCTGAGGACAGTGGGGGTGTTTTACACTTCACCGGGTGTATCTGACTGTGGGTCATGATATACACAGTGTGTCAGTGAGTGTGTTAATATTAATCTGTGTTCTCTGTCAGTGTGTTAATATTCCTGAGGACAGTGGGGGTGTTTTACACTTCACAGGGTGTATCTGACTGTGGGTCATGATATACACAGTGTGTCAGTGAGTGTGTTAATATTAATCTGTGTTCTCTGTCAGTGTGTTAATATTCCTGAGGACAGTGGGGGTGTTTTACACTTCACAGGGTGTATCTGACTGTGGGTCATGATATACACAGTGTGTCAGTGAGTGTGTTAATATTAATCTGTGTTCTCTGTCAGTGTGTTAATATTACTGAGGAAAGTGGGAATGTTTTACACTTCACAGGGTTTATCTGACTGTGAGTCATGATATACACAGTGTGTCAGTGAGTGTGTTAATATTAATCTGTGTTCTCTGTCAGGTGTTAATATTCCTGAGGACAGTGGGGGTGTTTTACACTTCACAGGGTGTATCTGACTGTGGGTCATGATGTACACAGTGTGTCAGTGAGTGTGTTAATATTAATCTGTGTTCTCTGTCAGTGTGTTAATATTCCTGAGGACAGTGGGGGTGTTTTACACTTCACAGGGTGTATCTGACTGTGGGTCATGAAATACACAGTGTGTCAGTGAGTGTGTTAATATTAATCTGTGTTCTCTGTCAGTGTGTTAATATTCCTGAGGACAGTGGGGGTGTTTTACACTTCACAGGGTGTATCTGACTGTGGGTCATGATATACACAGTGTGTCAGTGAGTGTGTTAATATTAATCTGTGTTCTCTGTCAGTGTGTTAATATTCCTGAGGACAGTGGGGGTGTTTTACACTTCACCGGGTGTATCTGACTGTGGGTCATGATATACACAGTGTGTCAGTGAGTGTGTTAATATTAATCTGTGTTCTCTGTCAGTGTGTTAATATTCCTGAGGACAGTGGGGGTGTTTTACACTTCACCGGGTGTATCTGACTGTGGGTCATGATATACACAGTGTGTCAGTGAGTGTGTTAATATTAATCTGTGTTCTCTGTCAGTGTGTTAATATTCCTGAGGACAGTGGGGGTGTTTTACACTTCACAGGGTGTATCTGACTGTGGGTCATGATATACACAGTGTGTCAGTGAGTGTGTTAATATTAATCTGTGTTCTCTGTCAGTGTGTTAATATTCCTGAGGACAGTGGGGGTGTTTCACACTTCACAGGGTGTATCTGACTGTGGGTCATGATATACACAGTGTGTCAGTGAGTGTGTTAATATTAATCTGTGTTCTCTGTCAGTGTGTTAATATTACTGAGGAAAGTGGGAATGTTTTACACTTCACAGGGTTTATCTGACTGTGAGTCATGATATACACAGTGTGTCAGTGAGTGTGTTAATATTAATCTGTGTTCTCTGTCAGTGTGTTAATATTCCTGAGGACAGTGGGGGTGTTTTACACTTCACAGGGTGTATCTGACTGTGGGTCATGAAATACACAGTGTGTCAGTGAGTGTGTTAATATTAATCTGTGTTCTCTGTCAGTGTGTTAATATTACTGAGGACAGTGGGGGTGTTTTACACTTCACAGGGTGTATCTGACTGTGGGTCATGATATACACAGTGTGTCAGTGAGTGTGTTAATATTAATCTGTGTTCTCTGTCAGTGTGTTAATATTCCTGAGGACAGTGGGGGTGTTTTACACTTCACAGGGTGTATCTGACTGTGGGTCATGATATACACAGTGTGTCAGTGAGTGTGTTAATATTAATCTGTGTTCTCTGTCAGTGTGTTAATATTCCTGAGGACAGTGGGGGTGTTTTACACTTCACAGGGTTTATCTGACTGTGGGTAATGATATACACAGTGTGTCAGTGAGTGTATTAATATTAATCTGTGTTCTCTGTCAGTGTGTTAATATTACTGAGGACAGTGGGAATGTTTTACACTTCACAGGGTTTATCTGACTGTGAGTCATGATATACACAGTGTGTCAGTGAGTGTGTTAATATTAATCTGTGTTCTCTGTCAGTGTGTTAATATTCCTGAGGACAGTGGGGGTGTTTTACACTTCACAGGGTGTATCTGACTGTGGGTCATGATATACACAGTGTGTCAGTGAGTGTGTTAATATTAATCTGTGTTCTCTGTCAGTGTGTTAATATTCCTGAGGACAGTGGGGGTGTTTTACACTTCACCGGGTGTATCTGACTGTGGGTCATGATATACACAGTGTGTCAGTGAGTGTGTTAATATTAATCTGTGTTCTCTGTCAGTGTGTTAATATTCCTGAGGACAGTGGGGGTGTTTTACACTTCACAGGGTGTATCTGACTGTGGGTCATGATATACACAGTGTGTCAGTGAGTGTGTTAATATTAATCTGTGTTCTCTGTCAGTGTGTTAATATTCCTGAGGACAGTGGGGGTGTTTTACACTTCACAGGGTGTATCTGACTATGGGTCATGATATACACAGTGTGTCAGTGAGTGTGTTAATATTAATCTGTGTTCTCTGTCAGTGTGTTAATATTACTGAGGACAGTGGGAATGTTTTACACTTCACAGGGTTTATCTGACTGTGAGTCATGATATACACAGTGTGTCAGTGAGTGTGTTAATATTAATCTGTGTTCTCTGTCAGGTGTTAATATTCCTGAGGACAGTGGGGGTGTTTTACACTTCACAGGGTGTATCTGACTGTGGGTCATGATGTACACAGTGTGTCAGTGAGTGTGTTAATATTAATCTGTGTTCTCTGTCAGTGTGTTAATATTCCTGAGGACAGTGGGGGTGTTTTACACTTCACAGGGTGTATCTGACTGTGGGTCATGAAATACACAGTGTGTCAGTGAGTGTGTTAATATTAATCTGTGTTCTCTGTCAGTGTGTTAATATTACTGAGGACAGTGGGGGTGTTTTACACTTCACAGGGTGTATCTGACTGTGGGTCATGATATACACAGTGTGTCAGTGAGTGTGTTAATATTAATCTGTGTTCTCTGTCAGTGTGTTAATATTCCTGAGGACAGTGGGGGTGTTTTACACTTCACAGGGTGTATCTGACTGTGGGTCATGATGTACACAGTGTGTCAGTGAGTGTGTTAATATTAATCTGTGTTCTCTGTCAGTGCGATAATATTACTGACGACAGTGGGGGTGTTTTACACATCACAGGGTGTATCTGACTGTGGGTCATGATATACACAGTGTGTCAGTGAGTGTGTTAATATTAATCTGTGTTCTCTGTCAGTGTGTTAATATTACCGAGGACAGTGGGGGTGTTTTACACTTCACAGGGTGTATCTGACTGTGGGTCATGATGTACACAGTGTGTCAGTGAGTGTGTTAATATTAATCTGTGTTCTCTGTCAGTGTGTTAAAATTACTGAGGACAGTGGGGATGTTTTACACTTCACAGGGTGTATCTGACTGTGGGTCATGATGTACACAGTGTGTCAGTGAGTGTGTTAATATTAATCTGTGTTCTCTGTCAGTGTGTTAATATTGCTGAGGACAGTGATGGTGTTTTACACTTCACAGGGTGTATCTGACTGTGGGTCATGATATACACAGTGTGTCAGTGAGTGTGTTAATATTAATCTGTGTTCTCTGTCAGTGTGTTAATATTGCTGAGGACAGTGGGGGTGTTTTACACTTCACCGGGTGTATCTGACTGTGGGTCATGATGTACACAGTGTGTCAGTGAGTGTGTTAATATTAATCTGTGTTCTCTGTCAGTGTGTTAATATTCCTGAGGACAGTGGGGATGTTTTACACTTCACAGGGTGTATCTGACTCTGGGTCATGATGTACACAGTGTGTCAGTGAGTGTGTTAATATTAATCTGTGTTCTCTGTCAGTGTGTTAATATTCCTGAGGACAGTGGGGGTGTTTTACACTTCACAGAGTGTATCTGACTGTGGGTCATGATATACACAGTGTGTCAGTGACTGTGTTAATATTAATCTGTCTTCTCTGTCAGTGTGTTAATATTCCTGAGGACAGTGGGGGTGTTTTACACTTCACAGGGTGTATCTGACTGTGGGTCATGATATACACAGTGTTTCAGTGAGTGTGTTAATATTAATCTGTGTTCTCTGTCAGTGTGTTAATATTACTGAGGACAGTGGGGGTGTTTTACACTTCACAGGGTGTATCTGACTGTGGGTCATGATATACACAGTGTGTCAGTGAGTGTGTTAATATTAATCTGTGTTCTCTGTCAGTGTGTTAATATTACTGAGGACAGTGGGGGTGTTTTACACTTCACAGGGTGTATCTGACTGTGGGTCATGATATACAGAGTGTGTCAGTGAGTGTGATAATATTAATCTGTGTTCTCTGTCAGTGTGTTAATATTACTGAGGACAGTGGGGGTGTTTTACACTTCACAGGGTGTATCTGACTGTGGGTCATGATATACACAGTGTGTCAGTGAGTGTGTTAATATTAATCTGTGTTCTCTGTCAGTGTGTTAATATTCCCGAGGACAGTGGGGGTGTTTTACACTTCACAGGGTGTATCTGACTGTGGGTCATGATGTACACAGTGTGTCAGTGAGTGTGTTAATATTAATCTGTGTTCTCTGTCAGTGTGTTAATATTACTGAGGACAGTGGGGGTGTTTTACACTTCACAGGGTGTATCTGACTGTGGGTCATGATATACACAGTGTGTCAGTGAGTGTGTTAATATTAATCTGTGTTCTCTGTCAGTGTGTTAATATTCCTGAGGACAGTGGGGATGTTTTACACTTCACAGGGTTTATCTGACTGTGAGTCATGAGAGACACAGTGTGTCAGTGAGTGTGTTAATATTAATCTGTGTTCTCTGTCAGTGTGTTAATATTACTGAGGACAGTGGGGGTGTTTTACACTTCACAGGGTGTATCTGACTGTGGGTCATGATATACACAGTGTGTCAGTGAGTGTGTTAATATTAATCTGTGTTCTCTGTCAGTGTGTTAATATTACTGAGGACAGTGGGGGTGTTTTACACTTCACAGGGTGTATCTGACTGTGGGTCATGATATACACAGTGTGTCAGTGAGTGTGTTAATATTAATCTGTGTTCTCTGTCAGTGTGTTAATATTACTGAGGACAGTGGGGGTGTTTTACACTTCACAGGGTGTATCTGACTGTGGGTCATGATGTACACAGTGTGTCAGTGAGTGTGTTAATATTAATCTGTGTTCTCTGTCAGTGTGTTAATATTCCTGAGGACAGTGGGGATGTTTTACACTTCACAGGGTGTATCTGACTGTGGGTCATGATATACACAGTGTGTCAGTGAGTGTGTTAATATTAATCTGTGTTCTCTGTCAGGGTGTTAATATTCCTGAGGACAGTGGGCGTGTTTTACACTTCACAGGGTGTATCTTACTGTGGATCATGATGTACACAGTTTGTCAGTGAGTGTGTTAATATTAATCTGTGTTCTCTGTCAGTGTGTTAATATTACTGAGGACAGTGGGGGTGTTTTACACTTCACAGGGTGTATCTGACTGTGGGTCATGATATACACAGTGTGTCAGTGAGTGTGTTAATATTCATCTGTGTTCTCTGTCAGTGTGTTAATATTGCTGAGGACAGTGGGGGTGTTTTACACTTCACAGGGTGTATCTGACTGTGGGTCATGATATACACAGTGTGTCAGTGAGTGTGTTAATATTAATCTGTGTTCTCTGTCAGTGAGTTAATATTCCTGAGGACAGTGGGGGTGTTTTACACTTCACAGTGTGTATCTGACTGTGGGTCATGATGTACACAGTGTGTCAGTGAGTGTGTTAATATTAATCTGTGTTCTCTGTCAGTGTGTTAATATTCCTGAGGACAGTGGGGGTGTTTTACACTTCACAAGGTGTATCTGACTGTGGGTCATGATATACACAGTGTGTCAGTGAGTGTGTTAATATTAATCTGTGTTCTCTGTCAGTGTGTTAATATTACTGAGGACAGTGGGGGATTTTTACACTTCACAGGGTGTATCTGACTGTGGGTCATGATGTACACAGTGTGTCAGTGAGTGTGTTAATATTAATCTGTGTTCTCTGTCAGTGTGTTAATATTACTGACGACAGTGGGGGTGTTTTACACATCACAGGGTGTATCTGACTGTGGGTCATGATATACACAGTGTGTCAGTGAGTGTGTTAATATTAATCTGTGTTCTCTGTCTGTGTGTTAATATTACCGAGGACAGTGGGGGTGTTTTACACTTCACAGGGTGTATCTGACTGTGGGTCATGATGTACACAGTGTGTCAGTGAGTGTGTTAATATTAATCTGTGTTCTCTGTCATTGTGTTAATATTACTGAGGACAGTGGGGGTGCTTTACACTTCACAGGGTGTATCTGACTGTGGGTCATGATATACACTGTGTGTCAGTGAGTGTGTTAATATTAATCTGTGTTCTCTGTCAGTGTGTTAATATTCCTGAGGACAGTGGGGGTGTTTTACACTTCACAGGGTGTATCTGACTGTGGGTCATGATATACACAGTGTGTCAGTGAGTGTGTTAATATTAATCTGTGTTCCCTGTCAGTGTGTTAATATTACTGAGGACAGTGGGCGTGTTTTACACTTCACAGGGTGTATCTGACTGTGGGTCATGATGTACACAGTGTGTCAGTGAGTGTGTTAATATTAATCTGTGTTCTCTGTCAGTGTGTTAATATTACTGAGGACAGTGGGGGTGTTTTACACATCACAGGGTGTATCTGACTCTGGGTCATGATATACAGAGTGTGTCAGTGAGTGTGTTAATATTGATCTGTGTTCTCTGTCAGTGTGTTAATATTCCTGAGGACAGTGGGGGTGTTTTACACTTCACAGGGTTTATCTGACTCTGGGTCATGATGTACACAGTGTGTCAGTGAGTGTGTTAATATTAATCTGTGTTCTCTGTCAGTGTGCTAATATTACTGAGGACAGTGGGGGTGTTTTACACTTCACAGGGTGTATCTGACTGTGGGTCATGATATACACAGTGTGTCAGTGAGTGTGTTAATATTAATGTGTGTTCTCTGTCAGTGTGTTAATATTACTGAGGACAGTGGAGGTGTTTTACACTTCACAGGGTGTATCTGACTGTGGGTCATGATATACACAGTGTGTCAGTGAGTGTGTTAATATTAATCTGTGTTCTCTGTCAGTGTGTTAATATTCCTGAGGACAGTGGGGGTGTTTTACACTTCACAGGGTGTATTTGACTGTGGGTCATGATGTACACAGTGTGTCAGTGAGTGTGTTAATATTAATCTGTGTTCTCTGTCAGTGTGTTAATATACCTGAGGACAGTGGGGGTGTTTTACACTTCACAGGGTGTATCTGACTGTGGGTCATGATATACACAGTGTGTCAGTGAGTGTGTTAATATTAATCTGTGTTCTCTGTCAGTGTGTTAATATTGCTGAGGACAGTGGGGGTGTTTTACACTTCACAGGGTTTATCTGACTCTGGGTCATGATGTACACAGTGTGTCAGTGAGTGTGTTAATATTAATCTGTGTTCTCTGTCAGTGTGTTAATATTGCTGAGGACAGTGGGGATGTTTTACACTTCACAGGGTGTATCTGACTGTGGGTCATGATATACACAGTGTGTCAGTGAGTGTGTTAATATTAATCTGTGTTCTCTGTCAGTGTGTTAATATACCTGAGGACAGTGGGGGTGTTTTACACTTCACAGGGTGTATCTGACTGTGGGTCATGATGTACACAGTGTGTCAGTGAGTGTGTTAATATAATCTGTGTTCTCTGTCAGGTGTTAATATTCCTGAGGACAGTGGGGGTGTTTTACACTTCACAGGGTGTATCTGACTGTGGGTCATGATGTACACAGTGTGTCAGTGAGTGTGTTAATATTAATCTGTGTTCTCTGTCAGTGTGTTAATATTCCTGAGGACAGTGGGGGTGTTTTACACTTCACAGGGTGTATCTGACTGTGGGTCATGATATACACAGTGTGTCAGTGAGTCTGTTAATATTAATCTGTGTTCTCTGTCAGTGTGTTAATATTGCTGAGGACAGTGGGGGTGTTTTACACTTCACAGGGTTTATCTGACTGTGGGTCATGATGTACACAGTGTGTCAGTGAGTGTGTTAATATTAATCTGTGTTCTCTGTCAGTGTGTTAATATTGCTGAGGACAGTGGGGATGTTTTACACTTCACAGGGTGTATCTGACTGTGGGTCATGATATACACAGTGTGTCAGTGAGTGTGTTAATATTAATCTGTGTTCTCTGTCAGTGTGTTAATATTACTGAGGACAGTGGGGGTGTTTTACAATTCACAGGGTGTATCTGACTGTGGGTCATGATATACACAGTGTGTCAGTGAGTGTGTTAATATTGATCTTTGAACTCTGTCAGTGTGTTAATATTCCTGAGGACAGTGGGGGTGTTTTACACTTCACAGGGTGTATCTAACTGTGGGTCATGATATACACAGTGTGTCAGTGAGTGTGTTAATATTAATCTTTGTACTCTGTCAGTGTGTTAATATTACTGAGGACAGTGGGGGTGTTTTACACTTCACAGGGTGTATCGGACTGTGGGTCATGATATACACAGTGTGTCAGTGAGTGTGTTAATATTAATCTGTATTCTCTGTCAGTGTGTTAATATTACTGAGGACAAAGGGGGTGTTTTACACTTCACAGGGTGTATCTGACTGTGGGTCATGATATACAGAGTGTGTCAGTGAGTGTGTTAATATTAATCTGTGTTCTCTGTCAGTGTGTTAATATTACTGAGGACAGTGGGAGTGTTTTACACTTCACAGGGTGTATCTGACTGTGGGTCATGATATACACAGTGTGTCAGTGAGTGTGTTAATATTAATCTGTGTTCTCTGTCAGTGTGTTAATATTACTGAGGACAGTGGGAGTGTTTTACACTTCACAGGGTGTATCTGACTGTGGGTCATGATATACACAGTGTGTCAGTGAGTGTGTTAATATTAATCTGTGTTCTCTGTCAGTGTGTTAATATTCCTGAGGACATTGGGGGTGTTTTACACTTCACAGTGTGTATCTGACTGTGGGTCATGATATACACAGTGTGTCAGTGAGTGTGTTAATATTAATCTGTATTGTATGTCAGTGTGTTAATATTACTGAGGACAAAGGGGGTGTTTTACACTTCACCGGGTGTATCTGACTGTGGGTCATGATATACAGAGTGTGTCAGTGAGTGTGTTAATATTAATCTGTGTTCTCTGTCAGTGTGTTAATATTCCTGAGGACAGTGGGGGTGTTTTACACTTCACAGGGTTTATCTGACTCTGGGTCATGATATACACAGTGTGTCAGTGAGTGTGTTAATATTAATCTGTGTTCTCTGTCAGTGTGTTAATATTACTGAGGACAGTGGGGGTGTTTTACACTTCACAGGGTGTATCTGACTGTGGGTCATGATATACACAGTGTGTCAGTGAGTGTGTTAATATTAATCTGTGTTCTCTGTCAGTGTGTTAATATTGCTGAGGACAGTGGGGGTGTTTTACACTTCACAGGGTGTATCTGACTGTGGGTCATGATATACACAGTGTGTCAGTGAGTGTGTTAATATTAATCTGTGTTCTCTGTCAGTGTGTTAATATTCCTGAGGACAGTGGGGGTGTTTTACACTTCACAGGGTGTATCTGACTGTGGGTCATGATATACACAGTGTGTCAGTGAGTGTGTTAATATTAATCTGTGTTCCCTGTCAGTGTGTTAATATTACTGAGGACAGTGGGGGTGTTTTACACTTCACAGGGTGTATCTGACTGTGGGTCATGATGTACACAGTGTGTCAGTGAGTGTGTTAATATTAATCTGTGTTCTCTGTCAGTGTGTTAATATTACTGAGGACAGTGGGGGTGTTTTACACTTCACAGGGTGTATCGGACTGTGGGTCATGATGTACACAGTGTGTCAGTGAGTGTGTTAATATTAATCTGTGTTCTCTGTCAGTGTGTTAATATTACTGAGGACAGTGGTGGTGTTTTACACTTCACCGGGTGTATCTGACTGTGGGTCATGATGTACACAGTGTGTCAGTGAGTGTGTTAATATTAATCTGTGTTCTCTGTCAGTGTGTTAATATTACTGAGGACAGTGGGGGTGTTTTACACTTCACAGGGTGTATCTGACTGTGGGTCATGATATACACAGTGTGTCAGTGAGTGTGTTAATATTAATCTGTGTTCTCTGTCAGTGTGTTAATATTCCTGAGGACAGTGGGGGTGTTTTACACTTCACAGGGTGTATCTGACTGTGGGTCATGATATACACAGTGTGTCAGTGAGTGTGTTAATATTAATCTGTGTTCTCTGTCAGGTGTTAATATTTCTGAGGACAGTGGGGGTGTTTTACACTTCACAGGGTGTATCTGACTCTGGGTCATGATATACACAGTGTTTCAGTGAGTGTGTTAAGATTAATCTGTGTTCTCTGTCAGTGTGTTAATATTCCTGAGGACAGTGGGGGTGTTTTACACTTCACAGGGTTTATCTGACTGTGGGTCATGATGAACACAGTGTGTCAGTGAGTGTGTTAATATTAATCTGTGTTCTCTGTCAGTGTGTTAATATTACTGAGGACAGTGGGGGTGTTTTACACTTCACAGGGTTTATCTGACTGTGGGTCATGATATACACAGTGTGTCAGTGAGTGTGTTAATATTAATCTGTGTTCTCTGTCAGTGTGTTAATATTACTGAGGACAGTGGGGGTGTTTTACACTTCACAGTGTGTATCTGACTGTGGGTCATGATATACACAGTGTGTCAGTGAGTGTGTTAATATTAATCTGTGTTCTCTGTCAGTGTGTTAATATTACTGAGGACAGTGGGGGTGTTTTACACTTCACAGGGTGTATCTGACTGTGGGTCATGATGTACACAGTGTGTCAGTGAGTGTGTTAATATTAATCTGTGTTCTCTGTCAGAGCGTTAATATTCCTGAGGACAGTGGGGGTGTTTTACACTTCACAGGGTTTATCTGACTGTTGGTCATGATATGCACAGTGTGTCAGTGAGTGTGTTAATATTAATCTGTGTTCTCTGTCAGTGTGTTAATATTACTGAGGACAGTGGGGGTGTTTTACACTTCACAGGGTGTATCTGACTGTGGGTCATGATATACACAGTGTGTCAGTGAGTGTGTTAATATTAATCAGTGTTCTCTGTCAGTGTGTTAATATTACTGAGGACAGTGGGGGTGTTTTACACTTCACAGGGTGTATCTGACTGTGGGTCATGATATACACAGTGTGTCAGTGAGTGTGTTAATATCAATCTGTGTTCTCTGTCATTGTGTTAATATTACTGAGGACAGTGGGAATGTTTTACACTTCACAGGGTGTATCTGACTGTGGGTCATGATATACACAGTGTGTCAGTGAGTGTGTTAATATTCATCTGTGTTCTCTGTCAGTGTGTTAATTTTACTGAGGACAGTGGGGGTGTTTTACACTTCACAGGGTGTATCGGACTGTGGGTCATGATGTACACAGTGTGTCAGTGAGTGTGTTAATATTAATCTGTGTTCTCTGTCAGTGTGTTAATATTCCTGAGGACAGTGGGGTTGTTTTACACTTCACAGGGTGTATCTGACTCTGGGTCATGATATACACAGTGTGTCAGTGAGTGTGTTAATATTAATCTGTGTTCTCTGTCAGTGTGTTAATATTACTGAGGACAGTGGGGGTGTTTTACACTTCACAGGGTGTATCTGACTGTGGGTCATGATGTACACAGTGTGTCAGTGAGTGTGTTAATATTAATCTGTGTTCTCTGTCAGTGTGTTAATATTCCTGAGGACAGTGGGGGTGTTTTACACTTCACAGGGTGTATCTGACTGTGGGTCATGATATACACAGTGTGTCAGTGAGTCTGTTAATATTAATCTGTGTTCTCTGTCAGTGTGTTAATATTGCTGAGGACAGTGGGGGTGTTTTACACTTCACAGGGTTTATCTGACTGTGGGTCATGATGTACACAGTGTGTCAGTGAGTGTGTTAATATTAATCTGTGTTCTCTGTCAGTGTGTTAATATTGCTGAGGACAGTGGGGATGTTTTACACTTCACAGGGTGTATCTGACTGTGGGTCATGATATACACAGTGTGTCAGTGAGTGTGTTAATATTAATCTGTGTTCTCTGTCATTGTGTTAATATTACTGAGGACAGTGGGGGTGTTTTACAATTCACAGGGTGTATCTGACTGTGGGTCATGATATACACAGTGTGTCAGTGAGTGTGTTAATATTGATCTTTGAACTCTGTCAGTGTGTTAATATTCCTGAGGACAGTGGGGGTGTTTTACACTTCACAGGGTGTATCTAACTGTGGGTCATGATATACACAGTGTGTCAGTGAGTGTGTTAATATTAATCTTTGTACTCTGTCAGTGTGTTAATATTACTGAGGACAGTGGGGGTGTTTTACACTTCACAGGGTGTATCGGACTGTGGGTCATGATATACACAGTGTGTCAGTGAGTGTGTTAATATTAATCTGTATTCTCTGTCAGTGTGTTAATATTACTGAGGACAAAGGGGGTGTTTTACACTTCACAGGGTGTATCTGACTGTGGGTCATGATATACAGAGTGTGTCAGTGAGTGTGTTAATATTAATCTGTGTTCTCTGTCAGTGTGTTAATATTACTGAGGACAGTGGGAGTGTTTTACACTTCACAGGGTGTATCTGACTGTGGGTCATGATATACACAGTGTGTCAGTGAGTGTGTTAATATTAATCTGTGTTCTCTGTCAGTGTGTTAATATTACTGAGGACAGTGGGAGTGTTTTACACTTCACAGGGTGTATCTGACTGTGGGTCATGATATACACAGTGTGTCAGTGAGTGTGTTAATATTAATCTGTGTTCTCTGTCAGTGTGTTAATATTCCTGAGGACATTGGGGGTGTTTTACACTTCACAGTGTGTATCTGACTGTGGGTCATGATATACACAGTGTGTCAGTGAGTGTGTTAATATTAATCTGTATTCTCTGTCAGTGTGTTAATATTACTGAGGACAAAGGGGGTGTTTTACACTTCACCGGGTGTATCTGACTGTGGGTCATGATATACAGAGTGTGTCAGTGAGTGTGTTAATATTAATCTGTGTTCTCTGTCAGTGTGTTAATATTCCTGAGGACAGTGGGGGTGTTTTACACTTCACAGGGTTTATCTGACTCTGGGTCATGATATACACAGTGTGTCAGTGAGTGTGTTAATATTAATCTGTGTTCTCTGTCAGTGTGTTAATATTACTGAGGACAGTGGGGGTGTTTTACACTTCACAGGGTGTATCTGACTGTGGGTCATGATATACACAGTGTGTCAGTGAGTGTGTTAATATTAATCTGTGTTCTCTGTCAGTGTGTTAATATTGCTGAGGACAGTGGGGGTGTTTTACACTTCACAGGGTGTATCTGACTGTGGGTCATGAGAAACACAGTGTGTCAGTGAGTGTGTTAATATTAATCTGTGTTCTCTGTCAGTGTGTTAATATTCCTGAGGACAGTGGGGGTGTTTTACACTTCACAGGGTGTATCTGACTGTGGGTCATGATATACACAGTGTGTCAGTGAGTGTGTTAATATTAATCTGTGTTCCCTGTCAGTGTGTTAATATTACTGAGGACAGTGGGGGTGTTTTACACTTCACAGGGTGTATCTGACTGAGGGTCATGATGTACACAGTGTGTCAGTGAGTGTGTTAATATTAATCTGTGTTCTCTGTCAGTGTGTTAATATTACTGAGGACAGTGGGGGTGTTTTACACTTCACAGGGTGTATCGGACTGTGGGTCATGATGTACACAGTGTGTCAGTGAGTGTGTTAATATTAATCTGTGTTCTCTGTCAGTGTGTTAATATTACTGAGGACAGTGGTGGTGTTTTACACTTCACCGGGTGTATCTGACTGTGGGTCATGATGTACACAGTGTGTCAGTGAGTGTGTTAATATTAATCTGTGTTCTCTGTCAGTGTGTTAATATTACTGAGGACAGTGGGGGTGTTTTACACTTCACAGGGTGTATCTGACTGTGGGTCATGATATACACAGTGTGTCAGTGAGTGTGTTAATATTAATCTGTGTTCTCTGTCAGTGTGTTAATATTCCTGAGGACAGTGGGGGTGTTTTACACTTCACAGGGTGTATCTGACTGTGGGTCATGATATACACAGTGTGTCAGTGAGTGTGTTAATATTAATCTGTGTTCTCTGTCAGGTGTTAATATTTCTGAGGACAGTGGGGGTGTTTTACACTTCACAGGGTGTATCTGACTCTGGGTCATGATATACACAGTGTTTCAGTGAGTGTGTTAAGATTAATCTGTGTTCTCTGTCAGTGTGTTAATATTCCTGAGGACAGTGGGGGTGTTTTACACTTCACAGGGTTTATCTGACTGTGGGTCATGATGAACACAGTGTGTCAGTGAGTGTGTTAATATTAATCTGTGTTCTCTGTCAGTGTGTTAATATTACTGAGGACAGTGGGGGTGTTTTACACTTCACAGGGTTTATCTGACTGTGGGTCATGATATACACAGTGTGTCAGTGAGTGTGTTAATATTAATCTGTGTTCTCTGTCAGTGTGTTAATATTACTGAGGACAGTGGGGGTGTTTTACACTTCACAGGGTGTATCTGACTGTGGGTCATGATGTACACAGTGTGTCAGTGAGTGTGTTAATATTAATCTGTGTTCTCTGTCAGAGCGTTAATATTCCTGAGGACAGTGGGGGTGTTTTACACTTCACAGGGTTTATCTGACTGTTGGTCATGATATGCACAGTGTGTCAGTGAGTGTGTTAATATTAATCTGTGTTCTCTGTCAGTGTGTTAATATTACTGAGGACAGTGGGGGTGTTTTACACTTCACAGGGTGTATCTGACTGTGGGTCATGATATACACAGTGTGTCAGTGAGTGTGTTAATATTAATCAGTGTTCTCTGTCAGTGTGTTAATATTACTGAGGACAGTGGGGGTGTTTTACACTTCACAGGGTGTATCTGACTGTGGGTCATGATATACACAGTGTGTCAGTGAGTGTGTTAATATCAATCTGTGTTCTCTGTCATTGTGTTAATATTACTGAGGACAGTGGGAATGTTTTACACTTCACAGGGTGTATCTGACTGTGGGTCATGATATACACAGTGTGTCAGTGAGTGTGTTAATATTCATCTGTGTTCTCTGTCAGTGTGTTAATTTTACTGAGGACAGTGGGGGTGTTTTACACTTCACAGGGTGTATCGGACTGTGGGTCATGATGTACACAGTGTGTCAGTGAGTGTGTTAATATTAATCTGTGTTCTCTGTCAGTGTGTTAATATTCCTGAGGACAGTGGGGTTGTTTTACACTTCACAGGGTGTATCTGACTCTGGGTCATGACATACACAGTGTGTCAGTGAGTGTGTTAATATTAATCTGTGTTCTCTGTCAGTGTGTTAATATTACTGAGGACAGTGGGGGTGTTTTACACTTCACAGGGTGTATCTGACTGTGGGTCATGATATACACAGTGTGTCAGTGAGTGCGTTAATATCAATCTGTGTTCTCTGTCTTTGTGTTAATATTACTGAGGACAGTGGGAATGTTTTACACTTCACAGGGTGTATCTGACTGTGGGTCATGATATACACAGTGTGTCAGTGAGTGTGTTAATATTCATCTGTGTTCTCTGTCAGTGTGTTAATTTTACTGAGGACAGTGGGGGTGTTTTACACTTCACAGGGTGTATCGGACTGTGGGTCATGATGTACACAGTGTGTCAGTGAGTGTGTTAATATTAATCTGTGTTCTCTGTCAGTGTGTTAATATTCCTGAGGACAGTGGGGGTGTTTTACACTTCACAGGGTGTATCTGACTGTGGGTCATGATATACACAGTGTGTCAGTGAGTGTGTTAATATTAATCTGTGTTCTCTGTCAGGGTGTTAATATTACTGAGGACAGTGGGCGTGTTTTACACTTCACAGGGTGTATCTGACTGTGGGTCATGATGTACACAGTGTGTCAGTGAGTGTGTTAATATTAATCTGTGTTCTCTGTCAGTGTGTTAATATTCCTGAGGACAGTGGGGGTGTTTTACACTTCACAGGGTGTATCTGACTGTGGGTCATGATATACACAGTGTGTCAGTGAGTGTGTTAATATTAATCTGAGTTCTCTGTCAGTGTGTTAATATTACTGAGGACAGTGGGGGTGTTTTACACTTCACAGGGTGTATCTGACTGTGGGTCATGATATACACAGTGTGTCAGTGAGTGTGTTAATATTAATCTGTGTTCTCTGTCAGTGAGTTAATATTCCTGAGGACAGTGGGGGTGTTTTACACTTCACAGGGTGTATCTGACTGTGGGTCATGATATACACAGTGTGTCAGTGAGTGTGTTCATATTAATCTGTGTTCTCTGTCAGTGTGTTAATATTCCTGAGGACAGTGGGGGTGTTTTACACTTCACAGGGTGTATCTGACTGTGGGTCATGATGTACACAGTGTGTCAGTGAGTGTGTTAATATTAATCAGTGTTCTCTGTCAGTGTGTTAATATTCCTGAGGACAGTGGGGGTGTTTTACACTTCACAGGGTGTATCTGACTGTGGGTCATGATGTACACAGTGTGTCAGTGAGTGTGTTAATATTAATCAGTGTTCTCTGTCAGTGTGTTAATATTACTGAGGACAGTGGGGATGTTTTACACTTCACAGGGTGTATCTGACTGTGGGTCATGATATACACTGTGTGTCAGTGAGTGTGTTAATATTAATCTGTGTTCTCTGTCAGTGAGTTAATATTCCTGTGGACAGTGGGCATGTTTTACACTTCACAGGGTGTATCTGACTGTGGGTCATGATGTACACAGTGTGTCAGTGAGTGTGTTAATATTAATCTGTGTTCTCTGTCAGGTGTTAATATTCCTGAGGACAGTGGGGGTGTTTTACACTTCACAGGGTGTATCTGACTGTGGGTCATGATATACACAGTGTGTCAGTGAGTGTGTTAATATTAATCTGTGTTCTCTGTCAGTGTGTTAATATTACTGAGGACAGTGGGGGTGTTTTACACTTCACAGGGTGTATCTGACTGTGGGTCATGATATACACAGTGTGTCAGTGAGTGTGTTAATATTAATCTGTGTTCTCTGTCAGTGAGTTAATATTCCTGAGGACAGTGGGGGTGTTTTACACTTCACAGGGTGTATCTGACTGTGGGTCATGATATACACAGTGTGTCAGTGAGTGTGTTAATATTAATCTGTGTTCTCTGTCAGTGTGTTAATATTCCTGAGGACAGTGGGGGTGTTTTACACTTCACAGGGTGTATCTGACTGTGGGTCATGATGTACACAGTGTGTCAGTGAGTGTGTTAATATTACTCAGTGTTCTCTGTCAGTGTGTTAATATTCCTGAGGACAGTGGGGGTGTTTTACACTTCACAGGGTGTATCTGACTGTGGGTCATGATGTACACAGTGTGTCAGTGAGTGTGTTAATATTAATCAGTGTTCTCTGTCAGTGTGTTAATATTACTGAGGACAGTGGGGATGTTTTACACTTCACAGGGTGCATCTGACTGTGGGTCATGATATACACTGTGTGTCAGTGAGTGTGTTAATATTAATCTGTGTTCTCTGTCAGTGAGTTAATATTCCTGAGGACAGTGGGCACGTTTTACACTTCACAGGGTGTATCTGACTGTGGGTCATGATGTACACAGTGTGTCAGTGAGTGTGTTAATATTAATCTGTGTTCTCTGTCAGTGTGTTAATATTCCTGAGGACAGTGGGGGTGTTTTACACTTCACAGGGTGTATCTGACTGTGGGTCATGAAATACACAGTGTGTCAGTGAGTGTGTTAATATTAATCTGTGTTCTCTGTCAGTGTGCTAATATTCCTGAGGACAGTGGGGGTGTTTTACACTTCACAGGGTGTATCTGACTGTGGGTCATGCTATACACAGTGTGTCAGTGAGTGTGTTAATATTAATCTGTGTTCTCTGTCAGTGTGTTAATATTACTGAGGACAGTGGGGGTGTTTTACACTTCACAGGGTGTATCTGACTGTGGGTCATGATGTACACAGTGTGTCAGTGAGTGTGTTAATATTAATCTGTGTTCTCTGTCAGTGTGTTAATATTCCTGAGGACAGTGGGGGTGTTTTACACTTCACAGGGTGTATCTGACTGTGGGTCATGAAATACACAGTGTGTCAGTGAGTGTGTTAATATTAATCTGTGTTCTCTGTCAGTGTGTTAATATTCCTGAGGACAGTGGGGGTGTTTTACACTTCACAGGGTGTATCTGACTGTGGGTCATGAAATACACAGTGTGTCAGTGAGTGTGTTGATATTAATCTGTGTTCTCTGTCAGTGTGTTAATATTCCTGAGGACAGTGGGCATGTTTTACACTTCACAGGGTGTATCTGACTGTGGGTCATGAAGTACACAGTGTGTCAGTGAGTGTGTTAATATTAATCTGTGTTCTCTGTCAGTGTGTTAATATTCCTGAGGACAGTGGGGGTGTTTTACACTTCACAGGGTGTATCTGTCTGTGGGTCATGATATACACAGTGTGTCAGTGAGTGTGTTAATATTAATCTGTGTTCTCTGTCAGTGTGTTAATATTACTGAGGACAGTGGGGGTGTTTTACACTTCACAGGGTGTATCTGACTGTGGGTCATGATGTAGACAGTGTGTCAGTGAGTGTGTTAATATTAATCTGTGTTCTCTGTCAGAGCGTTAATATTCCTGAGGACAGTGGGGGTGTTTTACACTTCACAGGGTTTATCTGACTGTTGGTCATGATATACACAGTGTGTCAGTGAGTGTGTTAATATTAATCTGTGTTCTCTGTCAGTGTGTTAATATTATTGAGGACAGTGGGGGTGTTTTACACTTCACAGGGTGTATCTGACTGTGGGTCATGATATACACAGTGTGTCAGTGAGTGTGTTAATATTAATCAGTGTTCTCTGTCAGTGTGTTAATATTACTGATGACAGAGGGGGAGTTTTACACTTCACAGGGTGTATCTGACTGTGGGTCATGATATACACAGTGTGTCAGTGAGTGTGTTAATATCAATCTGTGTTCTCTGTCAGTGTGTTAATATTACTGAGGACAGTGGGAATGTTTTACACTTCACAGGGTGTATCTGACTGTGGGTCATGATATACACAGTGTGTCAGTGAGTGTGTTAATATTCATCTGTGTTCTCTGTCAGTGTGTTAATTTTACTGAGGACAGTGGGGGTGTTTTACACTTCACAGGGTGTATCGGACTGTGGGTCATGATGTACACAGTGTGTCAGTGAGTGTGTTAATATTAATCTGTGTTCTCTGTCAGTGTGTTAATATTCCTGAGGACAGTGGGGTTGTTTTACACTTCACAGGGTGTATCTGACTCTGGGTCATGATATACACAGTGTGTCAGTGAGTGTGTTAATATTAATCTGTGTTCTCTGTCAGTGTGTTAATATTACTGAGGACAGTGGGGGTGTTTTACACTTCACAGGGTGTATCTGACTGTGGGTCATGATATACAGAGTGTGTCAGTGAGTGTGATAATATTAATCAGTGTTCTCTGTCAGTGTGTTAATATTACTGAGGACAGTGGGGGTGTTTTACACTTCACAGGGTCTATCTGACTGTGGGTCATGATGTACACAGTGTGTCAGTGAGTGTGTTAATATTAATCAGTGTTCTCTGTCAGTGTGTTAATATTACTGAGGACAGTGGGGGTGTTTTACACTTCACAGGGTGTATCTGACTGTGGGTCATGATATACACAGTGTGTCAGTGAGTGTGTTAATATTAATCTGTGTTCTCTGTCAGTGTGTTAATATTACTGAGGACAGTGGGGGTGTTTTACACTTCACAGGGTTTATCTGACTGTGGGTCATGATATACACAGTGTGTCAGTGAGTGTGTTAATATTAATCTGTGTTCTCTGTCAGTGTGTTAATATTACTGAGGACAGTGGGGGTGTTTTACACTTCACAGGGTGTATCTGACTGTGGGTCATGATATACACAGTGTGTCAGTGAGTGTGTTAATATTAATCTGTGTTCTCTGTCAGGGTGTTAATATTACTGAGGACAGTGGGCGTGTTTTACACATCACAGGGTGTATCTGACTGTGGGTCATGATGTACACAGTGTGTCAGTGAGTGTGTTAATATTAATCTGTGTTCTCTGTCAGGTGTTAATATTCCTGAGGACAGTGGGGGTGTTTTACACTTCACAGGGTGTATCTGACTGTGGGTCATGATATACACAGTGTGTCAGTGCGTGTGTTAATATTAATCTGTGTTCTCTGTCAGTGTGTTAATATTACTGAGGACAGTGGGGGTGTTTTACACTTCACAGGGTGTATCTGACTGTGGGTCATGATATACACAGTGTGTCAGTGAGTGTGTTAATATTAATCTGTGTTCTCTGTCAGTGAGTTAATATTCCTGAGGACAGTGGGGGTGTTTTACACTTCACAGGGTGTATCTGACTGTGGGTCATGATATACACAGTGTGTCAGTGAGTGTGTTCATATTAATCTGTGTTCTCTGTCAGTGTGTTAATATTCCTGAGGACAGTGGGGGTGTTTTACACTTCACAGGGTGTATCTGACTGTGGGTCATGATGTACACAGTGTGTCAGTGAGTGTGTTAATATTAATCAGTGTTCTCTGTCAGTGTGTTAATATTCCTGAGGACAGTGGGGTTGTTTTACACTTCACAGGGTGTATCTGACTGTGGGTCATGATGTACACAGTGTGTCAGTGAGTGTGTTAATATTAATCAGTGTTCTCTGTCAGTGTGTTAATATTACTGAGGACAGTGGGGATGTTTTACACTTCACAGGGTGTATCTGACTGTGGGTCATGATATACACTGTGTGTCAGTGAGTGTGTTAATATTAATCTGTGTTCTCTGTCAGTGAGTTAATATTCCTGAGGACAGTGGGCATGTTTTACACTTCACAGGGTGTATCTGACTGTGGGTCATGATGTACACAGTGTGTCAGTGAGTGTGTTAATATTAATCTGTGTTCTCTGTCAGGTGTTAATATTCCTGAGGACAGTGGGGGTGTTTTACACTTCACAGGGTGTATCTGACTGTGGGTCATGATATACACAGTGTGTCAGTGAGTGTGTTAATATTAATCTGTGTTCTCTGTCAGTGTGTTAATATTACTGAGGACAGTGGGGGTGTTTTACTCTTCACAGGGTTTATCTGACTGTGGGTCATGATATACACAGTGTGTCAGTGAGTGTGTTAATATTAATCTGTGTTCTCTGTCAGTGTGTTAATATTACTGAGGACAGTGGGGGTGTTTTACACTTCACAGGGTGTATCTGACTGTGGGTCATGATATACACAGTGTGTCAGTGAGTGTGCTAATATTAATCTGTGTTCTCTGTCAGGGTGTTAATATTACTGAGGACAGTGGGCGTGTTTTACACTTCACAGGGTGTATCTGACTGTGGGTCATGATGTACACAGTGTGTCAGTGAGTGTGTTAATATTAATCTGTGTTCTCTGTCAGGTGTTAATATTCCTGAGGACAGTGGGGGTGTTTTACACTTCACAGGGTGTATCTGACTGTGGGTCATGATATACACAGTGTGTCAGTGAGTGTGTTAATATTAATCTGTGTTCTCTGTCAGTGTGTTAATATTACTGAGGACAGTGGGGGTGTTTTACACTTCACAGGGTGTATCTGACTGTGGGTCATGATATACACAGTGTGTCAGTGAGTGTGTTAATATTAATCTGTGTTCTCTGTCAGTGAGTT
Organism: Heterodontus francisci; assembly: GCF_036365525.1. Taxonomy (NCBI): domain Eukaryota; kingdom Metazoa; phylum Chordata; class Chondrichthyes; order Heterodontiformes; family Heterodontidae; genus Heterodontus; species Heterodontus francisci. Next base: position 844,203 of record NW_027140423.1, on the reverse strand, counting down.
AATATTCCTGAGGACAGTGGGGGTGTTTTACACTTCACAGGGTGTATCTGACTGTGGGTCATGATATACACAGTGTGTCAGTGAGTGTGTTCATATTAATCTGTGTTCTCTGTCAGTGTGTTAATATTCCTGAGGACAGTGGGGGTGTTTTACACTTCACAGGGTGTATCTGACTGTGGGTCATGATGTACACAGTGTGTCAGTGAGTGTGTTAATATTAATCAGTGTTCTCTGTCAGTGTGTTAATATTCCTGAGGACAGTGGGGGTGTTTTACACTTCACAGGGTGTATCTGACTGTGGGTCATGATGTACACAGTGTGTCAGTGAGTGTGTTAATATTAATCAGTGTTCTCTGTCAGTGTGTTAATATTACTGAGGACAGTGGGGATGTTTTACACTTCACAGGGTGTATCTGACTGTGGGTCATGATATACACTGTGTGTCAGTGAGTGTGTTAATATTAATCTCTGTTCTCTGTCAGTGAGTTAATATTCCTGAGGACAGTGGGCATGTTTTACACTTCACAGGGTGTATCTGACTGTGGGTCATGATGTACACAGTGTGTCAGTGAGTGTGTTAATATTAATCTGTGTTCTCTGTCAGTGAGTTAATATTCCTGAGGACAGTGGGGGTGTTTTACACTTCACAGGGAGTATCTGACTGTGGGTCATGATATACACAGTGTGTCAGTGAGTGTGTTAATATTAATCTGTGTTCTCTGTCAGTGTGTTAATATTACTGAGGACAGTGGGGGTGTTTTACACTTCACAGGGTGTATCTGACTGTGGGTCATGATATACACAGTGTGTCAGTGAGTGTGTTAATATTAATCTGTGTTCTCTGTCAGTGAGTTAATATTCCTGAGGACAGTGGGGGTGTTTTACACTTCACAGGGTGTATCGGACTGTGGGTCATGATATACACAGTGTGTCAGTGAGTGTGTTAATATTAATCTGTGTTCTCTGTCAGTGTGTTAATATTCTTGAGGACAGTGGGGGTGTTTTACACTTCACAGGGTGTATCTGACTGTGGGTCATGATGTACACAGTGTGTCAGTGAGTGTGTTAATATTAATCAGTGTTCTCTGTCAGTGTGTTAATATTACTGAGGACAGTGGGGGTGTTTTACACTTCACAGGGTGTATCTGACTGTGGGTCATGATATACACAGTGTGTCAGTGAGTGTGTTAATATTAATCTGTGTTCTCTGTCAGTGTGTTAATATTACTGAGGACAGTGGGGGTGTTTTACACTTCACAGGGTGTATCTGACTGTGGGTCATGATATACACAGTGTGTCAGTGAGTGTGTTAATATTAATCTGTGTTCTCTGTCAGTGTGTTAATATTACTGAGGACAGTGGGGGTGTTTTACACTTCACAGGGTGTATCTGACTCATGGTCATGATGTACACAGTGTGTCAGTGAGTGTGTTATTATTAATCTGTGTTCTCTGTCAGTGTGTTAATATTCCTGAGGACAGTGGGGGTGTTTTACACTTCACAGGGTGTATCTGACTCTGGGTCATGATATACACAGTGTGTCAGTGAGTGTGTTAATATTAATCTGTGTTCTCTGTCAGTGTGTTAATATTTCTGAGGAAAGTGGGGGTGTTTTACACTTCACAGGGTGTATCTGACTGTGGGTCATGATGTACACAGTGTGTCAGTGAGTGTGTTAATATTAATCTGTGTTCTCTGTCAGTGTGTTAATATTCCTGAGGACAGTGGGGGTGTTTTACACTTCACAGGGTGTATCTGACTGTGGGTCATGAAATACACAGTGTGTCAGTGAGTGTGTTAATATTAATCTGTGTTCTCTGTCAGTGTGTTAATATTCCTGAGGACAGTGGGGGTGTTTTACACTTCACAAGGTGTATCTGGCTGTGGGTCATGAAATACACAGTGTGTCAGTGAGTGTGTTGATATTAATCTCTATTCTCTGTCAGTGTGTTAATATTACTGAGGACAGTGGGGGTGTTTTACACTTCACAGGGTGTATCTGACTGTGGGTCATGATATACACAGTGTGTCAGTGAGTGTGTTAATATTAATCTGTGTTCTCTGTCAGTGTGTTAATATTACTGAGGACAGTGGGGGTGTTTTACACTTCACAGGGTGTATCTGACTGTGGGTCATGATATACACAGTGTGTCAGTGAGTGTGTTAATATTAATCTGTGTTCTCTGTCAGTGTGTTAATATTACTGAGGACAGTGGGGGTGTTTTACACTTCACAGGGTGTATCTGACTCATGGTCATGATGTACACAGTGTGTCAGTGAGTGTGTTATTATTAATCTGTGTTCTCTGTCAGTGTGTTAATATTCCTGAGGACAGTGGGGGTGTTTTACACTTCACAGGGTGTATCTGACTCTGGGTCATGATATACACAGTGTGTCAGTGAGTGTGTTAATATTAATCTGTGTTCTCTGTCAGTGTGTTAATATTTCTGAGGAAAGTGGGGGTGTTTTACACTTCACAGGGTGTATCTGACTGTGGGTCATGATGTACACAGTGTGTCAGTGAGTGTGTTAATATTAATCTGTGTTCTCTGTCAGTGTGTTAGTATTACTGAGGACAGTGGGGGTGTTTTACACTTCACAGGGTGTATCTGACTGTGGGTCATGATATACACAGTGTGTCAGTGAGTGTGTTAATATTAATCTGTGTTCTCTGTCAGTGTGTTAATATTCCTGAGGACAGTGGGGATGTTTTACACTTCACAGGGTGTATCTGACTCTGGGTCATGATATACACAGTGTGTCAGTGAGTGTGTTAATATTAATCTGTGTTCTCTGTCAGTGTGTTAATATTACTGAGGAAAGTGGGGGTGTTTTACACTTCACAGGGTGTATCTGACTGTGGGTCATGATATACACAGTGTGTCAGTGAGTGTGTTAATATTAATCTGTGTTCTCTGTCAGTGTGTTAATATTACTGAGGACAGTGGGGGTGTTTTACACTTCACAGGGTGTATCTGACTGTGGGTCATGATATACACAGTGTGTCAGTGAGTGTGTTAATATTAATCTGTGTTCTCTGTCAGTGTGTTAATATTCCTGAGGACAGTGGGGGTGTTTTACACTTCACAGGGTGTATCTGACTGTGGGTCATGATATACACAGTGTGTCAGTGAGTGTGTTAATATTAATCTGTGTTCCCTGTCAGTGTGTTAATATTCCTGAGGACAGTGGGGGTGTTTTACACTTCACAGGGTGTATCTGACTCTGGGTCATGATGTACACAGTGTGTCAGTGAGTGTGTTAATATTAATCTGTGTTCTCTGTCAGTGTGTTAATATTACTGAGGACAGTGGGGGTGTTTTACACTTCACAGGGTGTATCTGACTGTGGGTCATGAAATACACAGTGTGTCAGTGAGTGTGTTAATATTAATCTGTGTTCTCTGTCAGTGTGTTAATATTACTGAGGACAGTGGGGGTGTTTTACACTTCACAGGGTTTATCTGACTGTGGGTCATGATATACACAGTGTGTCAGTGAGTGTGTTAATATTAATCTGTGTTCTCTGTCAGTGTGTTAATATTACTGAGGACAGTGGGGGTGTTTTACACTTCACAGGGTGTATCTGACTGTGGGTCATGATATACACAGTGTGTCAGTGAGTGTGTTAATATTAATCTGTGTTCTCTGTCAGTGTGTTAATATTCCTGAGGACAGTGGGGGTGTTTTACACTTCACAGGGTGTATCTGACTGTGGATCATGATATACACAGTGTGTCAGTGAGTGAGTTAATATTAATTTGTGTTCTCTGTCAGTGTGTTAATATTACTGAGGACAGTGGGGGTGTTTTACCCTTCACAGGGTGTATCTGACTGTGGGTCATGATATACACAGTGTGTCAGTGAGTGTGTTAATATTAATCTGTGTTCTCTGTCAGTGTGTTAATATTCCTGAGGACAGTGGGGGTGTTTTACACTTCACAGGGTGTATCTGACTGTGGGTCATGATGTACACAGTGTGTCAGTGAGTGTGTTAATATTAATCTGTGTTCTCTGTCAGTGTGTTAATATACCTGAGGACAGTGGGGGTGTTTTACACTTCACAGGGTGAATCTGACTGTGGGTCATGATATACACAGTGTGTCAGTGAGTCTGTTAATATTAATCTGTGTTCTCTGTCAGTGTGTTAATATTGCTGAGGACAGTGGGGGTGTTTTACACTTCACCGGGTGTATCTGACAGTGGGTCATGATGTACACAGTGTGTCAGTGAGTGTGTTAATATTAATCTGTGTTCTCTGTCAGTGTGTTAATATTCCTGAGGACAGTGGGGGTGTTTTACACTTCACAGGGTGTATCTGACTCTGGGTCATGATATACACAGTGTGTCAGTGAGTGTGTTAATATTAATCTGTGCTCTCTGTCAGTGTGTTAATATTTCTGAGGAAAGTGGGGGTGTTTTACACTTCACAGGGTGTATCTGACTGTGGGTCATGATGTACACAGTGTGTCAGTGAGTGTGTTAATATTAATCTGTGTTCTCTGTCAGTGTGTTAGTATTACTGAGGACAGTGGGGGTGTTTTACACTTCACAGGGTGTATCTGACTGTGGGTCATGATATACACAGTGTGTCAGTGAGTGTGTTAATATTAATCTGTGTTCTCTGTCAGTGTGTTAATATTCCTGAGGACAGTGGGGATGTTTTACACTTCACAGGGTGTATCTGACTCTGGGTCATGATATACACAGTGTGTCAGTGAGTGTGTTAATATTAATCTGTGTTCTCTGTCAGTGTGTTAATATTACTGAGGAAAGTGGGGGTGTTTTACACTTCACAGGGTGTATCTGACTGTGGGTCACGATATACACAGTGTGTCAGTGAGTGTGTTAATATTAATCTGTGTTCTCTGTCAGTGTGTTAATATTACTGAGGACAGTGGGGGTGTTTTACACTTCACAGGGTGTATCTGACTGTGGGTCATGATATACACAGTGTGTCAGTGAGTGTGTTAATATTAATCTGTGTTCTCTGTCAGTGTGTTAATATTACTGAGGACAGTGGGGGTGTTTTACACTTCACAGGGTTTATCTGACTGTGGGTCATGATATACACAGTGTGTCAGTGAGTGTGTTAATATTAATCTGTGTTCTCTGTCAGTGTGTTAATATTACTGAGGACAGTGGGGGTGTTTTACACTTCACAGGGTGTATCTGACTCATGGTCATGATGTACACAGTGTGTCAGTGAGTGTGTTATTATTAATCTGTGTTCTCTGTCAGTGTGTTAATATTCCTGAGGACAGTGGGGATGTTTTACACTTCACCGGGTGTATCTGACTGTGGGTCATGATATACACAGTGTGTCAGTGAGTGTGTTAATATTAATCTGTGTTCTCTGTCAGTGTATTAATATTACTGAGGACAGTGGGGTTGTTTTACACTTCACAGGGTGTATCTGACTCATGGTCATGATGTACACAGTGTGTCAGTGAGTGTGTTAATATTAATCTGTGTTCTCTGTCAGTGTGTTAATATTACTGAGGACAGTGGGGATGTTTTACACTTCACAGGGTGTATCTGACTGTGGGTCATGATATACACAGTGTGTCAGTGAGTGTGTTAATATTAATCTGTGTTCTCTGTCAGGTGTTAATATTACTGAGGACAGTGGGGGTGTTTTACACTTCACAGGTTGTATCTGACTGTGGGTCATGATATACACAGTGTGTCAGTGAGTGTGTTAATATTAATCTGTGTTCTCTGTCAGTGTGTTAATATTCCTGAGGACAGTGGGGTGTTTTACACTTCACAGGGTGTATCTGGCTGGGGGTCATGATATACACAGTGTGTCAGTGAGTGTGTTAATATTAATCTGTGTTCTCTGTCAGTGTGTTAATATTCCTGAGGACAGTGGGGGTGTTTTACACTTCACAGGGTGTATCTGACTGTGGGTCATGATGTACACAGTGTGTCAGTGAGTGTGTTAATATTAATCTGTGTTCTCTGTCAGTGTGTTAATATTCCTGAGGACAGTGGGGATGTTTTACACTTCACAGGGTGTTTCTGACTGTGGGTCATGATATACACAGTGTGTCAGTGAGTGTGTTAATATTAATCTGTGTTCTCTGTCAGTGTGCTAATATTCTTGAGGACAGTGGGGATGTTTTACACTTCACAGGGTGTATCTGACTGTGGGTCATGAAATACACAGTGTGTCAGTGAGTGTGTTAATATTAATCTGTGTTCTCTGTCAGTGTGTTAATATTACTGAGGACAGTGGGGGTGTTTTACACTTCACAGGGTTTATCTGACTGTGGGTCATGATATACACAGTGTGTCAGTGAGTGTGTTAATATTAATCTGTGTTCTCTGTCAGTGTGTTAATATTACTGAGGACAGTGGGGGTGTTTTACCCTTCACAGGGTGTATCTGACTGTGGGTCATGATATACACAGTGTGTCAGTGAGTGTGTTAATATTAATCTGTGTTCTCTGTCAGTGTGTTAATATTCCTGAGGAGAGTGGGGGTGTTTTACACTTCACAGGGTGTATCTGACTGTGGGTCATGATGTACACAGTGTGTCAGTGAGTGTGTTAATATTAATCTGTGTTCTCTGTCAGTGTGTTAATATACCTGAGGACAGTGGGGGTGTTTTACACTTCACAGGGTGAATCTGACTGTGGGTCATGATATACACAGTGTGTCAGTGAGTCTGTTAATATTAATCTGTGTTCTCTGTCAGTGTGTTAATATTGCTGAGGACAGTGGGGGTGTTTTACACTTCACCGGGTGTATCTGACAGTGGGTCATGATGTACACAGTGTGTCAGTGAGTGTGTTAATATTAATCTGTGTTCTCTGTCAGTGTGTTAATATTCCTGAGGACAGTGGGGGTGTTTTACACTTCACAGGGTGTATCTGACTGTGGGTCATGATATACACAGTGTGTCAGTGAGTGTGTTAATATTAATCTGTGTTCTCTGTCAGTGTGTTAATATTTCTGAGGAAAGTGAGGGTGTTTTACACTTCACAGGGTGTATCTGACTGTGGGTCATGATGTAAACAGTGTGTCAGTGAGTGTGTTAATATTAATCTGTGTTCTCTGTCAGTGTGTTAGTATTACTGAGGACAGTGGGGGTGTTTTACACTTCACAGGGTGTATCTGACTGTGGGTCATGATATACACAGTGTGTCAGTGAGTGTGTTAATATTAATCTGTGTTCTCTGTCAGTGTGTTAATATTCCTGAGGACAGTGGGGATGTTTTACACTTCACAGGGTGTATCTGACTCTGGGTCATGATATACACAGTGTGTCAGTGAGTGTGTTAATATTAATCTGTGTTCTCTCTCAGTGTGTTAATATTACTGAGGAAAGTGGGGGTGTTTTACAATTCACAGGGTGTATCTGACTGTGGGTCATGATATACACAGTGTGTCAGTGAGTGTGTTAATATTAATCTGTGTTCTCTGTCAGTGTGTTAATATTACTGAGGACAGTGGGGGTGTTTTACACTTCACAGGGTGTATCTGACTGTGGGTCATGATATACACAGTGTGTCAGTGAGTGTGTTAATATTAATCTGTGTTCTCTGTCATTGTGTTAATATTACTGAGGACAGTGGGGGTGTTTTACACTTCACAGGGTGTATCTGACTGTGGGTCATGATATACACAGTGTGTCAGTGATTGTGTTAATATTAATCTGTGTTCTCTGTCAGTGTGTTAATATTACTGAGGACAGTGGGGGTGTTTTACACTTCACAGGGTGTATCTGACTCATGGTCATGATGTACACAGTGTGTCAGTGAGTGTGTTATTATTAATCTGTGTTCTCTGTCAGTGTGTTAATATTCCTGAGGACAGTGGGGATGCTTTACACTTCACCGGGTGTATCTGACTGTGGGTCATGATATACACAGTGTGTCAGTGAGTGTGTTAATATTAATCTGTGTTCTCTGTCAGTGTGTTAATATTACTGAGGACAGTGGGGTTGTTTTACACTTCACAGGGTGTATCTGACTCATGGTCATGATGTACACAGTGTGTCAGTGAGTGTGTTAATATTAATCTGTGTTCTCTGTCAGTGTGTTAATATTACTGAGGACAGTGGGGGTGTTTTACACTTCACAGGGTGTATCTGACTGTGGGTCATGATATACACAGTGTGTCAGTGAGTGTGTTAATATTAATCTGTGTTCTCTGTCAGGTGTTAATATTACTGAGGACAGTGGGGGTGTTTTACACTTCACAGGGTGTATCTGACTGTGGGTCATGATATACACAGTGTGTCAGTGAGTGTGTTAATATTAATCTGTGTTCTCTGTCAGTGTGTTAATATTCCTGAGGACAGTGGGGGTGTTTTACACTTCACAGGGTGTATCTGGCTGTGGGTCATGATATACACAGTGTGTCAGTGAGTGTGTTAATATTAATCTGTGTTCTCTGTCAGTGTGTTAATATTCCTGAGGACAGTGGGGGTGTTTTACACTTCACAGGGTGTATCTGACTGTGGGTCATGATGTACACAGTGTGTCAGTGAGTGTGTTAATGTTAATCTGTGTTCTCTGTCAGTGTGTTAATATTCCTGAGGACAGTGGGGATGTTTTACACTTCACAGGGTGTTTCTGACTGTGGGTCATGATATACACAGTGTGTCAGTGAGTGTGTTAATATTAATCTGTGTTCTCTGTCAGTGTGTTAATATTCCTGAGGACAGTGGGGATGTTTTACACTTCACCGGGTGTATCTGACTGTGGGTCATGATATACACAGTGTGTCAGTGAGTGTGTTGATATTAATCTGTGTTCTCTGTCAGTGTGTTAATATTCCTGAGGACAGTGGGGGTGTTTTACACTTCACAGGGTGTATCTGACTGTGGGTCATGATGTACACAGTGTGTCAGTGAGTGTGTTAATATTAATCTGTGTTCTCTGTCAGTGTGTTAATATTACTGAGGACAGTGGGGATGTTTTACACTTCACCGGGTGTATCTGACTGTGGGTCATGAAATACACAGTGTGTCAGTGAGTGTGTTAATATTAATCTGTGTTCTCTGTCAGTGTGTTAATATTACTGAGGACAGTGGGGTTGTTTTACACTTCACAGGGTGTATCTGACTCATGGTCATGATGTACACAGTGTGTCAGTGAGTGTGTTAATATTAATCTGTGTTCTCTGTCAGTGTGTTAATATTACTGAGGACAGTGGGGGTGTTTTACACTTCACAGGGTGTATCTGACTGTGGGTCATGATATACACAGTGTGTCAGTGAGTGTGTTAATATTAATCTGTGTTCTCTGTCAGGTGTTAATATTACTGAGGACAGTGGGGGTGTTTTACACTTCACAGGGTGTATCTGACTGTGGGTCATGATATACACAGTGTGTCAGTGAGTGTGTTAATATTAATCTGTGTTCTCTGTCAGTGTGTTAATATTCCTGAGGACAGTGGGGGTGTTTTACACTTCACAGGGTGTATCTGGCTGTGGGTCATGATATACACAGTGTGTCAGTGAGTGTGTTAATATTAATCTGTGTTCTCTGTCAGTGTGTTAATATTCCTGAGGACAGTGGGGGTGTTTTACACTTCACAGGGTGTATCTGACTGTGGGTCATGATGTACACAGTGTGTCAGTGAGTGTGTTAATATTAATCTGTGTTCTCTGTCAGTGTGTTAATATTACTGAGGACAGTGGGGATGTTTTACACTTCACCGGGTGTATCTGACTGTGGGTCATGAAATACACAGTGTGTCAGTGAGTGTGTTAATATTAATCTGTGTTCTCTGTCAGTGTGTTAATATTACTGAGGACAGTGGGGGTGTTTTACACTTCACAGGGTGTATCTGACTGTGGGTCATGATATACACAGTGTGTCAGTGAGTGTGTTAATATTAATCTGTGTTCTCTGTCATTGTGTTAATATTCCTGAGGACAGTGGGGGTGTTTTACACTTCACAGAGTGTATCTGACTGTGGGTCATGATATACACAGTGTGTCAGTGAGTGTGTTAATATTAATCTGTCTTCTCTGTCAGTGTGTTAATATTCCTGAGGACAGTGGGGATGTTTAACACTTCACAGGGTGTATCTGACTGTGGGTCATGATATACACAGTGTGTCAGTGAGTGTGTTAATATTAATCTGTGTTCTCTGTCAGTGTGTTAATATTAGTGAGGACAGTGGGGGTGTTTTACACTTCACAGGGTGTATCTAACTGTGGGTCATGATATACACAGTGTGTCAGTGAGTGTGTTAATATTAATCTGTGTTCTCTGTCAGTGTGTTAATATTCCTGAGGACAGTGGGGGTGTTTTACACTTCACAGGGTGTATCTGACTGTGGGTCATGATATACACAGTGTGTCAGTGAGTGTGTTAATATTAATCTGTGTTCTCTGTCAGTGTGTTAATATTACTGAGGACAGTGGGGGTGTTTTACACTTCACAGGGTGTATCTAACTGTGGGTCATGATATACACAGTGTGTCAGTGAGTGTGTTAATATTAATCTGTGTTCTCTGTCAGTGTGTTAATATTACTGAGGACAGTGGGGGTGTTTTACACTTCACAGGGTGTATCTGCCTCATGGTCATGATGTACACAGTGTGTCAGTGAGTGTGTTAATATTAATCTGTGTTCTCTGTCAGTGTGTTAATATTACTGAGGACAGTGGGGGTGTTTTACACTTCACAGGGTGTATCTGACTGTGGGTCATGATATACACAGTGTGTCAGTGAGTGTGTTAATATTAATCTGTGTTCTCTGTCAGGTGTTAATATTACTGAGGACAGTGGGGGTGTTTTACACTTCACAGGGTGTATCTGACTGTGGGTCATGATATACACAGTGTGTCAGTGAGTGTGTTAATATTAATCTGTGTTCTCTGTCAGTGTGTTAATATTCCTGAGGACAGTGGGGGTGTTTTACAATTCACAGGGTGTATCTGGCTGTGGGTCATGATATACACAGTGTGTCAGTGAGTGTGTTAATATTAATCTGTGTTCTCTGTCAGTGTGTTAATATTCCTGAGGACAGTGGGGGTGTTTTACACTTCACAGGGTGTATCTAACTGTGGGTCATGATATACACAGTGTGTCAGTGAGTGTGTTAATATTCATCTGTGTTCTCTGTCAGTGTGTTAATATTACTGAGGACAGTGGGGGTGTTTTACACTTCACTGGGTGTATCTGACTGTGGGTCATGATATACACAGTGTGTCAGTGAGTGTGTTAATATTAATCTGTGTTCTCTGTCAGTGTGTTAATATTACTGAGGACAGTGGGGGTGTTTTACACTTCACAGGGTGTATCTAACTGTGGGTCATAATATACACAGTGTGTCAGTGAGTGTGTTAATATTAATCTTTGTACTCTGTCAGTGTGTTAATATTCCTGAGGACAGTGGGGGTGTTTTACACTTCACAGGTTGTATCTGACTGTGGGTCATGATGTACACAGTGTGTCAGTGAGTGTGTTAATATTAATCTGTGTTCTCTGTCAGTGTGTTAATATTCCTGAGGACAGTGGGGATGTTTTACACTTCACCGGGTGTATCTGACTGTGGGTCATGATATACACAGTGTGTCAGTGAGTATGTTAATATTAATCTGTGTTCTCTGTCAGTGTGTTAATATTCCTGAGGACAGTGGGGATGTTTTACACTTCACCGGGTGTATCTGACTGTGGGTCATGATATACACAGTGTGTCAGTGAGCGTGTTAATATTAATCTGTGTTCTCTGTCAGTGTGTTAATATTCCTGAGGACAGTGGAGGTATTTTACACTTCACAGAGTGTATCTGACTGTGGGTCATGAAATACACAGTGTGTCAGTGAGTGTGTTAATATTAATCTGTGTTCTCTGTCAGTGTGTTAATATTACTGAGGACAGTGGGGGTGTTTTACACTTCACAGGGTGTATCTGACTGTGGGTCATGATATACACAGTGTGTCAGTGAGTGTGTTAATATTAATCTGTGTTCTCTGTCAGTGTGTTAATATTACTGAGGACAGTGGGGGTGTTTTACACTTCACAGGGTGTATCTAACTGTGGGTCATGATATACACAGTGTGTCAGTGAGTGTGTTAATATTAATCTGTGTTCTCTGTCAGTGTGTTAATATTCCTGAGGACAGTGGGGGTGTTTTACACTTCACAGGGTGTATCTGGCTGTGGGTCATGATATACACAGTGTGTCAGTGAGTGTGTTAATATTAATCTGTGTTCTCTGTCAGTGTGTTAATATTCCTGAGGACAGTGGGGGTGTTTTACACTTCACAGGGTGTATCTGACTGTGGGTCATGATGTACACAGTGTGTCAGTGAGTGTGTTAATATTAATCTGTGTTCTCTGTCAGTGTGTTAATATTCCTGAGGACAGTGGGGATGTTTTACACTTCACAGGGTGTTTCTGACTGTGGGTCATGATATACACAGTGTGTCAGTGAGTGTGTTAATATTAATCTGTGTTCTCTGTCAGTGTGTTAATATTCCTGAGGACAGTGGGGATGTTTTACACTTCACCGGGTGTATCTGACTGTGGGTCATGATATACACAGTGTGTCAGTGAGTGTGTTAATATTAATCTGTGTTCTCTGTCAGTGTGTTAATATTCCTGAGGACAGTGGGGGTGTTTTACACTTCACAGGGTGTATCTGACTGTGGGTCATGATGTACACAGTGTGTCAGTGAGTGTGTTAATATTAATCTGTGTTCTCTGTCAGTGTGTTAATATTACTGATGACAGTGGGGATGTTTTACACTTCACCGGGTGTATCTGACTGTGGGTCATGAAATACACAGTGTGTCAGTGAGTGTGTTAATATTAATCTGTGTTCTCTGTCAGTGTGTTAATATTACTGAGGACAGTGGGGGTGTTTTACACTTCACAGGGTGTATCTGACTGTGGGTCATGATATACACAGTGTGTCAGTGAGTGTGTTAATATTAATCTGTCTTCTCTGTCAGTGTGTTAATATTCCTGAGGACAGTGGGGATGTTTTACACTTCACAGGGTGTATCTGACTGTGGGTCATGATATACACAGTGTGTCAGTGAGTGTGTTAATATTAATCTGTGTTCTCTGTCAGTGTGTTAATATTACTGAGGACAGTGGGGGTGTTTTACACTTCACAGGGTGTATCTAACTGTGGGTCATGATATACACAGTGTGTCAGTGAGTGTGTTAATATTAATCTGTGTTCTCTGTCAGTGTGTTAATATTACTGAGGACAGTGGGGGTGTTTTACACTTCACTGGGTGTATCTGACTGTGGGTCATGATATACACAGTGTGTCAGTGAGTGTGTTAATATTAATCTGTGTTCTCTGTCAGTGTGTTAATATTACTGAGGACAGTGGGGGTGTTTTACACTTCACAGGGTGTATCTAACTGTGGGTCATAATATACACAGTGTGTCAGTGAGTGTGTTAATATTAATCTTTGTACTCTGTCAGTGTGTTAATATTCCTGAGGACAGTGGGGGTGTTTTACACTTCACAGGTTGTATCTGACTGTGGGTCATGATGTACACAGTGTGTCAGTGAGTGTGTTAATATTAATCTGTGTTCTCTGTCAGTGTGTTAATATTCCTGAGGACAGTGGGGATGTTTTACACTTCACCGGGTGTATCTGACTGTGGGTCATGATATACACAGTGTGTCAGTGAGTATGTTAATATTAATCTGTGTTCTCTGTCAGTGTGTTAATATTCCTGAGGACAGTGGGGATGTTTTACACTTCACCGGGTGTATCTGACTGTGGGTCATGATATACACAGTGTGTCAGTGAGCGTGTTAATATTAATCTGTGTTCTCTGTCAGTGTGTTAATATTCCTGAGGACAGTGGAGGTATTTTACACTTCACAGAGTGTATCTGACTGTGGGTCATGAAATACACAGTGTGTCAGTGAGTGTGTTAATATTAATCTGTGTTCTCTGTCTGTGTGTTAATATTACTGAGGACAGTGGGCGTGTTTTACACTTCACAGGGTGTATCTGACTGTGGGTCATGATATACACAGTGTGTCAGTGAGTGTGTTAATATTAATCTGTGTTCTCTGTCAGTGTGTTAATATTACTGAGGACAGTGGGGGTGTTTTACACTTCACAGGGTGTATCTAACTGTGGGTCATGATATACACAGTGTGTCAGTGAGTGTGTTATTATTAATCTGTGTTCTCTGTCAGTGTGTTAATATTACTGAGGACAGTGGGGGTGTTTTACACTTCACAGGGTGTATCTAACTGTGGGTCATGATATACACAGTGTGTCAGTGAGTGTGTTAATATTAATCTGTGTTCTCTGTCAGTGTGTTAATATTACTGAGGACAGTGGGGGTGTTTTACACTTCACAGGGTGTATCTGACTGTGGGTCATGATATACACAGTGTGTCAATGAGTGTGTTAATATTAATCTGTGTTCTCTGTCAGTGTGTTAATATTCCTGAGGACAGTGGGGGTGTTTTACACTTCACAGAGTGTATCTGACTGTGGGTCATGATATACACAGTGTGTCAGTGAGTGTGTTAATATTAATATGTCTTCTCTGTCAGTGTGTTAATATTCCTGAGGACAGTGGGGATGTTTTACACTTCACAGGGTGTTTCTGACTGTGGGTCATGAAATACACAGTGTGTCAGTGAGTGTGTTAATATTAATCTGTGTTCTCTGTCAGTGTGTTAATATTACTGAGGACAGTGGGGGTGTTTTACACTTCACAGGGTGTATCTGACTGTGGGTCATGATATACACAGTGTGTCAGTGAGTGTGTTAATATTAATCTGTGTTCTCTGTCAGTGTGTTAATATTCCTGAGGACAGTGGGGGTGTTTTACACTTCACAGGGTGTATCTGACTGTGGGTCATGATATACACAGTGTGTCAGTGAGTGTGTTAATATTAATCTGTGTTCTCTGTCAGTGTGTTAATATTACTGAGGACAGTGGGGGTGTTTTACACTTCACAGGGTATATTTGACTGTGGGTCATGATATACACAGTGTGTCAGTGAGTGTGTTAATATTAATCTGTGTTCTCTGTCAGTGTGTTAATATTACTGAGGACAGTGGGGGTGTTTTACACTTCACAGGGTGTATCTAACTGTGGGTCATGATATACACAGTGTGTCAGTGAGTGTGTTAATATTAATCTTTGTACTCTGTCAGTGTGTTAATATTCCTGAGGACAGTGGGGGTGTTTTACACTTCACAGGGTGTATCTGACTGTGGGTCATGATGTACACAGTGTGTCAGTGAGTGTGTTAATATTAATCTGTGTTCTCTGTCAGTGTGTTAATATTCCTGAGGACAGTGGGGATGTTTTACACTTCACCGGGTGTATCTGACTGTGGGTCATGATATACACAGTTTTTCAGTGAGTATGTTAATATTAATCTGTGTTCTCTGTCAGTGTGTTAATATTCCTGAGGACAGTGGGGATGTTTTACACTTCACCGGGTGTATCTGACTGTGGGTCATGTTATACACAGTGTGTCAGTGAGCGTGTTAATATTAATCTGTGTTCTCTGTCAGTGTGTTAATATTCCTGAGGACAGTGGGGGTGTTTTACACTTCACAGGGTGTATCTGACTGTGGGTCATGATGTACACAGTGTGTCAGTGAGTGTGTTAATATTAATCTGTGTTCTCTGTCAGTGTGTTAATATTACTGAGGACAGTGGGGGTGTTTTACACTTCACAGGGTGTATCTGACTGTGGGTCATGATATGCACAGTGTGTCAGTGAGTGTGTTAATATTAATCTGTGTTCTCTGTCAGTGTGTTAATATTCCTGAGGACAGTGGGGGTGTTTTACACTTCACAGTGTTTATCTGACTGGGGGTCATGATGTACACAGTGTGTCAGTGAGTGTGTTAATATTAATCTGTGTTCTCTGTCAGTGTGTTAATATTCCTGAGGACAGTGGGGATGTTTTACACTTCACAGGGTGTATCTGACTGTGGGTCATGATATACACAGTGTGTCAGTGAGTATGTTAATATTAATCTGTGTTCTCTGTCAGTGTGTTAATATTCCTGAGGACAGTGGGGATGTTTTACACTTCACCGGGTGTATCTGACTGTGGGTCATGATATACACAGTGTGTCAGTGAGCGTGTTAATATTAATCTGTGTTCTCTGTCAGTGTGTTAATATTCCTGAGGACAGTGGGGGTGTTTTACACTTCACAGAGTGTATCTGACTGTGGGTCATGAAATACACAGTGTGTCAGTGAGTGTGTTAATATTAATCTGTGTTCTCTGTCAGTGTGTTAATATTACTGAGGACAGTGGGGGTGTTTTACACTTCACAGGGTGTATCTGACTGTGGGTCATGATATACACAGTGTGTCAGTGAGTGTGTTAATATTAATCTGTGTTCTCTGTCAGTGTGTTAATATTCCTGAGGACAGTGGGGGTGTTTTACACTTCACAGAGTGTATCTGACTGTGGGTCATGATATACACAGTGTGTCAGTGAGTGTGTTAATATTAATCTGTCTTCTCTGTCAGTGTGTTAATATTCCTGAGGACAGTGGGGGTGTTTTACACTTCACAGGGTATATCTGACTGTGGGTCATGATATACACAGTGTGTCACTGAGTGTGTTAATATTAATCTGTGTTCTCTGTCAGTGTGTTAATATTACTGAGGACAGTGGGGGTGTTTTACACTTCACAGGGTGTATCTAACTGTGGGTCATGATATACACAGTGTGTCAGTGAGTGTGTTAATATTAATCTTTGTACTCTGTCAGTGTGTTAATATTCCTGAGGACAGTGGGGGTGTTTTACACTTCACAGGTTGTATCTGACTGTGGGTCATGATGTACACAGTGTGTCAGTGAGTGTGTTAATATTAATCTGTGTTCTCTGTCAGTGTGTTAATATTCCTGAGGACAGTGGGGATGTTTTACACTTCACAGGGTGTATCTGACTGTGGGTCATGATGTACACAGTGTGTCAGTGAGTGTGTTAATATTAATCTGTGTTCTCTGTCAGTGTGTTAATATTCCTGAGGACAGTGGGGATGTTTTACACTTCACCGGGTGTATCTGACTGTGGGTCATGATATACACAGTGTGTCAGTGAGCGTGTTAATATTAATCTGTGTTCTCTGTCAGTGTGTTAATATTCCTGAGGACAGTGGGGGTGTTTTACACTTCACAGAGTGTATCTGACTGTGGGTCATGAAATACACAGTGTGTCAGTGAGTGTGTTAATATTAATCTGTGTTCTCTGTCAGTGTGTTAATATTACTGAGGACAGTGGGGGTGTTTTACACTTCACAGGGTGTATCTGACTGTGGGTCATGATATACACAGTGTGTCAGTGAGTGTGTTAATATTAATCTGTGTTCTCTGTCAGTGTGTTAATATTCCTGAGGACAGTGGGGGTGTTTTACACTTCACAGAGTGTATCTGACTGTGGGTCATGAAATACACAGTGTGTCAGTGAGTGTGTTAATATTAATCTGTGTTCTCTGTCAGTGTGTTAATATTACTGAGGACAGTGGGGGTGTTTTACACTTCACAGGGTGTATCTGACTGTGGGTCATGATATACACAGTGTGTCAGTGAGTGTGTTAATATTAATCTTTGTACTCTGTCAGTGTGTTAATAATACTGAGGACAGTGGGGGTGTTTTACACTTCACAGGGTGTATCTGGCTGTGGGTCATGATATACACAGTGTGTCAGTGAGTGTGTTAATATTAATCTGTGTTCTCTGTCAGTGTGTTAATATTCCTGAGGACAGTGGGGGTGTTTTACACTTCACAGGGTGTATCTGACTGTGGGTCATGATGTACACAGTGTGTCAGTGAGTGTGTTAATATTAATCTGTGTTCTCTGTCAGTGTGTTAATATTACTGAGGACAGTGGGGGTGTTTTACACTTCACAGGGTGTATCTGACTGTGGGTCATGATATACACAGTGTGTCAGTGAGTGTGTTAATATTAATCTGTGTTCTCTGTCAGTGTGTTAATATTCCTGAGGACAGTGGGGGTGTTTTACACTTCACAGTGTTTATCTGACTGTGGGTCATGATGTACACAGTGTGTCAGTGAGTGTGTTAATATTAATCTGTGTTCTCTGTCAGTGTGTTAATATTCCTGAGGACAGTGGGGATGTTTTACACTTCACCGGGTGTATCTGACTGTGGGTCATGATATACACAGTGTGTCAGTGAGTATGTTAATATTAATCTGTGTTCTCTGTCAGTGTGTTAATATTCCTGAGGACAGTGGGGATGTTTTACACTTCACCGGGTGTATCTGACTGTGGGTCATGATATACACAGTGTGTCAGTGAGCGTGTTAATATTAATCTGTGTTCTCTGTCAGTGTGTTAATATTCCTGAGGACAGTGGGGGTGTTTTACACTTCACAGAGTGTATCTGACTGTGGGTCATGAAATACACAGTGTGTCAGTGAGTGTGTTAATATTAATCTGTGTTCTCTGTCAGTGTGTTAATATTACTGAGGACAGTGGGGGTGTTTTACACTTCACAGGGTGTATCTGACTGTGGGTCATGATATACACAGTGTGTCAGTGAGTGTGTTAATATTAATCTGTGTTCTCTGTCAGTGTGTTAATATTCCTGAGGACAGTGGGGGTGTTTTACACTTCACAGAGTGTATCTGACTGTGGGTCATGATATACACAGTGTGTCAGTGAGTGTGTTAATATTAATCTGTCTTCTCTGTCAGTGTGTTAATATTCCTGAGGACAGTGGGGGTGTTTTACACTTCACAGGGTATATCTGACTGTGGGTCATGATATACACAGTGTGTCACTGAGTGTGTTAATATTAATCTGTGTTCTCTGTCAGTGTGTTAATATGACTGAGGACAGTGGGGGTGTTTTACACTTCACAGGGTGTATCTAACTGTGGGTCATGATATACACAGTGTGTCAGTGAGTGTGTTAATATTAATCTTTGTACTCTGTCAGTGTGTTAATATTCCTGAGGACAGTGGGGGTGTTTTACACTTCACAGGTTGTATCTGACTGTGGGTCATGATGTACACAGTGTGTCAGTGAGTGTGTTAATATTAATCTCTGTTCTCTGTCAGTGTGTTAATATTCCTGAGGACAGTGGGGGTGTTTTACACTTCACAGGGTGTATCTGACTGTGGGTCATGATGTACACAGTGTGTCAGTGAGTGTGTTAATATTAATCTGTGCTCTCTGTCAGTTTGTTAATATTACGGAGGACAGTGGGGGTGTTTTACACTTCACAGGGTGTATCTGACTGTGGGTCATGATATACACAGTGTGTCAGTGAGTGTGTTAATATTAATCTGTGTTCTCTGTCAGTGTGTTAATATTCCTGAGGACAGTGGGGATGTTTTACACTTCACCGGGTGTATCTGACTGTGGGTCATGATATACACAGTGTGTCAGTGAGTATGTTAATATTAATCTGTGTTCTCTGTCAGTGTGTTAATATTCCTGAGGACAGTGGGGATGTTTTACACTTCACCGGGTGTATCTGACTGTGGGTCATGATATACACAGTGTGTCAGTGAGCGTGTTAATATTAATCTGTGTTCTCTGTCAGTGTGTTAATATTCCTGAGGACAGTGGGGGTGTTTTACACTTCACAGTGTGTATCTGACTGTGGGTCATGAAATACACAGTGTGTCAGTGAGTGTGTTAATATTAATCTGTGTTCTCTGTCAGTGTGTTAATATTACTGAGGACAGTGGGGGTGTTTTACACCTCACAGGGTGTATCTGACTCTGGGTCATGATATACACAGTGTGTCAGTGAGTGTGTTAATATTAATCTGTGTTCTCTGTCAGTGTGTTAATATTCCTGAGGACAGTGGGGGTGTTTTACACTTCACAGAGTGTATCTGACTGTGGGTCATGAAATACACAGTGTGTCAGTGAGTGTGTTAATATTAATCTGTGTTCTCTGTCAGTGTGTTAATATTACTGAGGACAGTGGGGGTGTTTTACACTTCACAGGGTGTATCTAACTGTGGGTCATGATATACACAGTGTGTCAGTGAGTGTGTTAATATTAATCTTTGTACTCTGTCAGTGTGTTAATATTCCTGAGGACAGTGGGGATGTTTTACACTTCACAAGGTGTATCTGACTGTAGGTCATGATATACACAGTGTGTCAGTGAGTGTGTTAATATTAATCTGTGTTCTCTGTCAGTGTGTTAATATTACTGAGGACAGTGGGGGTGTTTTACACTTCACAGGGTGTATCTGACTGTGGGTCATGATATACACAGTGTGTCAGTGAGTGTGTTAATATTAATCTTTGTACTCTGTCAGTGTGTTAATATTACTGAGGACAGTGGGGGTGTTTTACACTTCACAGGGTGTATCTGGCTGTGGGTCATGATATACACAGTGTGTCAGTGAGTGTGTTAATATTAATCTGTGTTCTCTGTCAGTGTGTTAATATTACTGAGGACAGTGGGGGTGTTTTACACTTCACAGGGTGTATCTGGCTGTGGGTCATGATATACACAGTGTGTCAGTGAGTGTGTTAATATTAATCTTTGTACTCTGTCAGTGTGTTAATATTACTGAGGACAGTGGGGGTGTTTTACACTTCACAGGGTGTATCGAACTGTGGGTCATGATATACACAGTGTGTCAGTGAGTGTGTTAATATTAATCTGTGTTCTCTGTCAGTGTGTTAATATTACTGAGGATAGTGGGGGTGTTTTACACTTCACAGGGTGTATCTGACTGTGGGTCATGATATACACAGTGTGTCAGTGAGTGTGTTAATATTAATCTGTGTTCTCTGTCAGTGTGTTAATATTACTGAGGACAGTGGGCATGTTTTACACTTCACCGGGTGTATCTGACTGTGGGTCATGATATACACAGTGTGTCAGTGAGTGTGTTAATATTAATCTGTGTTCTATGTCAGTGTGTTAATATTCCTGAGGACAGTGGGGGGTTTTACACTTCATAGGGTGTATCTGACTGTGGGTCATGATGTACACAGTGTGTCAGTGAGTGTGTTAATATTAATCTGTGTTCACTGTCAGTGTGTTAATATTACTGAGGACAGTGGGGGTGTTTTACACTTCACAGGGTGTATCTGACTGTGGGTCATGATATACACAGTGTGTCAGTGTGTGTGTTAATATTAATCTGTGTTCTCTGTCAGTGTGTTAATATTCCTGAGGACAGTGGGGGTGTTTTACACTTCACAGAGTGTATCTGACTGTGGCTCATGATATACACAGTGTGTCAGTGAGTGTGTTAATATTAATCTGTCTTCTCTGTCAGTGTGTTAATATTCCTGAGGACAGTGGGGGTGTTTTACACTTCACAGGGTATATCTGACTGTGGGTCATGATATACACAGTGTGTCAGTGAGTGTGTTAATATTAATCTGTGTTCTCTGTCAGTGTGTTAATATTACTGAGGACAGTGGGGGTGTTTTACACTTCACAGGGTGTATCTAACTGTGGGTCATGATATACACAGTGTGTCAGTGAGTGTGTTAATATTAATCTGTGCTCTCTGTCAGTGTGTTAATATTCCTGAGGACAGTGGGGATGTTTTACACTTCACCGGGTGTATCTGACTGTGGGTCATGATATACACAGTGTGTCAGTGAGTATGTTAATATTAATCTGTGTTCTCTGTCAGTGTGTTAATATTCCTGAGGACAGTGGGGATGTTTTACACTTCACCGGGTGTATCTGACTGTGGGTCATGATATACACAGTGTGTCAGTGAGCGTGTTAATATTAATCTGTGTTCTCTGTCAGTGTGTTAATATTCCTGAGGACAGTGGGGGTGTTTTACACTTCACAGGGTGTTTCTGACTGTGGGTCATGATGTACACAGTGTGTCAGTGAGTGTGTTAATATTAATCTGTGTTCTCTGTCAGTGTGTTAATATTCCTGAGGACAGTGGGGATGTTTTACACTTCACCGGGTGTATCTGACTGTGGGTCATGATATACACAGTGTGTCAGTGAGTGTGTTAATATTAATCTGTGTTCTCTGTCAGTGTGTTAATATTCCTGAGGACAGTGGGGGTGTTTTACACTTCACAGTGTTTCTCTGACTGTGGGTCATGATGTACACAGTGTGTCAGTGAGTGTGTTAATATTAATCTGTGTTCTCTGTCAGTGTGTTAATATTCCTGAGGACAGTGGGGATGTTTTACACTTCACCGGGTGTATCTGACTGTGGGTCATGATATACACAGTGTGTCAGTGAGTATGTTAATATTAATCTGTGTTCTCTGTCAGTGTGTTAATATTCCTGAGGACAGTGGGGATGTTTTACACTTCACCGGGTGTATCTGACTGTGGGTCATGATATACACAGTGTGTCAGTGAGCGTGTTAATATTAATCTGTGTTCTCTGTCAGTGTGTTAATATTCCTGAGGACAGTGGGGGTGTTTTACACTTCACAGAGTGTATCTGACTGTGGGTCATGAAATACACAGTGTGTCAGTGAGTGTGTTAATATTAATCTGTGTTCTCTGTCAGTGTGTTAATATTACTGAGGACAGTGGGGGTGTTTTACACTTCACAGGGTGTATCTGACTGTGGGTCATGATATACACAGTGTGTCAGTGAGTGTGTTAATATTAATCGGTGTTCTCTGTCAGTGTGTTAATATTCCTGAGGACAGTGGGGGTGTTTTACACTTCACAGAGTGTATCTGACTGTGGGTCATGATATACACTGTGTGTCAGTGAGTGTGTTAATATTAATCTGTCTTCTCTGTCAGTGTGTTAATATTCCTGAGGACAGTGGGGGTGTTTTACACTTCACAGGTTGTATCTGACTGTGGGTCATGATGTACACAGTGTGTCAGTGAGTGTGTTAATATTAATCTGTGTTCTCTGTCAGTGTGTTAATATTCCTGAGGACAGTGGGGATGTTTTACACTTCACCGGGTGTATCTGACTGTGGGTCATGATATACACAGTGTGTCAGTGAGTATGTTAATATTAATATGTGTTCTCTGTCAGTGTGTTAATATTCCTGAGGACAGTGGGGATGTTTTACACTTCACCGGGTGTATCTGACTGTGGGTCATGATATACACAGTGTGTCAGTGAGCGTGTTAATATTAATCTGTGTTCTCTGTCAGTGTGTTAATATTACTGAGGACAGTGGGGGTGTTTTACACTTCACAGGGTGTATCTGACTGTGGGTCATGATATACACAGTGTGTCAGTGAGTGTGTTAATATTAATCTGTGTTCTCTGTCAGTGTGTTAATATTCCTGAGGACAGTGGGGGTGTTTTACACTTCACAGAGTGTATCTGACTGTGGGTCATGAAATACACAGTGTGTCAGTGAGTGTGTTAATATTAATCTGTGTTCTCTGTCAGTGTGTTAATATTACTGAGGACAGTGGGGGTGTTTTACACTTCACAGGGTGTATCTAACTGTGGGTCATGATATACACAGTGTGTCAGTGAGTGTGTTAATATTAATCTTTGTACTCTGTCAGTGTGTTAATATTCCTGAGGACAGTGGGGATGTTTTACACTTCACAAGGTGTATCTGACTGTAGGTCATGATATACACAGTGTGTCAGTGAGTGTGTTAATATTAATCTGTGTTCTCTGTCAGTGTGTTAATATTACTGAGGACAGTGGGGGTGTTTTACACTTCACAGGGTGTATCTGACTGTGGGTCATGATATACACAGTGTGTCAGTGAGTGTGTTAATATTAATATTTGTACTCTGTCAGTGTGTTAATATTACTGAGGACAGTGGGGGTGTTTTACACTTCACAGGGTGTATCTGGCTGTGGGTCATGATATACACAGTGTGTCAGTGATTGTGTTAATATTAATCTGTGTTCTCTGTCAGTGTGTTAATATTACTGAGGACAGTGGGGGTGTTTTACACTTCACAGGGTGTATCTGGCTGTGGGTCATGATATACACAGTGTGTCAGTGAGTGTGTTAATATTAATCTTTGTACTCTGTCAGTGTGTTAATATTACTGAGGACAGTGGGGGTGTTTTACACTTCACAGGGTGTATCGAACTGTGGGTCATGATATACACAGTGTGTCAGTGAGTGTGTTAATATTAATCTGTGTTCTCTGTCAGTGTGTTAATATTACTGAGGACAGTGGGGGTGTTTTACACTTCACAGGGTGTATCTGACTGTGGGTCATGATATACACAGTGTGTCAGTGAGTGTGTTAATATTAATCTGTGTTCTCTGTCAGTGTGTTAATATTACTGAGGACAGTGGGCATGTTTTACACTTCACCGGTTGTATCTGACTGTGGGTCATGATATACACAGTGTGTCAGTGAGTGTGTTAATATTAATCTGTGTTCTCTGTCAGTGTGTTAATATTCCTGAGGACAGTGGGGGTGTTTTACACTTCATAGGGTGTATCTGACTGTGGGTCATGATGTACACAGTGTGTCAGTGAGTGTGTTAATATTAATCTGTGTTCTCTGTCAGTTTGTTAATATTCCTGAGGACAGTGGGGGTGTTTTACACTTCACAGGGTGTATCTGACTGTGGGTCATGATATACACAGTGTGTCAGTGAGTGTGTTAATATTAATCTGTGCGCTCTGTCAGTTTGTTAATATTCCTGAGGACAGTGGGGGTGTTATACACTTCACAGGGTGTATCTGACTGTGGGTCATGATATACACAGTGTGTCAGTGAGTGTGTTAATATTAATCTGTCTTCTCTGTCAGTTTGTTAATATTCCTGAGGACAGTGGGGGTGTTTTACACTTCACAGGGTGTATCTGACTGTGGGTCATGATATACACAGTGTGTCAGTGAGTGTGTTAATATTAATCTGTGTTCTCTGTCAGTGTGTTAATATTACTGAGGACAGTGGGGGTGTTTTACACTTCACAGGGTGTATATGACTGTGGGTCATGATGTACACAGTGTGTCAGTGAGTGTGTTAATATTAATCTGTGTTCTCTGTCAGTGTGTTAATATTACTGAGGACAGTGGGGGTGTTTTACACTTCACAGGGTGTATCTGACTGTGGGTCATGATATACACAGTGTGTCAGTGAGTGTGTTAATATTAATCTGTGTTCTCTGTCAGTGTGTTAATATTACTGAGGACAGTGCGGGTGTTTTACACTTCACAGGGTGTATCTGACTGTGGGTCATGATATACACAGTGTGTCAGTGAGTGTGTTAATATTAATCTGTGTTCTCTGTCAGTGTGTTAATATTACTGAGGACAGTGGGGGTGTTTTACACTTCACAGGGTGTATCTGACTGTGGGTCATGATATACACAGTGTGTCAGTGAGTGTGTTAATATTAATCTGTGTTCTCTGTCAGTGTGTTAATATTACTGAGGACAGTGCGGGTGTTTTACACTTCACAGGGTGTATCTGACTGTGGGTCATGATATACACAGTGTGTCAGTGAGTGTGTTAATATTAATCTGTGTTCTCTGTCAGTGTGTTAATATTACTGAGGACAGTGGGGGTGTTTTACACTTCACAGGCTGTATCTGACTGTGGGTCATGGTATACACAGTGTGTCAGTGAGTGTGTTAACATTAATCTGTGTTCTCTGTCAGTGTGTTAATATTCCTGAGGACAGTGGGGATGTTTTACACTTCACCGGGTGTATCTGACTGTGGGTCATGATATACACAGTGTGTCAGTGAGTGTGTTAATATTAATCTGTGTTCTCTGTCAGTGTGTTAATATTCCTGAGGACAGTGGGGGTGTTTTACACTTCACAGGGTGTATCTGACTGTGGGTCATGATGTACACAGTGTGTCAGTGAGTGTGTTAATATTAATCTGTGTTCTCTGTCAGTGTGTTAATATTACTGAGGACAGTGGGGATGTTTTACACTTCACCGGGTGTATCTGACTGTGGGTCATGAAATACACAGTGTGTCAGTGAGTGTGTTAATATTAATCTGTGTTCTCTGTCAGTGTGTTAATATTACTGAGGACAGTGGGGGTGTTTTACACTTCACAGGGTGTATTTGACTGTGGGTCATGATATACACAGTGTGTCAGTGAGTGTGTTAATATTAATCTGTGTTCTCTGTCAGTGTGTTAATATTCCTGAGGACAGTGGGGGTGTTTTACACTTCACAGAGTGTATCTGACTGTGGGTCATGATATACACAGTGTGTCAGTGAGTATGTTAATATTAATCTGTCTTCTCTGTCAGTGTGTTAATATTCCTGAATACAGTGGGGGTGTTTTACACTTCACAGGGTATATCTGACTGTGGGTCATTATATACACAGTGTGTCAGTGAGTGTGTTAATATTAATCTGTGTTCTCTGTCAGTGTGTTAATATTACTGAGGACAGTGGGGGTGTTTTACACTTCACAGGGTGTATCTAACTGTGGGTCATGATATACACAGTGTGTCAGTGAGTGTGTTAATATTAATCTTTGTACTCTGTCAGTGTGTTAATATTCCTGAGGACAGTGGGGGTGTTTTACACTTCACAGGGTGTATCTGACTGTGGGTCATGATGTACACAGTGTGTCAGTGAGTGTGTTAATATTAATCTGTGTTCTCTGTCAGTGTGTTAATATTCCTGAGGACGGTGGGGATGTTTTACACTTCACCGGGTGTATCTGACTGTGGGTCATGATATACACAGTGTGTCAGTGAGTATGTTAATATTAATCTGTGTTCTCTGTCAGTGTGTTAATATTCCTGAGGACAGTGGGGATGTTTTACACTTCACCGGGTGTATCTGACTGTGGGTCATGACATACACAGTGTGTCAGTGAGCGTGTTAATATTAATCTGTGTTCTCTGTCAGTGTGTTAATATTCCTGAGGACAGTGGGGGTGTTTTACACTTCACAGGGTGTATCTGACTGTGGGTCATGATGTACACAGTGTGTCAGTGAGTGTGTTAATATTAATCTGTGTTCTCTGTCAGTGTGTTAATATTCCTGAGGACAGTGGGGATGTTTTACACTTCACCGGGTGTATCTGACTGTGGGTCATGATATACACAGTGTGTCAGTGAGTGTGTTAATATTAATCTGTGTTCTCTGTCAGTGTGTTAATATTCCTGAGGACAGTGGGGGTGTTTTACACTTCACAGTGTTTATCTGACTGTGGGTCATGATGTACACAGTGTGTCAGTGAGTGTGTTAATATTAATCTGTGTTCTCTGTCAGTGTGTTAATATTCCTGAGGACAGTGGGGATGTTTTACACTTCACCGGGTGTATCTGACTGTGGGTCATGATATACACAGTGTGTCAGTGAGGATGTTAATATTAATCTGTGTTCTCTGTCAGTGTGTTAATATTCCTGAGGACAGTGGGGATGTTTTACACTTCACCGGGTGTATCTGACTGTGGGTCATGATATACACAGTGTGTCAGTGAGCGTGTTAATATTAATCTGTGTTCTCTGTCAGTGTGTTAATATTCCTGAGGACAGTGGGGGTGTTTTACACTTCACAGAGTGTATCTGACTGTGGGTCATGAAATACACAGTGTGTCAGTGAGTGTGTTAATATTAATCTGTGTTCTCTGTCAGTGTGTTAATATTACTGAGGACAGTGGGGGTGTTTTACACTTCACAGGGTGTATCTGACTGTGGGTCATGATATACACAGTGTGTCAGTGAGTGTGTTAATATTAATCTGTGTTCTCTGTCAGTGTGTTAATATTCCTGAGGACAGTGGGGGCGTTTTACACTTCACAGAGTGTATCTGACTGTGGGTCATGATATACACAGTGTGTCAGTGAGTGTGTTAATATTAATCTGTCTTCTCTGTCAGTGTGTTAATATTCCTGAGGACAGTGGGGGTGTTTTACACTTCACAGGGTATATCTGACTGTGGGTCATGATATACACAGTGTGTCACTGAGTGTGTTAATATTAATCTGTGTTCTCTGTCAGTGTGTTAATATTACTGAGGACAGTGGGGGTGTTTTACACTTCACAGGGTGTATCTGACTGTGGGTCATGATATACACAGTGTGTCAGTGAGTGTGTTAATATTAATCTTTGTACTCTGTCAGAGTGTTAATATTCCTGAGGACAGTGGGGGTGTTTTACACTTCACAGGTTGTATCTGACTGTGGGTCATGATGTACACAGTGTGTCAGTGAGTGTGTTAATATTAATCTGTGTTCTCTGTCAGTGTGTTAATATTCCTGAGGACAGTGGGGATGTTTTACACTTCACCGGGTGTATCTGACTGTGGGTCATGATATACACAGTGTGTCAGTGAGTATGTTAATATTAATCTGTGTTCTCTGTCAGTGTGTTAATATTCCTGAGGACAGTGGGGATGTTTTACACTTCACCGGGTGTATCTGACTGTGGGTCATGATATACACAGTGTGTCAGTGAGCGTGTTAATATTAATCTGTGTTCTCTGTCAGTGTGTTAATATTCCTGAGGACAGTGGGTGTGTTTTACACTTCACAGAGTGTATCTGACTTTGGGTCATGAAATACACAGTGTGTCAGTGAGTGTGTTAATATTAATCTGTGTTCTCTGTCAGTGTGTTAATATTACTGAGGACAGTGGGGGTGTTTTACACTTCACAGGGTGTATCTGACTGTGGGTCATGATATACACAGTGTGTCAGTGAGTGTGTTAATATTAATCTGTGTTCTCTGTCAGTGTGTTAATATTCCTGAGGACAGTGGGGGTGTTTTACACTTCACAGAGTGTATCTGACTGTGGGTCATGAAATACACAGTGTGTCAGTGAGTGTGTTAATATTAATCTGTGTTCTCGGTCAGTGTGTTAATATTACTGAGGACAGTGGGGGTGTTTTACACTTCACAGGGTGTTTCTAACTGTGGGTCATGATATACACAGTGTGTCAGTGAGTGTGTTAATATTAATCTTTGTACTCTGTCAGTGTGTTAATATTCCTGAGGACAGTGGGGATGTTTTACACTTCACCGGGTGTATCTGACTGTGGGTCATGATATACACAGTGTGTCAGTGAGTGTGTTAATATTAATCTGTGTTCTCTGTCAGTGTGTTAATATTCCTGAGGACAGTGGGGGTGTTTTACACTTCACAGGGTGTATCTGACTGTGGGTCATGATGTACACAGTGTGTCAGTGAGTGTGTTAATATTAATCTGTGTTCTCTGTCAGTGTGTTAATATTACTGAGGACAGTGGGGATGTTTTACACTTCACCGGGTGTATCTGACTGTGGGTCATGAAATACACAGTGTGTCAGTGAGTGTGTTAATATTAATCTGTGTTCTCTGTCAGTGTGTTAATATTACTGAGGACAGTGGGGGTGTTTTACACTTCACAGGGTGTATTTGACTGTGGGTCATGATATACACAGTGTGTCAGTGAGTGTGTTAATATTAATCTGTGTTCTCTGTCAGTGTGTTAATATTCCTGAGGACAGTGGGGGTGTTTTACACTTCACAGAGTGTATCTGACTGTGGGTCATGATATACACAGTGTGTCAGTGAGTATGTTAATATTAATCTGTCTTCTCTGTCAGTGTGTTAATATTCCTGAGGACAGTGGGGGTGTTTTACACTTCACAGGGTATATCTGACTGTGGGTCATGATATACACAGTGTGTCAGTGAGTGTGTTAATATTAATCTGTGTTCTCTGTCAGTGTGTTAATATTACTGAGGACAGTGGGGGTGTTTTACACTTCACAGGGTGTATCTAACTGTGGGTCATGATATACACAGTGTGTCAGTGAGTGTGTTAATATTAATCTTTGTACTCTGTCAGTGTGTTAATATTCCTGAGGACAGTGGGGGTGTTTTACACTTCACAGGGTGTATCTGACTGTGGGTCATGATGTACACAGTGTGTCAGTGAGTGTGTTAATACTAATCTGTGTTCTCTGTCAGTGTGTTAATATTCCTGAGGACGGTGGGGATGTTTTACAATTCACCGGGTGTATCTGACTGTGGGTCATGATATACACAGTGTGTCAGTGAGTATGTTAATATTAATCTGTGTTCTCTGTCAGTGTGTTAATATTCCTGAGGACAGTGGGGATGTTTTACACTTCACCGGGTGTATCTGACTGTGGGTCATGACATACACAGTGTGTCAGTGAGCGTGTTAATATTAATCTGTGTTCTCTGTCAGTGTGTTAATATTCCTGAGGACAGTGGGGGTGTTTTACACTTCACAGGGTGTATCTGACTGTGGGTCATGATGTACACAGTGTGTCAGTGAGTGTGTTAATATTAATCTGTGTTCTCTGTCAGTGTGTTAATATTCCTGAGGACAGTGGGGATGTTTTACACTTCACCGGGTGTATCTGACTGTGGGTCATGATATACACAGTGTGTCAGTGAGTGTGTTAATATTAATCTGTGTTCTCTGTCAGTGTGTTAATATTCCTGAGGACAGTGGGGGTGTTTTACACTTCACAGTGTTTATCTGACTGTGGGTCATGATGTACACAGTGTGTCAGTGAGTGTGTTAATATTAATCTGTGTTCTCTGTCAGTGTGTTAATATTCCTGAGGACAGTGGGGATGTTTTACACTTCACCGGGTGTATCTGACTGTGGGTCATGATATACACAGTGTGTCAGTGAGGATGTTAATATTAATCTGTGTTCTCTGTCAGTGTGTTAATATTCCTGAGGACAGTGGGGATGTTTTACACTTCACCGGGTGTATCTGACTGTGGGTCATGATATACACAGTGTGTCAGTGAGCGTGTTAATATTAATCTGTGTTCTCTGTCAGTGTGTTAATATTCCTGAGGACAGTGGGGGTGTTTTACACTTCACAGAGTGTATCTGACTGTGGGTCATGAAATACACAGTGTGTCAGTGAGTGTGTTAATATTAATCTGTGTTCTCTGTCAGTGTGTTAATATTACTGAGGACAGTGGGGGTGTTTTACACTTCACAGGGTGTATCTGACTGTGGGTCATGATATACACAGTGTGTCAGTGAGTGTGTTAATATTAATCTGTGTTCTCTGTCAGTGTGTTAATATTCCTGAGGACAGTGGGGGCGTTTTACACTTCACAGAGTGTATCTGACTGTGGGTCATGATATACACAGTGTGTCAGTGAGTGTGTTAATATTAATCTGTCTTCTCTGTCAGTGTGTTAATATTCCTGAGGACAGTGGGGGTGTTTTACACTTCACAGGGTATATCTGACTGTGGGTCATGATATACACAGTGTGTCACTGAGTGTGTTAATATTAATCTGTGTTCTCTGTCAGTGTGTTAATATTACTGAGGACAGTGGGGGTGTTTTACACTTCACAGGGTGTATCTGACTGTGGGTCATGATATACACAGTGTGTCAGTGAGTGTGTTAATATTAATCTTTGTACTCTGTCAGTGTGTTAATATTCCTGAGGACAGTGGGGGTGTTTTACACTTCACAGGTTGTATCTGACTGTGGGTCATGATGTACACAGTGTGTCAGTGAGTGTGTTAATATTAATCTGTGTTCTCTGTCAGTGTGTTAATATTCCTGAGGACAGTGGGGATGTTTTACACTTCACCGGGTGTATCTGACTGTGGGTCATGATATACACAGTGTGTCAGTGAGTATGTTAATATTAATCTGTGTTCTCTGTCAGTGTGTTAATATTCCTGAGGACAGTGGGGATGTTTTACACTTCACCGGGTGTATCTGACTGTGGGTCATGATATACACAGTGTGTCAGTGAGCGTGTTAATATTAATCTGTGTTCTCTGTCAGTGTGTTAATATTCCTGAGGACAGTGGGGGTGTTTTACACTTCACAGAGTGTATCTGACTTTGGGTCATGAAATACACAGTGTGTCAGTGAGTGTGTTAATATTAATCTGTGTTCTCTGTCAGTGTGTTAATATTACTGAGGACAGTGGGGGTGTTTTACACTTCACAGGGTGTATCTGACTGTGGGTCATGATATACACAGTGTGTCAGTGAGTGTGTTAATATTAATCTGTGTTCTCTGTCAGTGTGTTAATATTCCTGAGGACAGTGGGGGTGTTTTACACTTCACAGAGTGTATCTGACTGTGGGTCATGAAATACACAGTGTGTCAGTGAGTGTGTTAATATTAATCTGTGTTCTCGGTCAGTGTGTTAATATTACTGAGGACAGTGGGGGTGTTTTACACTTCACAGGGTGTTTCTAACTGTGGGTCATGATATACACAGTGTGTCAGTGAGTGTGTTAATATTAATCTTTGTACTCTGTCAGTGTGTTAATATTCCTGAGGACAGTGGGGATGTTTTACACTTCACAAGGTGTATCTGACTGTAGGTCATGATATACACAGTGTGTCAGTGAGTGTGTTAATATTAATCTGTGTTCTCTGTCAGTGTGTTAATATTACTGAGGACAGTGATGGTGTTTTGCACTTCACAGGGTGTATCTGACTGTGGGTCATGATATACACAGTGTGTCAGTGAGTGTGTTAATATTAATCTTTGTACTCTGTCAGTGTGTTAATATTACTGAGGACAGTGGGGGTGTTTTACACTTCACAGGGTGTATCTGGCTGTGGGTCATGATATACACAGTGTGTCAGTGAGTGTGTTAATATTAATCTGTGTTCTCTGTCAGTGTGTTAATATTAATGAGGACAGTGGGGGTGTTTTACACTTCACAAGGTGTATCTGGCTGTGGGTCATGATATACACAGTGTGTCAGTGAGTGTGTTAATATTAATCTTTGTACTCTGTCAGTGTGTTAATATTACTGAGGACAGTGGGGGTGTTTTACACTTCACAGGGTGTATCGAACTGTGGGTCATGATATACACAGTGTGTCAGTGAGTGTGTTAATATTAATCTGTGTTCTCTGTCAGTGTGTTAATATTACTGAGGACAGTGGGGGTGTTTTACACTTCACAGGGTGTATCTGACTGTGGGTCATGATATACACAGTGTGTCAGTGAGTGTGTTAATATTAATCTGTGTTCTCTGTCAGTGTGTTAATATTACTGAGGACAGTGGGGATGTTTTACACTTCACAGGGTGTATCTGACTGTGGGTCATGATTTACACAGTGTGTCAGTGAGTGTGTTAATATTAATCTGTGTTCTCTGTCAGTGTGTTAATATTACTGAGGACAGTGGGGGTGTTTTACACTTCACAGGGTGTATCTGGCTGTGGGTCATGATATACACAGTGTGTCAGTGAGTGTGTTAATATTAATCTGTGTTCTCTGTCAGTGTGTTAATATTCCTGAGGACAGTGGGCATGTTTTACACTTCACCGGGTGTATCTGACTGTGGGTCATGATATACACAGTGTGTCAGTGAGTGTGTTAATATTAATCTGTGTTCTCTGTCAGTGTGTTAATATTCCTGAGGACAGTGGGGGTGTTTTACACTTCATAGGGTGTATCTGACTGTGGGTCGTGATGTACACAGTGTGTCAGTGAGTGTGTTAATATTAATCTGTGTTCTCTGTCAGTTTGTTAATATTCCTGAGGACAGTGGGGGTATTTTACACTTCACAGGGTGTATCTGACTGTGGGTCATGATATACACAGTGTGTCAGTGAGTGTGTTAATATTAATCTGTGTTCTCTGTCAGTGTGTTAATATTACTGAGGACAGTGGGGGTGTTTTACACTTCACAGGGTGTATCTGACTGTGGGTCATGATGTACACAGTGTGTCAGTGAGTGTGTTAATATTAATCTGTGTTCTCTGTCAGTGTGTTAATATTACTGAGGACAGTGGGGGTGTTTTACACTTCACAGGGTGTATCTGACTGTGGGTCATGATATACACAGTGTGTCAGTGAGTGTGTTAATATTAATCTGTGTTCTCTGTCAGTGTGTTAATATTACTGAGGACAGTGCGGGTGTTTTACACTTCACAGGGTGTATCTGACTGTGGGTCATGATATACACAGTGTGTCAGTGAGTGTGTTAATATTAATCTGTGTTCTCTGTCAGTGTGTTAATATTACTGAGGACAGTGGGTGTGTTTTACACTTCACAGGGTGTATCTGACTGTGGGTCATGATATACACAGTGTGTCAGTGAGTGTGTTAATATTAATCTGTGTTCTCTGTCAGTGTGTTAATATTACTGAGGACAGTGCGGGTGTTTAACACTTCACAGGGTGTATCTGACTGTGGGTCATGATATACACAGTGTGTCAGTGAGTGTGTTAATATTAATCTGTGTTCTCTGTCAGTGTGTTAATATTACTGAGGACAGTGGGGGTGTTTTACACTTCACAGGCTGTATCTGACTGTGGGTCATGATATACACAGTGTGTCAGTGAGTGTGTTAATATTAATCTGTGTTCTCTGTCAGTGTGTTAATATTACTGAGGACAGTGGGGGTGTTTTACACTTCACAGGGTGTATCTGACTGTGGGTCATGATGTACACAGTGTGTCAGTGAGTGTGTTAATATTAATCTGTGTTCTCTGTCAGTGTGTTAATATTCCTGAGGACAGTGGGGGTGTTTTACACTTCACCGGGTGTATCTGACTGTGGGTCATGATATACACAGTGTGTCAGTGAGTGTGTTAATATTAATCTGTGTTCTCTGTCAGTGTGTTAATATTACTGAGGACAGTGGGGGTGTTTTACACTTCACAAGGTGTATCTGACTGTGGGTCATGATATACACAGTGTGTCAGTGAGTGTGTTAATATTAATCTGTGTTCTCTGTCAGTGTGTTAATATTACTGAGGACAGTGGGGGTGTTTTACACTTCACAGGGTGTATCTGACTCATGGTCATGATGTACACAGTGTGTCAGTGAGTGTGTTAATATTAATCTGTGTTCTCTGTCAGTGTGTTAATATTCCTGAGGACAGTGGGGATGTTTTACACTTCACCGGGTGTATCTGACTGTGGGTCATGATATACACAGTGTGTCAGTGAGTGTGTTAATATTAATCTGTGTTCTCTGTCAGTTTGTTAATATTCCTGAGGACAGTGGGGGTGTTTTACACTTCACAGGGTGTATCTGACTGTGGGTCATGATATACACAGTGTGTCAGTGAGTGTGTTAATATTAATCTGTGTTCTCTGTCAGTGTGTTAATATTACTGAGGACAGTGGGGGTGTTTTACACTTCACAGGGTGTATCTGACTGTGGGTCATGATGTACACAGTGTGTCAGTGAGTGTGTTAATATTAATCTGTGTTCTCTGTCAGTGTGTTAATATTACTGAGGACAGTGGGGGTGTTTTACACTTCACAGGGTGTATCTGACTGTGGGTCATGATATACACAGTGTGTCAGTGAGTGTGTTAATATTAATCTGTGTTCTCTGTCAGTGTGTTAATATTACTGAGGACAGTGCGGGTGTTTTACACTTCACAGGGTGTATCTGACTGTGGGTCATGATATACACAGTGTGTCAGTGAGTGTGTTAATATTAATCTGTGTTCTCTGTCAGTGTGTTAATATTACTGAGGACAGTGGGGGTGTTTTACACTTCACAGGGTGTATCTGACTGTGGGTCATGATATACACAGTGTGTCAGTGAGTGTGTTAATATTAATCTGTGTTCTCTGTCAGTGTGTTAATATTACTGAGGACAGTGCGGGTGTTTTACACTTCACAGGGTGTATCTGACTGTGGGTCATGATATACACAGTGTGTCAGTGAGTGTGTTAATGTTAATCTGTGTTCTCTGTCAGTGTGTTAATATTACTGAGGACAGTGGGGGTGTTTTACTCTTCACAGGCTGTATCTGACTGTGGGTCATGATATACACAGTGTGTCAGTGAGTGTGTTAATATTAATCTGTGTTCTCTGTCAGTGTGTTAATATTACTGAGGACAGTGGGGGTGTTTTACACTTCACAGGGTGTATCTGACTGTGGGTCATGATGTACACAGTGTGTCAGTGAGTGTGTTAATATTAATCTGTGTTCTCTGTCAGTGTGTTAATATTCCTGAGGACAGTGGGGGTGTTTTACACTTCACCGGGTGTATCTGACTGTGGGTCATGATATACACAGTGTGTCAGTGAGTGTGTTAATATTAATCTGTGTTCTCTGTCAGTGTGTTAATATTACTGAGGACAGTGGGGGTGTTTTACACTTCACAGGGTGTATCTGACTGTGGGTCATGATATACACAGTGTGTCAGTGAGTGTGTTAATATTAATCTGTGTTCTCTGTCAGTGTGTTAATATTACTGAGGACAGTGGGGGTGTTTTACACTTCACAGGGTGTATCTGACTCATGGTCATGATGTACACAGTGTGTCAGTGAGTGTGTTAATATTAATCTGTGTTCTCTGTCAGTGTGTTAATATTCCTGAGGACAGTGGGGATGTTTTACACTTCACAGGGTGTATCTGACTGTGGGTCATGATATACACAGTGTGTCAGTGAGTGTGTTAATATTAATCTGTGTTCTCTGTCAGTGTGTTAATATTACTGAGGACAGTGCGGGTGTTTTACACTTCACAGGGTGTATCTGACTGTGGGTCATGATATACACAGTGTGTCAGTGAGTGTGTTAATATTAATCTGTGTTCTCTGTCAGTGTGTTAATATTACTGAGGACAGTGGGGGTGTTTTACACTTCACAGGGTGTATCTGACTGTGGGTCATGATATACACAGTGTGTCAGTGAGTGTGTTAATATTAATCTGTGTTCTCTGTCAGTGTGTTAATATTACTGAGGACAGTGCGGGTGTTTTACACTTCACAGGGTGTATCTGACTGTGGGTCATGATATACACAGTGTGTCAGTGAGTGTGTTAATGTTAATCTGTGTTCTCTGTCAGTGTGTTAATATTACTGAGGACAGTGGGGGTGTTTTACACTTCACAGGCTGTATCTGACTGTGGGTCATGATATACACAGTGTGTCAGTGAGTGTGTTAATATTAATCTGTGTTCTCTGTCAGTGTGTTAATATTACTGAGGACAGTTGGGGTGTTTTACACTTCACAGGGTGTATCTGACTGTGGGTCATGATGTACACAGTGTGTCAGAGAGTGTGTTAATGTTAATCTGTGTTCTCTGTCAGTGTGTTAATATTCCTGAGGACAGTGGGGGTGTTTTACACTTCACCGGGTGTATCTGACTGTGGGTCATGATATACACAGTGTGTCAGTGAGTGTGTTAATATTAATCTGTGTTCTCTGTCAGTGTGTTAATATTACTGAGGACAGTGGGGGTGTTTTACACTTCACAGGGTGTATCTGACTGTGGGTCATGATATACACAGTGTGTCAGTGAGTGTGTTAATATTAATCTGTGTTCTCTGTCAGTGTGTTAATATTACTGAGGACAGTGGGGGTGTTTTACACTTCACAGGGTGTATCTGACTCATGGTCATGATGTACACAGTGTGTCAGTGAGTGTGTTAATATTAATCTGTGTTCTCTGTCAGTGTGTTAATATTCCTGAGGACAGTGGGGATGTTTTACACTTCACCGGGTGTATCTGACTGTGCGTCATGATATACACAGTGTGTCAGTGAGTGTGTTAATATTAATCTGTGTTCTCTGTCAGTGTGTTAATATTACTGAGGACAGTGGGGGTGTTTTACACTTCACAGGGTGTATCTGACAGTGGGTCATGATATACACAGTGTGTCAGTGAGTGTGTTAATATTAATCTGTGTTCTCTGTCAGTGTGTTAATATTCCTGAGGACAGTGGGGGTGTTTTACACTTCACAGAGTGTATCTGACTGTGGGTCATGATATACACAGTGTGTCAGTGAGTGTGTTAATATTAATCTGTGTTCTCTGTCAGTGTGTTAATATTCCTGAGGACATTGGGGGTGTTTTACAATTCACAGGGTTTATCTGACTCTGGGTCATGATATACACAGTGTGTCAGTGAGTGTGTTAATATTAATCTGTGTTCTCTGTCAGTGTGTTAATATTACTGAGGACAGTGGGGGTGTTTTACACTTCACAGGGTGTATCTGACTGTGGGTCATGATATACATAGTGTGTCAGTGAGTGTGTTAATATTAATCTGTGTTCTCTGTCAGTGTGTTAATATTCCTGAGGACAGTGGGGATGTTTTACACTTCACCGGGTGTATCTGACTGTGGGTCATGATATACACAGTGTGTCAGTGAGTGTGTTAATATTAATCTGTGTTCTCTGTCAGTGTGTTAATATTACTGAGGACAGTGGGGGTGTTTTACACTTCACAGGGTGTATCTGACTGTGGGTCATGATATACACAGTGTGTCAGTGAGTGTGTTAATATTAATCTGTGTTCTCTGTCAGTGTGTTAATATTCCTGAGGACAGTGGGGGAGTTTTACACTTCACAGGGTGTATCTGACTGTGGGTCATGATGTACACAGTGTGTCAGTGAGTGTGTTAATATTAATCTGTGTTCTCTGTCAGTGTGTTAATATTACTGAGGACAGTGGGAGTGTTTTACACTTCACAGGGTGTATCTGACTGTGGGTCATGATATACACAGTGTGTCAGTGAGTGTGTTAATATTAATCTGTGTTCTCTGTCAGTGTGTTAATATTACTGAGGACAGTGGGGGTGTTTTACACTTCACAGGGTGTATCTGACTGTGGGTCATGATGTACACAGTGTGTCAGTGAGTGTGTTAATATTAATCTGTGTTCTCTGTCAGTGTGTTAATATTACTGAGGACAGTGGGAATGTGTTACACTTCACAGGGTATATCTGGCTGTGGGTCATGATATACACAGTGTGTCAGTGAGTGTGTTAATATTAATCTGTGTTCTCTGTCAGTGTGTTAATATTACTGAGGACAGTGCGGGTGTTTTACACTTCACAGGGTGTATCTGACTGTGGGTCATGATATACACAGTGTGTCAGTGAGTGTGTTAATATTAATCTGTGTTCTCTGTCAGTGTGTTAATATTACTGAGGACAGTGGGGGTGTTTTACACTTCACAGGGTGTATCTGACTGTGGGTCATGATATACACAGTGTGTCAGTGAGTGTGTTAATATTAATCTGTGTTCTCTGTCAGTGTGTTAATATTCCTGAGGACAGTGGGGGTGTTTTACACTTCACAGGGTGTATCTGACTCTGGGTCATGATATACACAGTGTGTCAGTGAGTGTGTTAATATTAATCTGTGTTCTCTGTCAGTGTGTTAATATTACTGAGGACAGTGGGGGTGTTTTACACTTCACAGGGTGTATCTGACTGTGGGTCATGATATACACAGTGTGTCAGTGAGCGTGTTAATATTAATCTGTGTTCTCTGTCAGTGTGTTAATATTACTGAGGACAGTGGGGGTGTTTTACACTTCACAGGGTGTATCTGACTGTGGGTCATGATATACACAGTGTGTCAGTGAGTGTGTTAATAATAATCTGTGTTCTCTGTCAGTGTGTTAATATTACTGAGGACAGTGGGGGTGTTTTACACTTCACCGGGTGTATCTGACTGTGGGTCATGATATACACAGTGTGTCAGTGAGTGTGTTAATATTAATCTGTGTTCTCTGTCAGTGTGTTAATATTACTGAAGACAGTGGGGGTGTTTTACACTTCACAGGGTGTATCTGACTCTGGGTCATGATATACACAGTGTGTCAGTGAGTGTGTTAATATTAATCTGTGTTCTCTGTCAGTGTGTTAATATTCCTGAGGACAGTGGGGGTGTTTTACACTTCACAGGGTGTATCTGACTGTGGGTCATGATATACACAGTGTGTCAGTGAGTGTGTTAATATTAATCTGTGTTCTCTGTCAGTGTGTTAATATTACTGAGGACAGTGGGGGTGTTTTACACTTCACAGGGTGTATCTGACTGTGGGTCATGATATACACAGTGTGTCAGTGAGTGTGTTAATATTAATCTGTGTTCTCTGTCAGTGTGTTAATATTCCTGAGGACAGTGGGAATGTTTTACACTTCACAGGGTATATCTGACTGTGGGTCATGATATACACAGTGTGTCAGTGAGTGTGTTAATATTAATCTGTGTTCTCTGTCAGTGTGTTAATATTACTGAGGACAGTGGGGGTGTTTTACACTTCACAGGGTGTATCTGACTGTGGGTCATGATATACACAGTGTGTCAGTGAGTGTGTTAATATTAATCTGTGTTCTCTGTCAGTGTGTTAATATTACTGAGGACAGTGGGGGTGTTTTACACTTCACAGGGTGTATCTGACTGTGGGTCATGATATACACAGTGTGTCAGTGAGTGTGTTAATATTAATCTGTGTTCTCTGTCAGTGTGTTAATATTCCTGAGGACAGTGGGGGTGTTTTACACTTCACAGGGTGTATCTGACTCTGGGTCATGATATACACAGTGTGTCAGTGAGTGTGTTAATATTAATCTGTGTTCTCTGTCAGTGTGTTAATATTACTGAGGACAGTGGGGGTGTTTTACACTTCACAGGGTGTATCTGACTGTGGGTCATGATATACACAGTGTGTCAGTGAGTGTGTTAATATCAATCTATGTTCTCTGTCAGTGTGTTAATATTACTGAGGACAGTGGGAATGTTTTACACTTCACAGGGTGTATCTGACTGTGGGTCATGATATACACAGTGTGTCAGTGAGTGTGTTAATATTAATCTGTGTTCTCTGTCAGTGTGTTCATATTACTGAGGACAGTGGGGGTGTTTTACACTTCACAGGGTGTATCTGACTGTGGGTCATGATGTACACAGTGTGTCAGTGAGTGTGTTAATATTAATCTGTGTTCTCTGTCAGTGTGTTAATATTACTGAGGACAGTGGGGGTGTTTTACACTTCACAGGGTGTATCTGACTGTGGGTCATGATGCACACAGTGTGTCAGTGAGTGTGTTAATATTACTCTGTGTTCTCTGTCAGTGTGTTAATATTACAGAGGACAGTGGGGGTGTTTTACACTTCACAGGGTGTATCTGACAGTGGGTCATGATATACACAGTGTGTCAGTGAGTGTGTTAATATTAATTTGTGTTCCCTGTCAGTGTGTTAATATTACTGAGGACAGTGGGGGTGTTTTACACTTCACAGGGTGTATCTGACTGTGGGTCATGATATACACAGTGTGTCAGTGAGCGTGTTAATATTAATCTGTGTTCTCTGTCAGTGTGTTAATATTACTGAGGACAGTGGGGGTGTTTTACACTTCACAGGGTGTATCTGACTGTGGGTCATGATATACACAGTGTGTCAGTGAGTGTGTTAATA
Organism: Heterodontus francisci; assembly: GCF_036365525.1. NCBI lineage: Eukaryota > Metazoa > Chordata > Chondrichthyes > Heterodontiformes > Heterodontidae > Heterodontus > Heterodontus francisci. The sequence continues at coordinate 803,244 of NW_027140423.1, read as the reverse complement.
TTAATCTGTGTTCTCTGTCAGTGTGTTAATATTACTGAGGACAGTGGGGTTGTTTTACACTTCACCGGGTGTATCTGACTGTGGGTCATGATATACACAGTGTGTCAGTGAGCGTGTTAATATTAATCTGTGTTCTCTGTCAGTGTGTTAATATTACTGAGGACAGTGGGGTGTTTTACACTTCACAGGGTGTATCAGACTCTGGGTCATGATATACACAGTGTGTCAGTGAGTGTGTTAATATTAATCTGTGTTCTCTGTCAGTGTGTTAATATTCCTGAGGACAGTGGGGGTGTTTTACACTTCACCGGGTGTATCTGACTGTGGGTCATGATATACACAGTGTGTCAGTGAGTGTGTTAATATTAATCTGTGTTCTCTGTCAGTGTGTTAATATTACTGAGGACAGTGGGGGTGTTTTACACTTCACAGGGTGTATCTGACTGTGGGTCATGATATACACAGTGTGTCAGTGAGTGTGTTAATATTAATCTGTGTTCTCTGTCAGTGTGTTAATATTCCTTTGGACAGTGGGAATGTTTTACACTTCACAGGGTATATCTGACTGTGGGTCATGATATACACAGTGTGTCAGTGAGTGTGTTAATATTAATCTGTGTTCTCTGTCAGTGTGTTAATATTACTGAGGACAGTGGGGGTGTTTTACACTTCACAGGGTGTATCTGACTGTGGGTCATGATGCACACAGTGTGTCAGTGAGTGTGTTAATATTACTCTGTGTTCTCTGTCAGTGTGTTAATATTACAGAGGACAGTGGGGGTGTTTTACACTTCACAGGGTGTATCTGACAGTGGGTCATGATATACACAGTGTGTCAGTGAGTGTGTTAATATTAATTTGTGTTCCCTGTCAGTGTGTTAATATTACTGAGGACAGTGGGGGTGTTTTACACTTCACAGGGTGTATCTGACTGTGGGTCATGATATACACAGTGTGTCAGTGAGCGTGTTAATATTAATCTGTGTTCTCTGTCAGTGTGTTAATATTACTGAGGACAGTGGGGGTGTTTTACACTTCACAGGGTGTATCTGACTGTGGGTCATGATATACACAGTGTGTCAGTGAGTGTGTTAATATTAATCTGTGTTCTCTGTCAGTGTGTTAATATTACTGAGGACAGTGGGGTTGTTTTACACTTCACCGGGTGTATCTGACTGTGGGTCATGATATACACAGTGTGTCAGTGAGCGTGTTAATATTAATCTGTGTTCTCTGTCAGTGTGTTAATAATACTGAGGACAGTGGGGGTGTTTTACACTTCACAGGGTGTATCTGACTCTGGGTCATGATATACACAGTGTGTCAGTGAGTGTGTTAATATTAATCTGTGTTCTCTGTCAGTGTGTTAATATTCCTGAGGACAGTGGGGGTGTTTTACACTTCACCGGGTGTATCTGACTGTGGGTCATGATATACACAGTGTGTCAGTGAGTGTGTTAATATTAATCTGTGTTCTCTGTCAGTGTGTTAATATTACTGAGGACAGTGGGAATGTTTTACACTTCACAGGGTGTATCTGACTGTGGGTCATGATATACACAGTGTGTCAGTGAGTGTGTTAATATTAATCTGTGTTCTCTGTCAGTGTGTTCATATTACTGAGGACAGTGGGGGTGTTTTACACTTCACAGGGTGTATCTGACTGTGGGTCATGATGTACACAGTGTGTCAGTGAGTGTGTTAATATTAATCTGTGTTCTCTGTCAGTGTGTTAATATTACTGAGGACAGTGGGGTTGTTTTACACTTCACAGGGTGTATCTGACAGTGGGTCATGATATACACAGTGTGTCAGTGAGTGTGTTAATATTAATTTGTGTTCCCTGTCAGTGTGTTAATATTACTGAGGACAGTGGGGGTGTTTTACACTTCACAGGGTGTATCTGACTGTGGGTCATGATATACACAGTGTGTCAGTGAGCGTGTTAATATTAATCTGTGTTCTCTGTCAGTGTGTTAATATTACTGAGGACAGTGGGGGTGTTTTACACTTCACAGGGTGTATCTGACTGTGGGTCATGATATACACAGTGTGTCAGTGAGTGTGTTAATATTAATCTGTGTTCTCTGTCAGTGTGTTAATATTACTGAGGACAGTGGGGTTGTTTTACACTTCACCGGGTGTATCTGACTGTGGGTCATGATATACACAGTGTGTCAGTGAGCGTGTTAATATTAATCTGTGTTCTCTGTCAGTGTGTTAATATTACTGAGGACAGTGGGGGTGTTTTACACTTCACAGGGTGTATCAGACTCTGGGTCATGATATACACAGTGTGTCAGTGAGTGTGTTAATATTAATCTGTGTTCTCTGTCAGTGTGTTAATATTCCTGAGGACAGTGGGGGTGTTTTACACTTCACCGGGTGTATCTGACTGTGGGTCATGATATACACAGTGTGTCAGTGAGTGTGTTAATATTAATCTGTGTTCTCTGTCAGTGTGTTAATATTACTGAGGACAGTGGGGGTGTTTTACACTTCACAGGGTGTATCTGACTGTGGGTCATGATATACACAGTGTGTCAGTGAGTGTGTTAATATTAATCTGTGTTCTCTGTCAGTGTGTTAATATTCCTTTGGACAGTGGGAATGTTTTACACTTCACAGGGTATATCTGACTGTGGGTTATGATATACACAGTGTGTCAGTGAGTGTGTTAATATTAATCTGTGTTCTCTGTCAGTGTGTTAATATTACTGAGGACAGTGGGGGTGTTTTACACTTCACAGGGTGTATCTGACTGTGGGTCATGATGCACACAGTGTGTCAGTGAGTGTGTTAATATTACTCTGTGTTCTCTGTCAGTGTGTTAATATTACAGAGGACAGTGGGGGTGTTTTACACTTCACAGGGTGTATCTGACAGTGGGTCATGATATACACAGTGTGTCAGTGAGTGTGTTAATATTAATTTGTGTTCCCTGTCAGTGTGTTAATATTACTGAGGACAGTGGGGGTGTTTTACACTTCACAGGGTGTATCTGACTGTGGGTCATGATATACACAGTGTGTCAGTGAGCGTGTTAATATTAATCTGTGTTCTCTGTCAGTGTGTTAATATTACTGAGGACAGTGGGGGTGTTTTACACTTCACAGGGTGTATCTGACTGTGGGTCATGATATACACAGTGTGTCAGTGAGTGTGTTAATATTAATCTGTGTTCTCTGTCAGTGTGTTAATATTACTGAGGACAGTGGGGTTGTTTTACACTTCACCGGGTGTATCTGACTGTGGGTCATGATATACACAGTGTGTCAGTGAGCGTGTTAATATTAATCTGTGTTCTCTGTCAGTGTGTTAATATTACTGAGGACAGTGGGGGTGTTTTACACTTCACAGGGTGTATCTGACTCTGGGTCATGATATACACAGTGTGTCAGTGAGTGTGTTAATATTAATCTGTGTTCTCTGTCAGTGTGTTAATATTCCTGAGGACAGTGGGGGTGTTTTACACTTCACCGGGTGTATCTGACTGTGGGTCATGATATACACAGTGTGTCAGTGAGTGTGTTAATATTAATCTGTGTTCTCTGTCAGTGTGTTAATATTACTGAGGACAGTGGGGGTGTTTTACACTTCACAGGGTGTATCTGACTGTGGGTCATGATATACACAGTGTGTCAGTGAGTGTGTTAATATTAATCTGTGTTCTCTGTCAGTGTGTTAATATTCCTTTGGACAGTGGGAATGTTTTACACTTCACAGGGTATATCTGACTGTGGGTCATGATATACACAGTGTGTCAGTGAGTGTGTTAATATTAATCTGTGTTCTCTGTCAGTGTGTTAATATTCCTGAGGACAGTGGGGGTGTTTTACACTTCACAGGGTGTATCTGACTGTGGGTCATGATATACACAGTGTGTCAGTGAGTGTGTTAATATTAATCTGTGTTCTCTGTCAGTGTGTTAATATTACTGAGGACAGTGGGGGTGTTTTACACTTCACAGGGTGTATCTGACTGTGGGTCATGATATACACAGTGTGTCAGTGAGTGTGTTAATATTAATCTGTGTTCTCTGTCAGTGTGTTAATATTCCTGAGGACAGTGGGGGTGTTTTACACTTCACAGGGTGTATCTGACTCTGGGTCATGATATACACAGTGTGTCAGTGAGTGTGTTAATATTAATCTGTGTTCTCTGTCAGTGTGTTAATATTACTGAGGACAGTGGGGGTGTTTTACACTTCACAGGGTGTATCTGAATGTGGGTCATGATATACACAGTGTGTCAGTGAGTGTGTTAATATTAATCTGTGTTCTCTGTCAGTGTGTTAATATTACTGAGGACAGTGGGGGTGTTTTACACTTCACAGGGTGTATCTGACTGTGGGTCATGATGTACACAGCGTGTCAGTGAGTGTGTTAATATTAATCTGTGTTCTCTGTCAGTGTGGTAATATTCCTGAGAACAGTGGGGGTGTTTTACACTTCACAGGGTGTATCTGACTGTGGGTCATGATGTACACAGCGTGTCAGTGAGTGTGTTAATATTAATCTGTGTTCTCTGTCAGTGTGTTAATATTCCTGAGGACAGTGGGGGTGTTTTACACTTCACCAGGTGTATCTGACTGTGGGTCATGATATACACAGTGTGTCAGTGAGTGTGTTAATATTAATCTGTGTTCTCTGTCAGTGTGTTAATATTGCTGAGGACAGTGGGGGTGTTTTACACTTCACAGGGTGTATCTGACTGTGGGTCATGATGTACACAGTGTGTCAGTGAGTGTGTTAATATTAATCTGTGTTCTCTGTCTGTGTGTTAATATTACTGAGGACAGTGGGGGTGTTTTACACTTCACAGGGTGTATCTGACTGTGGGTCATGATGTACACAGTGTGTCAGTGAGTGTGTTAATATTAATCTGTGTTTCTATCAGTGTGTTAATATTTCTGAGGACAGTGGGGATGTTTTACACTTCACAGGGTGTATCTGACTGTGGGTCATGATGTACACAGTGTGTCAGTGAGTGTGTTAATATTAATCTGTGTTTCTGTCAGTGTGTTAATATTACTGAGGACAGTGGGGATGTTTTACACTTCACAGGGTGTATCTGACTGTGGGTCATGATGTACACAGTGTGTCAGTGAGTGTGTTCATATTAATCTGTGTTCTCTGTCAATGTGTTAATATTCCTGAGGACAGTGGGGGTGTTTTACACTTCATAGGGTGTATCTGACTGTGGATCATGATGTACACAGTGTGTCAGTGAGTGTGTTAATATTAATCTGTGTTCTCTGTCAGTGTGTTAATATTACTGAGGACAGTGGGGGTGTTTTACACTTCACAGGGTGTATCGGACTGTGGGTCATGATGTACACAGTGTGTCAGTGAGTGTGTTAATATTAATCTGTGTTCTCTGTCAGTGTGTTAATATTCCTGAGGACAGTGGGGGTGTTTTACAATTAACAGGGTGTATCAAAACTGTGGGTCATGATATACACAGTGTGTCAGTGAGTGTGTTAATATTAATCTGTGTTCTCTGTCAGTGTGTTAATATTACTGAGGACAGTGGGGATGTTTTACACTTCACAGGGTGTATCGGACTGTGGGTCATGATATACACAGTGTGTCAGTGAGTGTGTTAATATTAATCTGTGTTCTCTGTCAGTGTGTTAATATTACTGAGGACAGTGGGGATGTTTTACACTTCACAGGGTGTATCGCACTGTGGGTCATGATATACACAGTGTGTCAGTGAGTGTGTTAATATTAATCTGTGTTCTCTGTCAGTGTGTTAATATTCCTGAGGACAGTGGGGGTGTTTTACACTTCACAGGGTTTATCTGACTGTGGGTCATGATATACACAGTGTGTCAGTGAGTGTGTTAATATTAATCTGTGTTCTCTGTCAGTGTGTTAATATTACTGAGGACAGTGGGGGTGTTTTACACTTCACAGGGTTTATCTGACTGTGAGTCATGATGTACACAGTGTGTCAGTGAGTGTGTTCATATTAATCTGTGTTCTCTGTCAGTGTGTTAATATTCCTGAGGACAGTGGGGGTGTTTTACACTTCACAGGGTGCATCTGACTGTGGGTCATGATGTACACAGTGTGTCATTGAGTGTGTTCATATTAATCTGTGTTCTCAGTCAGTGTGTTAATATTCCTGAGGACAGTGGGGGTGTTTTACACTTCATAGGGTGTATCTGACTGTGGGTCATGATGTACACAGTGTGTCAGTGAGTGTGTTAATATTAATCTGTGTTCTCTGTCAGTGTGTTAATATTACTGAGGACAGTGGGGGTGTTTTACACTTCACAGGGTGTATCTGACTGTGGGTCATGATATACACAGTGTGTCAGTGAGTGTGTTAATATTAATCTGTGTTCTCTGTCAGTGTGTTAATATTCCTGAGGACAGTGGGGGTGTTTTACACTTCACCGGGTGTATCTGACTGTGGGTCATGATGTACACAGTGTGTCAGTGAGTGTGTTAATATTAATCTGTGTTCTCTGTCAGTGTGTTAATATTGCTGAGGACAGTGATGGTGTTTTACACTTCACAGGGTGTATCTGACTGTGGGTCATGATATACACAGTGTGTCAGTGAGTGTGTTAATATTAATCTGTGTTCTCTGTCAGGTGTTAATATTCCTGAGGACAGTGGGGGTGTTTTACACTTCACAGGGTGTATCTGACTGTGGGTCATGATGTACACAGTGTGTCAGTGAGTGTGTTAATATTAATCTGTGTTCTCTGTCAGTGTGTTAATATTCCTGAGGACAGTGGGGGTGTTTTACACTTCACAGGGTGTATCTGACTGTGGGTCATGATGTACACAGTGTGTCAGTGAGTGTGTTAATATTAATCTGTGTTCTCTGTCAGTGTGTTAATATTACCGAGGACAGTGGGGGTGTTTTACACTTCACAGGGTGTATCTGACTGTGGGTCATGATGTACACAGTGTGTCAGTGAGTGTGTTAATATTAATCTGTGTTCTCTGTCAGTGTGTTAATATTACCGAGGACAGTGGGGGTGTTTTACACTTCACAGGGTGTATCTGACTGTGGGTCATGATATACACAGTGTGTCAGTGAGTGTGTTAATATTAATCTGTGTTCTCTGTCAGTGTGTTAATATTCCTGAGGACAGTGGGGGTGTTTTACACTTTGCAGGGTGTATCTGACTGTGGGTCATGATGTACACAGTGTGTCAGTGAGTGTGTTAATATTAATCTGTGTTCTCTGTCAGGTGTTAATATTCCTGAGGACAGTGGGGGTGTTTTACACTTCATAGGGTGTATCTGACTGTGGGTCATGATGTACACAGTGTGTCAGTGAGTGTGTTAATATTAATCTGTGTTCTCTGTCAGTGTGTTAATATCACTGAGGACAGTGGGGGTGTTTTACACTTCACAGGGTGTATCTGACTGTGGGTCATGATATACACAGTGTGTCAGTGAGTGTGTTAATATTAATCTGTGTTCTCTGTCAGTGTGTTAATATTCTTGAGGACAGTGGGGGTGTTTTACACTTCACCGGGTGTATCTGACTGTGGGTCATGATGTACACAGTGTGTCAGTGAGTGTGTTAATATTAATCTGTGTTCTCTGTCAGTGTGTTAATATTGCTGAGGACAGTGATGGTGTTTTACACTTCACAGGGTGTATCTGACTGTGGGTCATGATATACAGAGTGTGTCAGTGAGTTTGTTAATATTAATCTGTGTTCTCTGTCAGGTGTTAATATTCCTGAGGACAGTGGGGGTGTTTTACACTTCACAGGGTGTATCTGACTGTGGGTCATGATGTACACAGTGTGTCAGTGAGTGTGTTAATATTAATCTGTGTTCTCTGTCAGTGTGTTAATATTCCTGAGGACAGTGGGGGTGTTTTACACTTCACAGGGTGTATCTGACTGTGGGTCATGATGTACACAGTGTGTCAGTGAGTGTGTTAATATTAATCTGTGTTCTCTGTCAGTGTGTTAATATTACCGAGGACAGTGGGGGTGTTTTACACTTCACAGGGTGTATCTGACTGTGGGTCATGATGTACACAGTGTGTCAGTGAGTGTGTTAATATTAATCTGTGTTCTCTGTCAGTGTGTTAATATTACCGAGGACTGTGGGGGTGTTTTACACTTCACAGGGTGTATCTGACTGTGGGTCATGATATACACAGTGTGTCAGTGAGTGTGTTAATATTAATCTGTGTTCTCTGTCAGTGTGTTAATATTACTGAGGACAGTGGGGGTGTTTTACACTTCACAGGGTGTATCTGACTGTGGGTCATGATGTACACAGTGTGTCAGTGAGTGTGTTAATATTAATCTGTGTTCTCTGTCAGGTGTTAATATTCCTGAGGACAGTGGGGGTGTTTTACACATCACAGGGTGTATCTGACTGTGGGTCATGATGTACACAGTGTGTCAGTGAGTGTGTTAATATTAATCTGTGTTCTCTGTCAGTGTGTTAATATTACCGAGGACAGTGGGGGTGTTTTACACTTCACAGGGTGTATCTGACTGTGGGTCATGATGTACACAGTGTGTCAGTGAGTGTGTTAATATTAATCTGTGTTCTCTGTCAGTGTGTTAATATTACCGAGGACAGTGGGGGTGTTTTACACTTCACAGGGTGTATCTGACTGTGGGTCATGATATACACAGTGTGTCAGTGAGTGTGTTAATATTAATCTGTGTTCTCTGTCAGTGTGTTAATATTCCTGAGGACAGTGGGGGTGTTTTACACTTTGCAGGGTGTATCTGACTGTGGGTCATGATGTACACAGTGTGTCAGTGAGTGTGTTAATATTAATCTGTGTTCTCTGTCAGGTGTTAATATTCCTGAGGACAGTGGGGGTGTTTTACACTTCACAGGGTGTATCTGACTGTGGGTCATGATGTACACAGTGTGTCAGTGAGTGTGTTAATATTAATCTGTGTTCTCTGTCAGTGTGTTAATATTCCTGAGGACAGTGGGGGTGTTTTACACTTCACAGGGTGTATCTGACTGTGGGTCATGATGTACACAGTGTGTCAGTGAGTGTGTTAATATTAATCTGTGTTCTCTGTCAGTGTGTTAATATTACCGAGGACAGTGGGGGTGTTTTACACTTCACAGGGTGTATCTGACTGTGGGTCATGATGTACACAGTGTGTCAGTGAGTGTGTTAATATTAATCTGTGTTCTCTGTCAGTGTGTTAATATTACCGAGGACTGTGGGGGTGTTTTACACTTCACAGGGTGTATCTGACTGTGGGTCATGATATACACAGTGTGTCAGTGAGTGTGTTAATATTAATCTGTGTTCTCTGTCAGTGTGTTAATATTACTGAGGACAGTGGGGGTGTTTTACACTTCACAGGGTGTATCTGACTGTGGGTCATGATGTACACAGTGTGTCAGTGAGTGTGTTAATATTAATCTGTGTTCTCTGTCAGGTGTTAATATTCCTGAGGACAGTGGGGGTGTTTTACACATCACAGGGTGTATCTGACTGTGGGTCATGATATACACAGTGTGTCAGTGAGTGTGTTAATATTAATCTGTGTTCTCTGTCAGTGTGTTAATATTACTGAGGACAGTGGGAATGTTTTACACTTCACAGGGTGTATCTGACTGTGGGTCATGATATACACAGTGTGTCAGTGAGTGTGTTAATATTAATCTGTGTTCTCTGTCAGTGTGTTCATATTACTGAGGACAGTGGGGGTGTTTTACACTTCACAGGGTGTATCTGACTGTGGGTCATGATGTACACAGTGTGTCAGTGAGTGTGTTAATATTAATCTGTGTTCTCTGTCAGTGTGTTAATATTACTGAGGACAGTGGGGTTGTTTTACACTTCACAGGGTGTATCTGACAGTGGGTCATGATATACACAGTGTGTCAGTGAGTGTGTTAATATTAATTTGTGTTCCCTGTCAGTGTGTTAATATTACTGAGGACAGTGGGGGTGTTTTACACTTCACAGGGTGTATCTGACTGTGGGTCATGATATACACAGTGTGTCAGTGAGCGTGTTAATATTAATCTGTGTTCTCTGTCAGTGTGTTAATATTACTGAGGACAGTGGGGGTGTTTTACACTTCACAGGGTGTATCTGACTGTGGGTCATGATATACACAGTGTGTCAGTGAGTGTGTTAATATTAATCTGTGTTCTCTGTCAGTGTGTTAATATTACTGAGGACAGTGGGGTTGTTTTACACTTCACCGGGTGTATCTGACTGTGGGTCATGATATACACAGTGTGTCAGTGAGCGTGTTAATATTAATCTGTGTTCTCTGTCAGTGTGTTAATATTACTGAGGACAGTGGGGGTGTTTTACACTTCACAGGGTGTATCAGACTCTGGGTCATGATATACACAGTGTGTCAGTGAGTGTGTTAATATTAATCTGTGTTCTCTGTCAGTGTGTTAATATTCCTGAGGACAGTGGGGGTGTTTTACACTTCACCGGGTGTATCTGACTGTGGGTCATGATATACACAGTGTGTCAGTGAGTGTGTTAATATTAATCTGTGTTCTCTGTCAGTGTGTTAATATTACTGAGGACAGTGGGGGTGTTTTACACTTCACAGGGTGTATCTGACTGTGGGTCATGATATACACAGTGTGTCAGTGAGTGTGTTAATATTAATCTGTGTTCTCTGTCAGTGTGTTAATATTCCTTTGGACAGTGGGAATGTTTTACACTTCACAGGGTATATCTGACTGTGGGTCATGATATACACAGTGTGTCAGTGAGTGTGTTAATATTAATCTGTGTTCTCTGTCAGTGTGTTAATATTACTGAGGACAGTGGGGGTGTTTTACACTTCACAGGGTGTATCTGACTGTGGGTCATGATGCACACAGTGTGTCAGTGAGTGTGTTAATATTACTCTGTGTTCTCTGTCAGTGTGTTAATATTACAGAGGACAGTGGGGGTGTTTTACACTTCACAGGGTGTATCTGACAGTGGGTCATGATATACACAGTGTGTCAGTGAGTGTGTTAATATTAATTTGTGTTCCCTGTCAGTGTGTTAATATTACTGAGGACAGTGGGGGTGTTTTACACTTCACAGGGTGTATCTGACTGTGGGTCATGATATACACAGTGTGTCAGTGAGCGTGTTAATATTAATCTGTGTTCTCTGTCAGTGTGTTAATATTACTGAGGACAGTGGGGGTGTTTTACACTTCACAGGGTGTATCTGACTGTGGGTCATGATATACACAGTGTGTCAGTGAGTGTGTTAATATTAATCTGTGTTCTCTGTCAGTGTGTTAATATTACTGAGGACAGTGGGGTTGTTTTACACTTCACCGGGTGTATCTGACTGTGGGTCATGATATACACAGTGTGTCAGTGAGCGTGTTAATATTAATCTGTGTTCTCTGTCAGTGTGTTAATATTACTGAGGACAGTGGGGGTGTTTTACACTTCACAGGGTGTATCTGACTCTGGGTCATGATATACACAGTGTGTCAGTGAGTGTGTTAATATTAATCTGTGTTCTCTGTCAGTGTGTTAATATTCCTGAGGACAGTGGGGGTGTTTTACACTTCACCGGGTGTATCTGACTGTGGGTCATGATATACACAGTGTGTCAGTGAGTGTGTTAATATTAATCTGTGTTCTCTGTCAGTGTGTTAATATTACTGAGGACAGTGGGGGTGTTTTACACTTCACAGGGTGTATCTGACTGTGGGTCATGATATACACAGTGTGTCAGTGAGTGTGTTAATATTAATCTGTGTTCTCTGTCAGTGTGTTAATATTCCTTTGGACAGTGGGAATGTTTTACACTTCACAGGGTATATCTGACTGTGGGTCATGATATACACAGTGTGTCAGTGAGTGTGTTAATATTAATCTGTGTTCTCTGTCAGTGTGTTAATATTCCTGAGGACAGTGGGGGTGTTTTACACTTCACAGGGTGTATCTGACTGTGGGTCATGATATACACAGTGTGTCAGTGAGTGTGTTAATATTAATCTGTGTTCTCTGTCAGTGTGTTAATATTACTGAGGACAGTGGGGGTGTTTTACACTTCACAGGGTGTATCTGACTGTGGGTCATGATATACACAGTGTGTCAGTGAGTGTGTTAATATTAATCTGTGTTCTCTGTCAGTGTGTTAATATTCCTGAGGACAGTGGGGGTGTTTTACACTTCACAGGGTGTATCTGACTCTGGGTCATGATATACACAGTGTGTCAGTGAGTGTGTTAATATTAATCTGTGTTCTCTGTCAGTGTGTTAATATTACTGAGGACAGTGGGGGTGTTTTACACTTCACAGGGTGTATCTGAATGTGGGTCATGATATACACAGTGTGTCAGTGAGTGTGTTAATATTAATCTGTGTTCTCTGTCAGTGTGTTAATATTACTGAGGACAGTGGGGGTGTTTTACACTTCACAGGGTGTATCTGACTGTGGGTCATGATGTACACAGCGTGTCAGTGAGTGTGTTAATATTAATCTGTGTTCTCTGTCAGTGTGGTAATATTCCTGAGAACAGTGGGGGTGTTTTACACTTCACAGGGTGTATCTGACTGTGGGTCATGATGTACACAGCGTGTCAGTGAGTGTGTTAATATTAATCTGTGTTCTCTGTCAGTGTGTTAATATTCCTGAGGACAGTGGGGGTGTTTTACACTTCACCAGGTGTATCTGACTGTGGGTCATGATATACACAGTGTGTCAGTGAGTGTGTTAATATTAATCTGTGTTCTCTGTCAGTGTGTTAATATTGCTGAGGACAGTGGGGGTGTTTTACACTTCACAGGGTGTATCTGACTGTGGGTCATGATGTACACAGTGTGTCAGTGAGTGTGTTAATATTAATCTGTGTTCTCTGTCTGTGTGTTAATATTACTGAGGACAGTGGGGGTGTTTTACACTTCACAGGGTGTATCTGACTGTGGGTCATGATGTACACAGTGTGTCAGTGAGTGTGTTAATATTAATCTGTGTTTCTATCAGTGTGTTAATATTTCTGAGGACAGTGGGGATGTTTTACACTTCACAGGGTGTATCTGACTGTGGGTCATGATGTACACAGTGTGTCAGTGAGTGTGTTAATATTAATCTGTGTTTCTGTCAGTGTGTTAATATTACTGAGGACAGTGGGGATGTTTTACACTTCACAGGGTGTATCTGACTGTGGGTCATGATGTACACAGTGTGTCAGTGAGTGTGTTCATATTAATCTGTGTTCTCTGTCAATGTGTTAATATTCCTGAGGACAGTGGGGGTGTTTTACACTTCATAGGGTGTATCTGACTGTGGATCATGATGTACACAGTGTGTCAGTGAGTGTGTTAATATTAATCTGTGTTCTCTGTCAGTGTGTTAATATTACTGAGGACAGTGGGGGTGTTTTACACTTCACAGGGTGTATCGGACTGTGGGTCATGATGTACACAGTGTGTCAGTGAGTGTGTTAATATTAATCTGTGTTCTCTGTCAGTGTGTTAATATTCCTGAGGACAGTGGGGGTGTTTTACAATTAACAGGGTGTATCAAAACTGTGGGTCATGATATACACAGTGTGTCAGTGAGTGTGTTAATATTAATCTGTGTTCTCTGTCAGTGTGTTAATATTACTGAGGACAGTGGGGATGTTTTACACTTCACAGGGTGTATCGGACTGTGGGTCATGATATACACAGTGTGTCAGTGAGTGTGTTAATATTAATCTGTGTTCTCTGTCAGTGTGTTAATATTACTGAGGACAGTGGGGATGTTTTACACTTCACAGGGTGTATCGCACTGTGGGTCATGATATACACAGTGTGTCAGTGAGTGTGTTAATATTAATCTGTGTTCTCTGTCAGTGTGTTAATATTCCTGAGGACAGTGGGGGTGTTTTACACTTCACAGGGTTTATCTGACTGTGGGTCATGATATACACAGTGTGTCAGTGAGTGTGTTAATATTAATCTGTGTTCTCTGTCAGTGTGTTAATATTACTGAGGACAGTGGGGGTGTTTTACACTTCACAGGGTTTATCTGACTGTGAGTCATGATGTACACAGTGTGTCAGTGAGTGTGTTCATATTAATCTGTGTTCTCTGTCAGTGTGTTAATATTCCTGAGGACAGTGGGGGTGTTTTACACTTCACAGGGTGCATCTGACTGTGGGTCATGATGTACACAGTGTGTCATTGAGTGTGTTCATATTAATCTGTGTTCTCAGTCAGTGTGTTAATATTCCTGAGGACAGTGGGGGTGTTTTACACTTCATAGGGTGTATCTGACTGTGGGTCATGATGTACACAGTGTGTCAGTGAGTGTGTTAATATTAATCTGTGTTCTCTGTCAGTGTGTTAATATTACTGAGGACAGTGGGGGTGTTTTACACTTCACAGGGTGTATCTGACTGTGGGTCATGATATACACAGTGTGTCAGTGAGTGTGTTAATATTAATCTGTGTTCTCTGTCAGTGTGTTAATATTCCTGAGGACAGTGGGGGTGTTTTACACTTCACCGGGTGTATCTGACTGTGGGTCATGATGTACACAGTGTGTCAGTGAGTGTGTTAATATTAATCTGTGTTCTCTGTCAGTGTGTTAATATTGCTGAGGACAGTGATGGTGTTTTACACTTCACAGGGTGTATCTGACTGTGGGTCATGATATACACAGTGTGTCAGTGAGTGTGTTAATATTAATCTGTGTTCTCTGTCAGGTGTTAATATTCCTGAGGACAGTGGGGGTGTTTTACACTTCACAGGGTGTATCTGACTGTGGGTCATGATGTACACAGTGTGTCAGTGAGTGTGTTAATATTAATCTGTGTTCTCTGTCAGTGTGTTAATATTCCTGAGGACAGTGGGGGTGTTTTACACTTCACAGGGTGTATCTGACTGTGGGTCATGATGTACACAGTGTGTCAGTGAGTGTGTTAATATTAATCTGTGTTCTCTGTCAGTGTGTTAATATTACCGAGGACAGTGGGGGTGTTTTACACTTCACAGGGTGTATCTGACTGTGGGTCATGATGTACACAGTGTGTCAGTGAGTGTGTTAATATTAATCTGTGTTCTCTGTCAGTGTGTTAATATTACCGAGGACAGTGGGGGTGTTTTACACTTCACAGGGTGTATCTGACTGTGGGTCATGATATACACAGTGTGTCAGTGAGTGTGTTAATATTAATCTGTGTTCTCTGTCAGTGTGTTAATATTCCTGAGGACAGTGGGGGTGTTTTACACTTTGCAGGGTGTATCTGACTGTGGGTCATGATGTACACAGTGTGTCAGTGAGTGTGTTAATATTAATCTGTGTTCTCTGTCAGGTGTTAATATTCCTGAGGACAGTGGGGGTGTTTTACACTTCATAGGGTGTATCTGACTGTGGGTCATGATGTACACAGTGTGTCAGTGAGTGTGTTAATATTAATCTGTGTTCTCTGTCAGTGTGTTAATATCACTGAGGACAGTGGGGGTGTTTTACACTTCACAGGGTGTATCTGACTGTGGGTCATGATATACACAGTGTGTCAGTGAGTGTGTTAATATTAATCTGTGTTCTCTGTCAGTGTGTTAATATTCTTGAGGACAGTGGGGGTGTTTTACACTTCACCGGGTGTATCTGACTGTGGGTCATGATGTACACAGTGTGTCAGTGAGTGTGTTAATATTAATCTGTGTTCTCTGTCAGTGTGTTAATATTGCTGAGGACAGTGATGGTGTTTTACACTTCACAGGGTGTATCTGACTGTGGGTCATGATATACAGAGTGTGTCAGTGAGTTTGTTAATATTAATCTGTGTTCTCTGTCAGGTGTTAATATTCCTGAGGACAGTGGGGGTGTTTTACACTTCACAGGGTGTATCTGACTGTGGGTCATGATGTACACAGTGTGTCAGTGAGTGTGTTAATATTAATCTGTGTTCTCTGTCAGTGTGTTAATATTCCTGAGGACAGTGGGGGTGTTTTACACTTCACAGGGTGTATCTGACTGTGGGTCATGATGTACACAGTGTGTCAGTGAGTGTGTTAATATTAATCTGTGTTCTCTGTCAGTGTGTTAATATTACCGAGGACAGTGGGGGTGTTTTACACTTCACAGGGTGTATCTGACTGTGGGTCATGATGTACACAGTGTGTCAGTGAGTGTGTTAATATTAATCTGTGTTCTCTGTCAGTGTGTTAATATTACCGAGGACTGTGGGGGTGTTTTACACTTCACAGGGTGTATCTGACTGTGGGTCATGATATACACAGTGTGTCAGTGAGTGTGTTAATATTAATCTGTGTTCTCTGTCAGTGTGTTAATATTACTGAGGACAGTGGGGGTGTTTTACACTTCACAGGGTGTATCTGACTGTGGGTCATGATGTACACAGTGTGTCAGTGAGTGTGTTAATATTAATCTGTGTTCTCTGTCAGGTGTTAATATTCCTGAGGACAGTGGGGGTGTTTTACACATCACAGGGTGTATCTGACTGTGGGTCATGATGTACACAGTGTGTCAGTGAGTGTGTTAATATTAATCTGTGTTCTCTGTCAGTGTGTTAATATTACCGAGGACAGTGGGGGTGTTTTACACTTCACAGGGTGTATCTGACTGTGGGTCATGATGTACACAGTGTGTCAGTGAGTGTGTTAATATTAATCTGTGTTCTCTGTCAGTGTGTTAATATTACCGAGGACAGTGGGGGTGTTTTACACTTCACAGGGTGTATCTGACTGTGGGTCATGATATACACAGTGTGTCAGTGAGTGTGTTAATATTAATCTGTGTTCTCTGTCAGTGTGTTAATATTCCTGAGGACAGTGGGGGTGTTTTACACTTTGCAGGGTGTATCTGACTGTGGGTCATGATGTACACAGTGTGTCAGTGAGTGTGTTAATATTAATCTGTGTTCTCTGTCAGGTGTTAATATTCCTGAGGACAGTGGGGGTGTTTTACACTTCACAGGGTGTATCTGACTGTGGGTCATGATGTACACAGTGTGTCAGTGAGTGTGTTAATATTAATCTGTGTTCTCTGTCAGTGTGTTAATATTCCTGAGGACAGTGGGGGTGTTTTACACTTCACAGGGTGTATCTGACTGTGGGTCATGATGTACACAGTGTGTCAGTGAGTGTGTTAATATTAATCTGTGTTCTCTGTCAGTGTGTTAATATTACCGAGGACAGTGGGGGTGTTTTACACTTCACAGGGTGTATCTGACTGTGGGTCATGATGTACACAGTGTGTCAGTGAGTGTGTTAATATTAATCTGTGTTCTCTGTCAGTGTGTTAATATTACCGAGGACTGTGGGGGTGTTTTACACTTCACAGGGTGTATCTGACTGTGGGTCATGATATACACAGTGTGTCAGTGAGTGTGTTAATATTAATCTGTGTTCTCTGTCAGTGTGTTAATATTACTGAGGACAGTGGGGGTGTTTTACACTTCACAGGGTGTATCTGACTGTGGGTCATGATGTACACAGTGTGTCAGTGAGTGTGTTAATATTAATCTGTGTTCTCTGTCAGGTGTTAATATTCCTGAGGACAGTGGGGGTGTTTTACACATCACAGGGTGTATCTGACTGTGGGTCATGATGTACACAGTGTGTCAGTGAGTGTGTTAATATTAATCTGTGTTCTCTGTCAGTGTGTTAATATTACCGAGGACAGTGGGGGTGTTTTACACTTCACAGGGTGTATCTGACTGTGGGTCATGATGTACACAGTGTGTCAGTGAGTGTGTTAATATTAATCTGTGTTCTCTGTCAGTGTGTTAATATTACCGAGGACAGTGGGGGTGTTTTACACTTCACAGGGTGTATCTGACTGTGGGTCATGATATACACAGTGTGTCAGTGAGTGTGTTAATATTAATCTGTGTTCTCTGTCAGTGTGTTAATATTCCTGAGGACAGTGGGGGTGTTTTACACTTTGCAGGGTGTATCTGACTGTGGGTCATGATGTACACAGTGTGTCAGTGAGTGTGTTAATATTAATCTGTGTTCTCTGTCAGGTGTTAATATTCCTGAGGACAGTGGGGGTGTTTTACACTTCATAGGGTGTATCTGACTGTGGGTCATGATGTACACAGTGTGTCAGTGAGTGTGTTAATATTAATCTGTGTTCTCTGTCAGTGTGTTAATATCACTGAGGACAGTGGGGGTGTTTTACACTTCACAGGGTGTATCTGACTGTGGGTCATGATATACACAGTGTGTCAGTGAGTGTGTTAATATTAATCTGTGTTCTCTGTCAGTGTGTTAATATTCTTGAGGACAGTGGGGGTGTTTTACACTTCACCGGGTGTATCTGACTGTGGGTCATGATGTACACAGTGTGTCAGTGAGTGTGTTAATATTAATCTGTGTTCTCTGTCAGTGTGTTAATATTGCTGAGGACAGTGATGGTGTTTTACACTTCACAGGGTGTATCTGACTGTGGGTCATGATATACAGAGTGTGTCAGTGAGTTTGTTAATATTAATCTGTGTTCTCTGTCAGGTGTTAATATTCCTGAGGACAGTGGGGGTGTTTTACACTTCACAGGGTGTATCTGACTGTGGGTCATGATGTACACAGTGTGTCAGTGAGTGTGTTAATATTAATCTGTGTTCTCTGTCAGTGTGTTAATATTCCTGAGGACAGTGGGGGTGTTTTACACTTCACAGGGTGTATCTGACTGTGGGTCATGATGTACACAGTGTGTCAGTGAGTGTGTTAATATTAATCTGTGTTCTCTGTCAGTGTGTTAATATTACCGAGGACAGTGGGGGTGTTTTACACTTCACAGGGTGTATCTGACTGTGGGTCATGATGTACACAGTGTGTCAGTGAGTGTGTTAATATTAATCTGTGTTCTCTGTCAGTGTGTTAATATTACCGAGGACTGTGGGGGTGTTTTACACTTCACAGGGTGTATCTGACTGTGGGTCATGATATACACAGTGTGTCAGTGAGTGTGTTAATATTAATCTGTGTTCTCTGTCAGTGTGTTAATATTACTGAGGACAGTGGGGGTGTTTTACACTTCACAGGGTGTATCTGACTGTGGGTCATGATGTACACAGTGTGTCAGTGAGTGTGTTAATATTAATCTGTGTTCTCTGTCAGGTGTTAATATTCCTGAGGACAGTGGGGGTGTTTTACACATCACAGGGTGTATCTGACTGTGGGTCATGATGTACACAGTGTGTCAGTGAGTGTGTTAATATTAATCTGTGTTCTCCGTCAGTGTGTTAATATTCCTGAGGACAGTGGGGGTGTTTTACACTTCACAGGGTGTATCTGACTCTGGGTCATGATATACACAGTGTTTCAGTGAGTGTGTTAATATTAATCTGTGTTCTCTGTCAGTGTGTTAATATTCCTGAGGACAGTGGGGTGTTTTACACTTCACAGGGTGTATCTGACTGTGGGTCATGGTATACACAGTGTGTCAGTGAGTGTGTTAATATTAATCTGTGTTCTCTGTCAGTGTGTTAATATTACTGAGGACAGTGGGGGTGTTTTACACTTCACAGGGTTATCTGACTGTGGGTCATGATATACACAGTGTGTCAGTGAGTGTGTTAATATTAATCTGTGTTCTCTGTCAGTGTGTTAATATTACTGAGGACAGTGGGGGTGTTTTACACTTCACAGGGTGTATCTGACTGTGGGTCATGATGTACACAGTGTGTCAGTGAGTGTGTTAATATTAATCTGTGTTCTCTGTCAGTGTGTTAATATTCCTGAGGACATTGGGGGTGTTTTACACTTCTCAGGGTGTATCTGACTGTGGGTCATGATATACACAGTGTGTCAGTGAGTGTGTTAATATTAATCTGTGTTCTCTGTCAGTGTGTTAATATTCCTGAGGACAGTGGGGGTGTTTTACACTTCACAGGGTGTATCTGACTGTGGGTCATGATGTACACAGTGTGTCAGTGAGTGTGTTAATATTAATCTGTGTTCTCTGTCAGTGTGTTAATATTACTGAGGACAGTGCGGGTGTTTTACACTTCACAGGGTGTATCTGACTCTGGGTCATGATATACACAGTGTGTCAGTGAGTGTGTTAATATTAATCTGTGTTCTCTGTCAGTGTGTTAATATTACTGAGGACAGTGGGAGTGTTTTACACTTCACCGGGTGTATCTGACTGTGGGTCATGATATACACTGTGTGTCAGTGAGTGTGTTAATATTAATCTGTGTTCTCTGTCAGTGTGTTAATATTACTGAGGACAGTGGGGGTGTTTTACACTTCACAGGGTGTATCTGACTGTGGGTCATGATGTAGACAGTGTGTCAGTGAGTGTGTTCATATTAATCTGTGTTCTCTGTCAGGTGTTAATATTTCTGAGGACAGTGGGGGTGTTTTACACTTTACAGGGTGTATCTGACTGTGGGTCATGATGTACACAGTGTGTCAGTGAGTGTGTTAATATTAATCTGTGTTCTCCGTCAGTGTGTTAATATTCCTGAGGACAGTGGGGGTGTTTTACACTTCACAGGGTGTATCTGACTCTGGGTCATGATGTACACAGTGTGTCAGTGAGTGTGTTAATATTAATCTGTGTTCTCTGTCAGTGTGTTAATATTCCTGAGGACAGTGGGGATGTTTTACACTTCACAGGGTGTATCTGACTGTGGATCATGATATACACAGTGTTTCAGTGAGTGTGTTAATATTAATCTGTGTTCTCTGTCAGTGTGTTAATATTCCTGAGGACAGTGGGGTGTTTTACACTTCACAGGGTGTATCTGACTGTGGGTCATGATATACACAGTGTGTCAGTGAGTGTGTTAATATTAATCTGTGTTCTCTGTCAGTGTGTTAATATTACTGAGGACAGTGGGGGTGTTTTACACTTCACAGGGTGTATCTGACTGTGGGTCATGATGTACACAGTGTGTCAGTGAGTGTGTTAATATTAATCTGTGTTCTCTGTCAGTATGTTAATATTACTGAGGACAGTGCGGGTGTTTTACACTTCACAGGGTGTATCTGACTCTGGGTCATGATATACACAGTGTGTCAGTGAGTGTGTTAATATTAATCTGTGTTCTCTGTCAGTGTGTTAATATTACTGAGGACAGTGGGAGTGTTTTACACT
Source organism: Heterodontus francisci (assembly GCF_036365525.1). NCBI lineage: Eukaryota > Metazoa > Chordata > Chondrichthyes > Heterodontiformes > Heterodontidae > Heterodontus > Heterodontus francisci. The sequence continues at coordinate 782,221 of NW_027140423.1, read as the reverse complement.
TCACCGGGTGTATCTGACTGTGGGTCATGATATACACTGTGTGTCAGTGAGTGTGTTAATATTAATCTGTGTTCTCTGTCAGTGTGTTAATATTACTGAGGACAGTGGGGGTGTTTTACACTTCACAGGGTGTATCTGACTGTGGGTCATGATGTAGACAGTGTGTCAGTGAGTGTGTTCATATTAATCTGTGTTCTCTGTCAGGTGTTAATATTTCTGAGGACAGTGGGGGTGTTTTACACTTCACAGGGTGTATCTGACTGTGGGTCATGATGTACACAGTGTGTCAGTGAGTGTGTTAATATTAATCTGTGTTCTCCGTCAGTGTGTTAATATTCCTGAGGACAGTGGGGGTGTTTTACACTTCACAGGGTGTATCTGACTCTGGGTCATGATGTACACAGTGTGTCAGTGAGTGTGTTAATATTAATCTGTGTTCTCTGTCAGTGTGTTAATATTCCTGAGGACAGTGGGGATGTTTTACACTTCACAGGGTGTATCTGACTGTGGATCATGATATAAACAGTGTTTCAGTGAGTGTGTTAATATTAATCTGTGTTCTCTGTCAGTGTGTTAATATTCCTGAGGACAGTGGGGTGTTTTACACTTCACAGGGTGTATCTGACTGTGGGTCATGATATACACAGTGTGTCAGTGAGTGTGTTAATATTAATCTGTGTTCTCTGTCAGTGTGTTAATATTACTGAGGACAGTGGGGGTGTTTTACACTTCACAGGGTGTATCTGACTGTGGGTCATGATGTACACAGTGTGTCAGTGAGTGTGTTAATATTAATCTGTGTACTCTGTCAGTATGTTAATATTACTGAGGACAGTGGGGGTGTTTTACACTTCACAGGGTGTATCTGACTGTGGGTCATGATATACACAGTGTGTCAGTGAGTGTGTTAATATTAATCTGTGTTCTCTGTCACTGTGTTAATATTCCTGAGGACAGTGGGGATGTTTTACACTTCACAGGGAGTATCTGACTGTGGGTCATGATGTACACAGTGTGTCAGTGAGAGTGTTAATATTAATCTGTGTTCTCTGTCAGTGTGTTAATATTCCTGAGGACAGTGGGGGTGTATTACACTTCACAGGGTTTATCTGACTGTGGGTCATGATATACACAGTGTGTCAGTGAGTGTGTTAATATTAATCTGTGTTCTCTGTCAGTGTGTTAATATTACTGAGGACAGTGGGGGTGTTTTACACTTCACAGGGAGTATCTGACTGTGGGTCATGATGTACACAGTGTGTCAGTGAGAGTGTTAATATTAATCTGTGTACTCTGTCAGTGTGTTAATATTACTGAGGACAGTGGGGGTGTTTTACACTTCACAGGGTGTATCTGACTGTGGGTCATGATATACACAGTGTGTCAGTGAGTGTGTTAATATTAATCTGTGTTCTCTGTCAGTGTGTTAATATTCCTGAGGACAGTGGGGGTGTTTTACACTTCACAGGGTGTATCTGACTGTGAGTCATGATATACACATTGTGTCAGTGAGAGTGTTAATATTAATCTGTGTACTCTGTCAGTGTGTTAATATTACTGAGGACAGTGGGGGTGTTTTACACTTCACAGGGTGTATCTGACTGTGAGTCATGATATACACAGGGTGTCAGTGAGTGTGTTAATATTAATCTGTGTTCTCTGTCAGTGTGTTAATATCACTGAGGACAGTGGGGGTGTTTTACACTTCACCGGGTGTATCTGACTGTGGGTCATGATATACACAGTGTGTCAGTGAGTGTGTTAATATTAATCTGTGTTCTCTGTCAGTGTGTTAATATTACTGAGGACAGTGGGGGTGTTTTACACTTCACAGGGTGTATCTGACTGTGGGTCATGATGTGCACAGTGTGTCAGTGAGTGTGTTAATATTAATCTGTGTTCTCTGTCAGTGTGTTAATATTGCTGAGGACAGTGGGGGTGTTTTACACTTCACAGGGTGTTTCTGACTGTGAGTCATGATATACACAGTGTGTCAGTGAGTGTGTTAATATTAATCTGTGTTCTCTGTCAGTGTGTTAATATTACTGAGGACAGTGGGGGTGTTTTACACTTCACAGGGTGTATCTGACTGTGGGTCATGATATACACAGTGTGTCAGTGAGTGTGTTAATATTAATCTGTGTTCTCTGTCAGTGTGTTAATATTACTGAGGACAGTGGGGGTGTTTTACACTTCACAGGGTGTATCTGACTGTGGGTCATGATATACACAGTGTGTCAGTGAGTGTGTTAATATTAATCTGTGTTCTCTGTCAGTGTGTTAATATTACTGAGCACAGTGGGGATGTTTTACACTTCACAGGGTGTATCTGACTGTGGGTCATGATGTACACAGTGTGTCAGTGAGAGTGTTAATATTAATCTGTGTACTCTGTCAGTGTGTTAATATTACTGAGGACAGTGGGGATGTTTTACACTTCACAGGGTTTATCTGACTGTGGGTCATGATATACACAGTGTGTCAGTGAGTGTGTTAATATTAATCTGTGTTCTCTGTCAGTGTGTTAATATTACTGAGGACAGTGGGGGTGTTTTACACTTCACAGGGTGTATCTGACTGTGGGTCATGATGTACACAGTGTGTCAGTGAGTTTGTTAATATTAATCTGTGTTCTCTGTCAGTGTGTTAATATTACTGAGGACAGCGGGGGTGTTTTACACTTCACAGGGTTTATCTGACTGTGGGTCATGATATACACAGTGTGTCAGTGAGTGTGTTAATATTAATCTGTGTTCTCTGTCAGTGTGTTCATATTCCTGAGGACAGTGGGGGTGTTTTACACTTCACAGGGTGTATCTGACTATGGGTCATGATGTACACAGTGTGTCAGTGAGTGTGTTAATATTAATCTGTGTTCTCTGTCAGTGTGTTAATATTACTGAGGACAGTGGGGGTGTTTTACACTTCACAGGGTGTATCTGACTGTGGGTCATGATACACACAGTGTGTCAGTGAGTGTGTTAATATTAATCTGTGTTCTCTGTCAGTGTGTTAATATTACTGAGGACAGTGGGGGTGTTTTACACTTCACAGGGTGTATCTGACTGTGGGTCATGATGTACACAGCGTGTCAGTGAGTGTGTTAATATTAATCTGTGTTCTCTGTCAGTGTGGTAATATTCCTGAGAACAGTGGGGGTGTTTTACACTTCACAGGGTGTATCTGACTGTGGGTCATGATGTACACAGCGTGTCAGTGAGTGTGTTAATATTAATCTGTGTTCTCTGTCAGTGTGTTAATATTCCTGAGGACAGTGGGGGTGTTTTACACTTCACCAGGTGTATCTGACTGTGGGTCATGATATACACAGTGTGTCAGTGAGTGTGTTAATATTAATCTGTGTTCTCTGTCAGTGTGTTAATATTGCTGAGGACAGTGGGGGTGTTTTACACTTCACAGGGTGTATCTGACTGTGGGTCATGATGTACACAGTGTGTCAGTGAGTGTGTTAATATTAATCTGTGTTCTCTGTCTGTGTGTTAATATTACTGAGGACAGTGGGGGTGTTTTACACTTCACAGGGTGTATCTGACTGTGGGTCATGATGTACACAGTGTGTCAGTGAGTGTGTTAATATTAATCTGTGTTTCTATCAGTGTGTTAATATTTCTGAGGACAGTGGGGATGTTTTACACTTCACAGGGTGTATCTGACTGTGGGTCATGATGTACACAGTGTGTCAGTGAGTGTGTTAATATTAATCTGTGTTTCTGTCAGTGTGTTAATATTACTGAGGACAGTGGGGATGTTTTACACTTCACAGGGTGTATCTGACTGTGGGTCATGATGTACACAGTGTGTCAGTGAGTGTGTTCATATTAATCTGTGTTCTCTGTCAATGTGTTAATATTCCTGAGGACAGTGGGGGTGTTTTACACTTCATAGGGTGTATCTGACTGTGGATCATGATGCACACAGTGTGTCAGTGAGTGTGTTAATATTAATCTGTGTTCTCTGTCAGTGTGTTAATATTACTGAGGACAGTGGGGGTGTTTTACACTTCACAGGGTGTATCGGACTGTGGGTCATGATGTACACAGTGTGTCAGTGAGTGTGTTAATATTAATCTGTGTTCTCTGTCAGTGTGTTAATATTCCTGAGGACAGTGGGGGTGTTTTACACTTTACAGGGTGTATCTGACTGTGGGTCATGATATACACAGTGTGTCAGTGAGTGTGTTAATATTAATCTGTGTTCTCTGTCAGTGTGTTAATATTACTGAGGACAGTGGGGATGTTTTACACTTCACAGGGTGTATCGGACTGTGGGTCATGATATACACAGTGTGTCAGTGAGTGTGTTAATATTAATCTGTGTTCTCTGTCAGTGTGTTAATATTACTGAGGACAGTGGGGATGTTTTACACTTCACAGGGTGTATCGCACTGTGGGTCATGATATACACAGTGTGTCAGTGAGTGTGTTAATATTAATCTGTGTTCTCTGTCAGTGTGTTAATATTCCTGAGGACAGTGGGGGTGTTTTACACTTCACAGGGTTTATCTGACTGTGGGTCATGATATACACAGTGTGTCAGTGAGTGTGTTAATATTAATCTGTGTTCTCTGTCAGTGTGTTAATATTACTGAGGACAGTGGGGGTGTTTTACACTTCACAGGGTTTATCTGACTGTGAGTCATGATGTACACAGTGTGTCAGTGAGTGTGTTCATATTAATCTGTGTTCTCTGTCAGTGTGTTAATATTCCTGAGGACAGTGGGGGTGTTTTACACTTCACAGGGTGCATCTGACTGTGGGTCATGATGTACACAGTGTGTCATTGAGTGTGTTCATATTAATCTGTGTTCTCAGTCAGTGTGTTAATATTCCTGAGGACAGTGGGGGTGTTTTACACTTCATAGGGTGTATCTGACTGTGGGTCATGATGTACACAGTGTGTCAGTGAGTGTGTTAATATTAATCTGTGTTCTCTGTCAGTGTGTTAATATTACTGAGGACAGTGGGGGTGTTTTACACTTCACAGGGTGTATCTGACTGTGGGTCATGATATACACAGTGTGTCAGTGAGTGTGTTAATATTAATCTGTGTTCTCTGTCAGTGTGTTAATATTCCTGAGGACAGTGGGGGTGTTTTACACTTCACCGGGTGTATCTGACTGTGGGTCATGATGTACACAGTGTGTCAGTGAGTGTGTTAATATTAATCTGTGTTCTCTGTCAGTGTGTTAATATTGCTGAGGACAGTGATGGTGTTTTACACTTCACAGGGTGTATCTGACTGTGGGTCATGATATACAGAGTGTGTCAGTGAGTGTGTTAATATTAATCTGTGTTCTCTGTCAGGTGTTAATATTCCTGAGGACAGTGGGGGTGTTTTACACTTCACAGGGTGTATCTGACTGTGGGTCATGATGTACACAGTGTGTCAGTGAGTGTGTTAATATTAATCTGTGTTCTCTGTCAGTGTGTTAATATTCCTGAGGACAGTGGGGGTGTTTTACACTTCACAGGGTGTATCTGACTGTGGGTCATGATGTACACAGTGTGTCAGTGAGTGTGTTAATATTAATCTGTGTTCTCTGTCAGTGTGTTAATATTACCGAGGACAGTGGGGGTGTTTTACACTTCACAGGGTGTATCTGACTGTGGGTCATGATGTACACAGTGTGTCAGTGAGTGTGTTAATATTAATCTGTGTTCTCTGTCAGTGTGTTAATATTACCGAGGACAGTGGGGGTGTTTTACACTTCACAGGGTGTATCTGACTGTGGGTCATGATATACACAGTGTGTCAGTGAGTGTGTTAATATTAATCTGTGTTCTCTGTCAGTGTGTTAATATTCCTGAGGACAGTGGGGGTGTTTTACACTTCACAGGGTGTATCTGACTGTGGGTCATGATGTACACAGTGTGTCAGTGAGTGTGTTAATATTAATCTGTGTTCTCTGTCAGGTGTTAATATTCCTGAGGACAGTGGGGGTGTTTTACACTTCATAGGGTGTATCTGACTGTGGGTCATGATGTACACAGTGTGTCAGTGAGTGTGTTAATATTAATCTGTGTTCTCTGTCAGTGTGTTAATATCACTGAGGACAGTGGGGGTGTTTTACACTTCACAGGGTGTATCTGACTGTGGGTCATGATATACACAGTGTGTCAGTGAGTGTGTTAATATTAATCTGTGTTCTCTGTCAGTGTGTTAATATTCTTGAGGACAGTGGGGGTGTTTTACACTTCACCGGGTGTATCTGACTGTGGGTCATGATGTACACAGTGTGTCAGTGAGTGTGTTAATATTAATCTGTGTTCTCTGTCAGTGTGTTAATATTGCTGAGGACAGTGATGGTGTTTTACACTTCACAGGGTGTATCTGACTGTGGGTCATGATATACAGAGTGTGTCAGTGAGTGTGTTAATATTAATCTGTGTTCTCTGTCAGTGTGTTAATATTCCTGAGGACAGTGGGGGTGTTTTACACTTCACCGGGTGTATCTGACTGTGGGTCATGATATACACAGTGTGTCAGTGAGTGTGTTAATATTAATCTGTGTTCTCTGTCAGTGTGTTAATATTACTGAGGACAGTGGGGGTGTTTTACACTTCACAGGGTGTATCTGACTGTGGGTCATGATGTGCACAGTGTGTCAGTGAGTGTGTTAATATTAATCTGTGTTCTCTGTCAGTGTGTTAATATTGCTGAGGACAGTGGGGGTGTTTTACACTTCACAGGGTGTTTCTGACTGTGAGTCATGATATACACAGTGTGTCAGTGAGTGTGTTAATATTAATCTGTGTTCTCTGTCAGTGTGTTAATATTACTGAGGACAGTGGGGGTGTTTTACACTTCACAGGGTGTATCTGACTGTGGGTCATGATATACACAGTGTGTCAGTGAGTGTGTTAATATTAATCTGTGTTCTCTGTCAGTGTGTTAATATTACTGAGGACAGTGGGGGTGTTTTACACTTCACAGGGTGTATCTGACTGTGGGTCATGATATACACAGTGTGTCAGTGAGTGTGTTAATATTAATCTGTGTTCTCTGTCAGTGTGTTAATATTACTGAGCACAGTGGGGATGTTTTACACTTCACAGGGTGTATCTGACTGTGGGTCATGATGTACACAGTGTGTCAGTGAGAGTGTTAATATTAATCTGTGTACTCTGTCAGTGTGTTAATATTACTGAGGACAGTGGGGATGTTTTACACTTCACAGGGTTTATCTGACTGTGGGTCATGATATACACAGTGTGTCAGTGAGTGTGTTAATATTAATCTGTGTTCTCTGTCAGTGTGTTAATATTACTGAGGACAGTGGGGGTGTTTTACACTTCACAGGGTGTATCTGACTGTGGGTCATGATGTACACAGTGTGTCAGTGAGTTTGTTAATATTAATCTGTGTTCTCTGTCAGTGTGTTAATATTACTGAGGACAGCGGGGGTGTTTTACACTTCACAGGGTTTATCTGACTGTGGGTCATGATATACACAGTGTGTCAGTGAGTGTGTTAATATTAATCTGTGTTCTCTGTCAGTGTGTTCATATTCCTGAGGACAGTGGGGGTGTTTTACACTTCACAGGGTGTATCTGACTATGGGTCATGATGTACACAGTGTGTCAGTGAGTGTGTTAATATTAATCTGTGTTCTCTGTCAGTGTGTTAATATTACTGAGGACAGTGGGGGTGTTTTACACTTCACAGGGTGTATCTGACTGTGGGTCATGATACACACAGTGTGTCAGTGAGTGTGTTAATATTAATCTGTGTTCTCTGTCAGTGTGTTAATATTGCTGAGGACAGTGGGGGTGTTTTACACTTCACAGGGTGTATCTGACTGTGGGTCATGATATACACAGTGTGTCAGTGAGTGTGTTAATATTAATCTGTGTTCTCTGTCAGTGTGTTAATATTCCTGAGGACAGTGGGGGTGTTTTACACTTCACAGGGTGTATCTGACTGTGGGTCATGATATACACAGTGTGTCAGTGAGTGTGTTAATATTAATCTGTGTTCTCTGTCAGTGTGTTAATATTCCTGAGGACAGTGGGGATGTTTTACACTTCACAGGGTGTATCTGACTCTGGGTCATGATATACACAGTGTGTCAGTGAGTGTGTTAATATTAATCTGTGTTCTCTGTCAGTGTGTTAATATTACTGAGGACAGTGGGGGTGTTTTACACTTCACAGGGTGTATCTGACTGTGGGTCATGATGTACACAGTGTGTCAGTGAGAGTGTTAATATTAATCTGTGTTCTCTGTCAGTGTGTTAATATTACTGAGGACAGTGGGGGTGTTTTACACTTCACAGGGTGTATCTGACTGTGGGTCATGATGTACACAGTGTGTCAGTGAGTGTGTTAATATTAATCTGTGTTCTCTGTCAGTGTGTTAATATTCCTGAGGACAGTGGGGGTGTTTTACACTTCACAGGTTGATCTGACTGTGAGTCATGATATACACAGTGTGTCAGTGAGTGTGTTAATATTAATCTGTGTTCTCTGTCAGTGTGTTAATATTACTGAGGACAGTGGGGGTGTTTTACACTTCACAGGGTGTATCTGACTGTGGGTGATGATGTACACAGTGTGTCAGTGAGTGTGTTAATATTAATCTGTGTTCTCTGTCAGTGTGTTAATATTCCTGAGGACAGTGGGGGTGTTTTACACTTCACAGGGTGTATCTGACTGTGAGTCATGATATACACAGTGTGTCAGTGAGTGTGTTAATATTAATCTGTGTTCTCTGTCAGTGTGTTAATATTGCTGAGGACAGTGGGGGTGTTTTACACTTCACAGGGTGTATCTGACTGTGAGTCATGATATACACAGTGTGTCAGTGAGTGTGTTAATATTAATCTGTGTTCTCTGTCAGTGTGTTCATATTCCTGAGGACAGTGGGGGTGTTTTACACTTCACAGGGTGTATCTGACTATGGGTCATGATGTACACAGTGTGTCAGTGAGTGTGTTAATATTAATCTGTGTTCTCTGTCAGTGTGTTAATATTACTGAGGACAGTGGGGGTGTTTTACACTTCACAGGGTGTATCTGACTGTGGGTCATGATACACACAGTGTGTCAGTGAGTGTGTTAATATTAATCTGTGTTCTCTGTCAGTGTGTTAATATTGCTGAGGACAGTGGGGGTGTTTTACACTTCACAGGGTGTATCTGACTGTGGGTCATGATATACACAGTGTGTCAGTGAGTGTGTTAATATTAATCTGTGTTCTCTGTCAGTGTGTTAATATTCCTGAGGACAGTGGGGGTGTTTTACACTTCACAGGGTGTATCTGACTGTGGGTCATGATATACACAGTGTGTCAGTGAGTGTGTTAATATTAATCTGTGTTCTCTGTCAGTGTGTTAATATTCCTGAGGACAGTGGGGATGTTTTACACTTCACAGGGTGTATCTGACTCTGGGTCATGATATACACAGTGTGTCAGTGAGTGTGTTAATATTAATCTGTGTTCTCTGTCAGTGTGTTAATATTACTGAGGACAGTGGGGGTGTTTTACACTTCACAGGGTGTATCTGACTGTGGGTCATGATGTACACAGTGTGTCAGTGAGTGTGTTAATATTAATCTGTGTTCTCTGTCAGTGTGTTAATATTACTGAGGACAGTGGGGGTGTTTTACACTTCACAGGGTGTATCTGACTGTGGGTCATGATGTACACAGTGTGTCAGTGAGTGTGTTAATATTAATCTGTGTTCTCTGTCAGTGTGTTAATATTCCTGAGGACAGTGGGGGTGTTTTACACTTCACAGGTTGATCTGACTGTGAGTCATGATATACACAGTGTGTCAGTGAGTGTGTTAATATTAATCTGTGTTCTCTGTCAGTGTGTTAATATTACTGAGGACAGTGGGGGTGTTTTACACTTCACAGGGTGTATCTGACTGTGGGTGATGATGTACACAGTGTGTCAGTGAGTGTGTTAATATTAATCTGTGTTCTCTGTCAGTGTGTTAATATTCCTGAGGACAGTGGGGGTGTTTTACACTTCACAGGGTGTATCTGACTGTGAGTCATGATATACACAGTGTGTCAGTGAGTGTGTTAATATTAATCTGTGTTCTCTGTCAGTGTGTTAATATTGCTGAGGACAGTGGGGGTGTTTTACACTTCACAGGGTGTATCTGACTGTGAGTCATGATATACACAGTGTGTCAGTGAGTGTGTTAATATTAATCTGTGTTCTCTGTCAGTGTGTTAATATTACTGAGGACAGTGGGGGTGTTTTACACTTCACAGGGTGCATCTGACTGTGAGTCATGATATACACAGTGTGTCAGTGAGAGTGTTAATATTAATCTGTGTACTCTGTCAGTGTGTTAATATTACTGAGGACATTGGGGGTGTTTTACACTTCACAGGGTGTATCTGACTGTGAGTCATGATATTCACAGGGTGTCAGTGAGTGTGTTAATATTAATCTGTGTTCTCTGTCAGTGTGTTAATATTACTGAGGACAGTGGGGGTGTTTTACACTTCACCGGGTGTATCTGACTGTGGGTCATGATATACACAGTGTGTCAGTGAGTGTGTTAATATTAATCTGTGTTCTCTGTCAGTGTGTTAATATTACTGAGGACAGTGGGGATGTTTTACTCTTCACAGGGTTTATCTGACTGTGGGTCATGATATACACAGTGTGTCAGTGAGTGTGTTAATATTAATCTGTGTTCTCTGTCAGTGTGTTAATATTACTGAGGACAGTGAAGGTGTTTTACACTTCACAGGGTGTATCTGACTGTGGGTCATGATATACACAGTTTGTCAGTGAGTGTGTTAATATTAATCTGTGTTCTCTGTCAGTGTGTTAATATTACTGAGGACAGCGGGGGTGTTTTACACTTCACAGGGTTTATCTGACTGTGGGTCATGATATACACAGTGTGTCAGTGAGTGTGTTAATATTAATCTGTGTTCTCTGTCAGTGTGTTCATATTCCTGAGGACAGTGGGGGTATTTTACACTTCACAGGGTGTATCTGACTATGGGTCATGATGTACACAGTGTGTCAGTGAGTGTGTTAATATTAATCTGTGTTCTCTGTCAGTGTGTTAATATTACTGAGGACAGTGGGGGTGTTTTACACTTCACAGGGTGTATCTGACTGTGGGTCATGATACACACAGTGTGTCAGTGAGTGTGTTAATATTAATCTGTGTTCTCTGTCAGTGTGTTAATATTGCTGAGGACAGTGGGGGTGTTTTACACTTCACAGGGTGTATCTGACTGTGGGTCATGATATACACAGTGTGTCAGTGAGTGTGTTAATATTTATCTGTGTTCTCTGTCAGTGTGTTAATATTCCTGAGGACAGTGGGGGTGTTTTACACTTCACAGGGTGTATCTGACTGTGGGTCATGATATACACAGTGTGTCAGTGAGTGTGTTAATATTAATCTGTGTTCTCTGTCAGTGTGTTAATATTCCTGAGGACAGTGGGGATGTTTTACACTTCACAGGGTGTATCTGACTGTGGGTCATGATATACACAGTGTGTCAGTGAGTGTGTTAATATTAATCTGTGTTCTCTGTCAGTGTGTTAATATTACTGAGGACAGTGGGGGTGTTTTACACTTCACAGGGTGTATCTGACTGTGGGTCATGATGTACACAGTGTGTCAGTGAGTGTGTTAATATTAATCTGTGTTCTCTGTCAATGTGTTAATATTACTGAGGACAGTGGGGGTGTTTTACACTTCACAGGGTGTATCTGACTGTGGGTCATGATGTACACAGTGTGTCAGTGAGTGTGTTAATATTAATCTGTGTTCTCTGTCAGTGTGTTAATATTCCTGAGGACAGTGGGGGTGTTTTACACTTCACAGGTTGATCTGACTGTGGGTCATGATATACACAGTGTGTCAGTGAGTGTGTTAATATTAATCTGTGTTCTCTGTCAGTGTGTTAATATTACTGAGGACAGTGGGGGTGTTTTACACTTCACAGGGTGTATCTGACTGTGGGTCATGATGTCCACAGTGTGTCAGTGAGTGTGTTAATATTAATCTGTGTTCTCTGTCAGTGTGTTAATATTGCTGAGGACAGTGGGGGTGTTTTACACTTCACAGGGTGTATCTGACTGTGGGTCATGATATACACAGTGTGTCAGTGAGTGTGTTAATATTAATCTGTGTTCTCTGTCAGTGTGTTAATATTCCTGAGGACAGTGGGGATGTTTTACACTTCACAGGGTGTATCTGACTCTGGGTCATGATATACACAGTGTGTCAGTGAGTGTGTTAATATTAATCTGTGTTCTCTGTCAGTGTGTTAATATTACTGAGGACAGTGGGGGTGTTTTACACTTCACAGGGTGTATCTGACTGTGGGCCATGATGTACACAGTGTGTCAGTGAGTGTGTTAATATTAATCTGTGTTCTCTGTCAGTGTGTTAATATTCCTGAGGACAGTGGGGATGTTTTACACTTCACAGGGTGTATCTGACTCTGGGTCATGATATACACAGTGTGTCAGTGAGTGTGTTAATATTAATCTGTGTTCTCTGTCAGTGTGTTAATATTACTGAGGACAGTGGTGGTGTTTTACACTCACAGGGTGTATCTGACTGTGGGTCATGATGTACACAGTGTGTCAGTGAGTGTGTTAATATTAATCTGTGTTCTCTGTCAGTGTGTTAATATTACTGAGGACAGTGGGGGTGTTTTACACTTCACAGGGTGTATCTGACTGTGGGTCATGATGTACACAGTGTGTCAGTGAGTGTGTTAATATTAATCTGTGTTCTCTGTCAGTGTGTTAATATTCCTGTGGACAGTGGGGGTGTTTTACAATTCACAGGGTGTATCTGACTGTGAGTCATGATATACACAGTGTGTCAGTGAGTGTGTTAATATTAATCTGTGTTCTCTGTCAGTGTGTTAATATTGCTGAGGACAGTGGGGGTGTTTTACACTTCACAGGGTGTATCTGACTGTGAGTCATGATATACACAGTGTGTCAGTGAGTGTGTTAATATTAATCTGTGTTCTCTGTCAGTGTGTTAATATTACTGAGGACAGTGGGGGTGTTTTACACTTCACAGGGTGTATCTGACTGTGGGTCATGATATACACAGTGTGTCAGTGAGTGTGTTAATATTAATCTGTGTTCTCTGTCAGTGTGTTAATATTACTGAGGACAGTGGGGGTGTTTTACACTTCACAGGGTGTATCTGACTCTGGGTCATGATATACACAGTGTGTCAGTGAGTGTGTTAATATTAATCTGTGTTCTCTGTCAGTGTGTTAATATTCCTGAGCGCAGTGGGGCTGTTTTACACTTCACAGGGTGTATCTGACTGTGGGTCATGATACACACAGTTTGTCAGTGAGTGTGTTAATATTAATCTGTGTTCTCTGTCAGTGTGTTAATATTACTGAGGACAGTGGGGGTGTTTTACACTTCACAGGGTGTATCTGACTGTGGGTCATGATATACACAGTGTGTCAGTTAGTGTGTTAATATTAATCTGTGTTCTCTGTCAGTGTGTTAATATTACTGAGGACAGTGGGGGTGTTTTACACTTCACAGGGTGTATCTGACTGTGAGTCATGTTATACACAGTGTGTCAGTGAGTGTGTTAATATTAATCTGTGTTCTCTGTCGGTGTGTTAATATTCCTGAGGACAGTGGGGATGTTTTACACTTCACAGGGTGTATCTGACTGTGGGTCATGATATACACAGTGTGTCAGTGAGTGTGTTAATATTAATCTGTGTTCTCTGTCAGTGTGTTAATATTCCTGAGGACAGTGGGGGCGTTTTACACTTCACAGGGTTTATCTGACTGTGGGTCATGATATACACAGTGTGTCAGTGAGTGTGTTAATATTAATCTGTGTTCTCTGTCAGTGTGTTAATATTACTGAAGACAGTGGGGGTGTTTTACACTTCACAGGGTGTATCTGACTGTGGGTCATGATATACACAGTGTGTCAGTGAGTGTGTTAATATTAATCTGTGTTCTCTGTCAGTGTGTTAATATTCCTGAGGGCAGTGGGGGTGTTTTACACTTCACAGGGTGTATCTGACTGTGGGTCATGATATACACAGTGTGTCAGTGAGTGTGTTAATATTAATCTGTGTTCTCTGTCAGTGTGTTAATATCACTGAGGACAGTGGGGGTGTTTTACACTTCACAGGGTGTATCTGACTGTGAGTCATGATATACACAGTGTGTCAGAGAGTGTGTTAATATTAATCTGTGTTCTCTGTCAGTGTGTTAATATCACTGAGGACAGTGGGGGTGTTTTACACTTCACAGGGTGTATCTGACTGTGGGTCATGATATACACAGTGTGTCAGTGAGTGTGTTAATATTAATCTGTGTTCTCTGTCAGTGTGTTAATATTCCTGAGGACAGTGGGGGTGTTTTACACTTCACAGGGTGTATCTGACTGTGGGTCATGATGTACACAGTGTGTCAGTGAGTGTGTTAATATTAATCTGTGTTCTCTGTCAGTGTGTTAATATTACTGAGGACAGTGGGGGTGTTTTACACTTCACAGGGTGTATCTGACTGTGGGTCATGATATACACAGTGTGTCAGTGAGTGTGTTAATATTAATCTGTGTTCTCTGTCAGTGTGTTAATATTACTGAGGACAGTGGGGGTGTTTTACACTTCACAGGGTTTATCTGACTGTGGGTCATGATGTACACAGTGTGTCAGTGAGTGTGTTGATATTAATCTGTGGTCTCTGTCAGTGTGTTAATATTACTGAGGACAGTGGGGGTGTTTTACACTTCACAGGGTGTATCTGACTCTGGGTCATGAAAGACACAGTGTGTCAGTGAGTGTGTTAATATTAATCTGTGTTCTCTGTCAGTGTGTTAATATTACTGAGGACAGTGGGGGTGTTTTACACTTCACAGGGTGTATCTGACTGTGGGTCATGATATACACAGTGTGTCAGTGAGTGTGTTAATATTAATCTGTGTTCTCTGTCAGTGTGTTAATATTACTGAGGACAGTGGGGGTGTTTTACACTTCACAGGGTGTATCTGACTCTGGGTCATGATATACACAGTGTGTCAGTGAGTGTGTTAATATTAATCTGTGTTCTCTGTCAGTGTGTTAATATTCCTGAGCGCAGTGGGGCTGTTTTACACTTCACAGGGTGTATCTGACTGTGGGTCATGATACACACAGTTTGTCAGTGAGTGTGTTAATATTAATCTGTGTTCTCTGTCAGTGTGTTAATATTACTGAGGACAGTGGGGGTGTTTTACACTTCACAGGGTGTATCTGACTGTGGGTCATGATATACACAGTGTGTCAGTGAGTGTGTTAATATTAATCTGTGTTCTCTGTCAGTGTGTTAATATTACTGAGGACAGTGGGGGTGTTTTACACTTCACAGGGTGTATCTGACTGTGAGTCATGTTATACACAGTGTGTCAGTGAGTGTGTTAATATTAATCTGTGTTCTCTGTCGGTGTGTTAATATTCCTGAGGACAGTGGGGATGTTTTACACTTCACAGGGTGTATCTGACTGTGGGTCATGATATACACAGTGTGTCAGTGAGTGTGTTAATATTAATCTGTGTTCTCTGTCAGTGTGTTAATATTCCTGAGGACAGTGGGGGCGTTTTACACTTCACAGGGTTTATCTGACTGTGGGTCATGATATACACAGTGTGTCAGTGAGTGTGTTAATATTAATCTGTGTTCTCTGTCAGTGTGTTAATATTACTGAAGACAGTGGGGGTGTTTTACACTTCACAGGGTGTATCTGACTGTGGGTCATGATATACACAGTGTGTCAGTGAGTGTGTTAATATTAATCTGTGTTCTCTGTCAGTGTGTTAATATTCCTGAGGGCAGTGGGGGTGTTTTACACTTCACAGGGTGTATCTGACTGTGGGTCATGATATACACAGTGTGTCAGTGAGTGTGTTAATATTAATCTGTGTTCTCTGTCAGTGTGTTAATATCACTGAGGACAGTGGGGGTGTTTTACACTTCACAGGGTGTATCTGACTGTGAGTCATGATATACACAGTGTGTCAGAGAGTGTGTTAATATTAATCTGTGTTCTCTGTCAGTGTGTTAATATCACTGAGGACAGTGGGGGTGTTTTACACTTCACAGGGTGTATCTGACTGTGGGTCATGATATACACAGTGTGTCAGTGAGTGTGTTAATATTAATCTGTGTTCTCTGTCAGTGTGTTAATATTCCTGAGGACAGTGGGGGTGTTTTACACTTCACAGGGTGTATCTGACTGTGGGTCATGATGTACACAGTGTGTCAGTGAGTGTGTTAATATTAATCTGTGTTCTCTGTCAGTGTGTTAATATTACTGAGGACAGTGGGGGTGTTTTACACTTCACAGGGTGTATCTGACTGTGGGTCATGATATACACAGTGTGTCAGTGAGTGTGTTAATATTAATCTGTGTTCTCTGTCAGTGTGTTAATATTACTGAGGACAGTGGGGGTGTTTTACACTTCACAGGGTTTATCTGACTGTGGGTCATGATGTACACAGTGTGTCAGTGAGTGTGTTGATATTAATCTGTGGTCTCTGTCAGTGTGTTAATATTACTGAGGACAGTGGGGGTGTTTTACACTTCACAGGGTGTATCTGACTCTGGGTCATGAAAGACACAGTGTGTCAGTGAGTGTGTTAATATTAATCTGTGTTCTCTGTCAGTGTGTTAATATTCCTGAGGGCAGTGGGGGTGTTTTACACTTCACAGGGTGTATCTGACTGTGGGTCATGATATACACAGTGTGTCAGTGAGTGTGTTAATATTAATCTGTGTTCTCTGTCAGTGTGTTAATATTACTGAGGACAGTGGGGGTGTTTTACACCTCACAGGGTGTATCTGACTGTGGGTCATGATATACACAGTGTGTCAGTGAGTGTGTTAATATTAATCTGTGTTCTCTGTCAGTGTGTTAATATTACTGAGGACAGTGGGGGTGTTTTACACTTCACAGGGTGTATCTGACTGTGAGTCATGATATACACAGTGTGTCAGTGAGTGTGTTAATATTAATCTGTGTTCTCTGTCGGTGTGTTAATATTCCTGAGGACAGTGGGGATGTTTTACTCTTCACAGGGTGTATCTGACTGTGGGTCATGATATACACAGTGTGTCAGTGAGTGTGTTAATATTAATCTGTGTTCTCTGTCAGTGTGTTAATATTCCTGAGGGCAGTGGGGGTGTTTTACACTTCACAGGGTGTATCTGACTGTGGGTCATGATGTACACAGTGTGTCAGTGAGTGTGTTAATATTAATCTGTGTTCTCTGTCAGTGTGTTAATATTACTGAGGACAGTGGGGGTGTTTTACACTTCACAGGGTGTATCTGACTGTGAGTCATGATATACACAGTGTGTCAGTGAGTGTGCTAATATTAATATGTGTTCTCTGTCAGTGTGTTAATATTACTGAGGACAGTGGGGGTGTTTTACACTTCACAGGGTGTATCTGACTGTGGGTCATGATGTACACAGTGTGTCAGTGAGTGTGTTAATATTAATCTGTGTTCTCTGTCAGTGTGTTAATATTACTGAGGACAGTGGGGGTGTTTTACACTTCACAGGGTGTATCTGACTCTGGGTCATGATATACACAGTGTGTCAGTGAGTGTGTTAATATTAATCTGTGTTCTCTGTCAGTGTGTTAATATTCCTGAGGACAGTGGGGGTGTTTTACACTTCACAGGGTTTATCTGACTGTGGATCATTATATACACAGTGTGTCAGTGAGTGTGTTAATATTAATCTGTGTACTCTGTCAGTGTGTTAATATTACTGAGGACAGTGGGGGTCTTTTACACTTCACAGGGTGTATCTGACTGTGGGTCATGATATACACAGTGTGTCAGTGAGTGTGTTAATATTAATCTGTGTTCTCTGTCAGTGTGTTAATATTCCTGAGGACAGTGGGGGTGTTTTACACTTCACAGGGTGTATCTGACTGTGGGTCATGATATACACAGTGTGTCAGTGAGTGTGTTAATATTAATCTGTGTTCTCTGTCAGTGTGTTAATATTCCTGAGGATAGTGGGGGTGTTTTACACTTCACAGGGTGTATCTGACTGTGGGTCATGATATACACAGTGTGTCAGTGAGTGTGTTAATATTAATCTGTGTTCTCTGTCAGTGTGTTAATATTACTGAGGACAGTGGGGATGTTTTGCACTTCACAGGGTGTATCTGACTGTGGGTCATGATGTACACAGTGTGTCAGTGAGTGTGTTAATATTAATCTGAGTTCTCTGTCAGTGTGTTAATATTCCTGAGGACAGTGGGGATGTTTTACACTTCACAGGGTTTATCTGACTGTGAGTCATGAAATACACAGTGTGTCAGTGAGTGTGTTAATATTAATCTGTGTTCTCTGTCAGTGTGTTAATATTCCTGAGGACAGTGGGGGTGTTTTACACTTCACAGGTTGTATCTGACTGTGGGTCATGATATACACAGTGTGTCAGTCAGTGTGTTAATATTAATCTGTGTTCTCTGTCAGGGTGTTAATATTACTGAGGACAGTGGGCGTGTTTTACACTTCACAGGGTGTATCTGACTCTGGGTCATGATATACACAGTGTGTCAGTCAGTGTCTTAATATTAATCTGTGTTTTCTGTCAGTGTGTTAATATTACTGAGGACAGTGGGGATGTTTTACACTTCACAGGGTTTATCTGACTGTGGGTCATGATGTACACAGTGTGTCAGTGAGTGTGTTAATATTAATCTGTGTTCTCTGTCAGTGTGTTAATATTACTGACGACAGTGGGGGTGTTTTACACTTCACAGGGTGTATCTGACTGTGGGTCATGATATACACAGTGTGTCAGTCAGTGTCTTAATATTAATCTGTGTTTTCTGTCAGTGTGTTAATATTACTGAGGACAGTGGGGGTGTTTTACACTTCACAGGGTTTATCTGACTGTCGGTCATGATGTACACAGTGTGTCAGTGAGTCTGTTAATATTAATCTGTGTTCTCTGTCAGTGTGTTAATATTCCTGAGGACAGTGGGGGTGTTTTACACTTTACAGGGTTTATCTGACTGTGGGTCATGATATACACAGTGTGTCAGTGAGTGTGTTAATATTAATCTGTGTTCTCTGTCAGTGTGTTAATATTACTGAGGACAGTGGGGGTGTTTTTCACCTCACAGTGTGTATCTGACTGTAGGTCATGATGTACACAGTGTGTCAGTGAGTGTGTTAATATTAATCTGTGTTCTCTGTCAGTGTGTTAATATTCCTGAGGACAGTGGGGGTGTTTTACACTTCACAGGGTTTATCTGACTGTGGGTCATGATATACACAGTGTGTCAGTGAGTGTGTTAATATTAATCTGTGTTCTCTGTCAGTGTGTTAATATTACTGAGGACAGTGGGGGTGTTTAACACTTCACAGGGTTTATCTGACTGTGGGTCATGATATGCACAGTGTGTCAGTGAGCGTGTTAATATTAATCTGTGTTCTCTGTCAGTGTGTTAATATTACTGAGGACAGTGGGGGTATTTTACACTTCACAGGGTGTATCTGACTGTGGGTCATGATATACACAGTGTGTCAGTGAGTGTGTTAATATTAATCTGTGTTCTCTGTCAGTGTGTTAATATTACTGAGGACAGTGGGGATGTTTTACACTTCACAGGGTGTATCTGACTGTGGGTCATGATATACACAGTTTGTCAGTGAGTGTGTTAATATTAATCTGTGGACTCTGTCAGAGTGTTAATATTCCTGAGGACAGTGGGGGTGTTTTACACTTCACAGGGTTTATCTGACTGTGGGTCATGATATACACTGTGTGTCAGTGAGTGTGTTAATATTAATCTGTGTTCTCTGTCAGTGTGCTAATATTCCTGAGGACAGTGGGAGTGTTTTGCACTTCACAGGGTGTATCTGACAGTGGGTCATGATGTACACAGTGTGTCAGTGAGTGTGTTAATATTAATCTGTGTTCTCTGTCAGTGTGTTAATATTGCTGAGGACAGTGGGGGTGTTTTACACTTCACAGGGTGTATCTGACTGTGGGTCATGATATACACAGTGTGTCAGTGAGTGTGTTAATATTAATCTGTGTTCTCTGTCAGGTGTTAATATTACTGAGGACAGTAGGGATGTTTTACACTTCACAGGGTGTATCTGACTGTGGGTCATGATATACACAGTGTGTCAGTGAGTGTGTTAATATTAATCTGTGTTCTCTGTCAGTGTGTTAATATTCCTGAGGACAGTGGGGGTGTTTTACACTTCACAGGGTGTATCTGACTGTGGGTCATGATATACACAGTGTGTCAGTGAGTGTGTTAATATTAATCTGTGTTCTCCGTCAGTGTGTTAATATTACTGAGGACAGTGGGGGTGTTTTACACGTCACAGGGTGTATCTGACTCTGGGTCATGATATACACAGTGTGTCAGTGATTATGTTAATATTAATCTGTGTTCTCTGTCAGTGTGTTAATATTACTGAGGACAGTGGGGGTGTTTTACACTTCACAGGGTGTATCTGACTGTGGGTCATGATATACACAGTGTGTCAGTGAGTGTGTTAATATTAATCTGTGTTCTCTGTCAGTGTGTTAATATTACTGAGGACAGTGGGGGCGTTTTACACTTCACAGGGTTTATCTGACTGTGAGTCATGATATACACAGTGTGTCAGTGAGTGTGTTAATATTAATCTGTGTTCTCTGTCGGTGTGTTAATATTCCTGAGGACAGTGGGGATGTTTTACACTTCACAGGGTCTATCTGACTGTGGGTCATGATATACACAGTGTGTCAGTGAGTGTGTTAATATTAATCTGTGTTCTCTGTCAGTGTGTTAATATTACTGTGGACAGTGGGGGCGTTTTACACTTCACAGGGTTTATCTGACTGTGGGTCATGATATACACAGTGTGTCAGTGAGTGTGTTAATATTAATCTGTGTTCTCTGTCAGTGTGTTAATATTACTGAGGACAGTGGGGGTGTTTTACACTTCACAGGGTGTATCTGACTGTGGGTCATGATATACACAGTGTGTCAGTGAGTGTGTTAATATTAATCTGTGTTCTCTGTCAGTGTGTTAATATTCCTGAGGGCAGTGGGGGTGTTTTACACTTCACAGGGTGTATCTGACTGTGGGTCATGATATACACAGTGTGTCAGTGAGTATGTTAATATTAATCTGTGTTCTCTGTCAATGTGTTAATATTAATGAGGACAGTGGGGGTGTTTTACACTTCACAGGGTGTATCTGACTGTGAGTCATGATATACACAGTGTGTCAGTGAGTGTGCTAATATTAATCTGTGTTCTCTGTCAGTGTGTTAATATTACTGAGGACAGTGGGGATGTTTTACACTTCACAGGGTGTATCTGACTGTGGGTCATGATGTACACAGTGTGTCAGTGAGTGTGTTAATATTAATCTGTGTTCACTGTCAGTGTGTTAATATTCCTGAGGACAGTGGGGGTGTTTTACACTTCACAGGGTGTATCTGACTGTGGGTCAGGATATGCACAGTGTGTCAGTGAGTGTGTTAATATTAATCTGTGTTCTCTGTCAGTGTGTTAATATTACTGAGGACAGTGGGGGTGTTTTACACTTCACAGGGTGTATCTGACTGTGGGTCATGATGTACACAGTGTGTCAGTGAGTGTGTTAATATTAATCTGTGTTCTCTGTCAGTGTGTTAATATTACTGAGGACAGTGGGGGTGTTTTACACTTCACAGGGTGTATCTGACTCTGGGTCATGATATACACAGTGTGTCAGTGAGTGTGTTAATATTAATCTGTGTTCTCTGTCAGTGTGTTAATATTCCTGAGGACAGTGGGGGTGTTTTACACTTCACAGGGTGTATCTGACTCTGGGTCATGATATACACAGTGTGTCAGTGAGTGTGTTAATATTAATCTGTGTTCTCTGTCAGTGTGTTAATATTACTGAGGACAGTGGGGGTGTTTTACACTTCACAGGGTTTATCTGACTGTTGGTCATGATATACACAGTGTGGCAGTGAGTGTGTTAATATTAATCTGTGTTCTCTGTCAGTGTGTTATATATTACTGAGGACAGTGGGGGTGTTTTACACTTCACAGGGTGTATCTGACTGTGGGTCATGATATACACAGTGTGTCAGTGAGTGTGTTAATATTAATCTGTGTTCTCTGTCAGTGTGTTAATATTACTGAGGACAGTGGGGGTGTTTTACACTTCACAGGGTGTATCTGACTGTGGGTCATGATATACACAGTGTGTCAGTGAGTGTGTTAATATTAATCTGTGTTCTCTGTCAGTGTGTTAATATTCCTGAGGACAGTGGGGGTGTTTTACACTTCACAGGGTGTATCTGACTGTGGGTCATGATATACACAGTGTGTCAGTGAGTGTGTTAATATTAATCTGTGTTCTCTGTCAGTGTGTTAATATTCCTGAGGACAGTGGGGGTGTTTTACACTTCACAGGGTGTATCTGACTGTGGGTCATGATATACACAGTGTGTCAGTGAGTGTGTTAATATTAATCTGTGTTCTCTGTCAGTGTGTTAATATTACTGAGGACAGTGGGGATGTTTTGCACTTCACAGGGTGTATCTGACTGTGGGTCATGATGTACACAGTGTGTCAGTGAGTGTGTTAATATTAATCTGTGTTCTCTGTCAGTGTGTTAATATTCCTGAGGACAGTGGGGATGTTTTATACTTCACAGGGTTTATCTGACTGTGAGTCATGATATACACAGTGTGTCAGTGAGTGTGTTAATATTAATCTGTGTTCTCTGTCAGTGTGTTCATATTCCTGAGGACAGTGGGGGTGTTTTACACTTCACAGGTTGTATCTGACTGTGGGTCATGATATACACAGTGTGTCAGTGAGTGTGTTAATATTAATCTGTGTTCTCTGTCAGTATGTTAATATTACTGAGGACAGTGGGGGTGTTTTACACTTCACAGGGTGTATCTGACTGTGGGTCATGATATACACAGTGTGTCAGTGAGTGTGTTAATATTAATCTGTGTTCTCTGTCAGGGTGTTAATATTACTGAGGACCGTGGGCGTGTTTTACACTTCACAGGGTGTATCTGACTGTGGGTCATGATATACACAGTGTGTCAGTGAGTGTGTTAATATTAATCTGTGTTCTCTGTCAGTGTGTTAATATTCCTGAGGACAGTGGGGGTGTTTTACACTTCACAGGGTGTATCTGACTGTGGGTCATGATATACACAGTGTGTCAGTGAGTGTGTTAATATTAATCTGTGTTCTCTGTCAGGGTGTTAATATTACTGAGGACCGTGGGCGTGTTTTACACTTCACAGGGTGTATCTGACTGTGGGTCATGATATACACAGTGTGTCAGTGAGTGTGTTAATATTAATCTGTGTTCTCTGTCAGTGTGTTAATATTCCTGAGGACAGTGGGGGTGTTTTACACTTCACAGGGTGTATCTGACTGTGGGTCATGATATACACAGTGTGTCAGTGAGTGTGTTAATATTAATCTGTGTTCTCTGTCAGTGTGTTAATATTCCTGAGGACAGTGGGCGTGTTTTACACTTCACAGTGTTTATCTGACTGTGGGTCATGATGTACTCAGTGTGTCAGTGAGTGTGTTAATATTAATCTGTGTTTTCTGTCAGTGTGTTAATATTACTGAGGACAGTGGGGGTGTTTTACACTTCACAGGGTGTATCTGACTGTGGGTCATGATATACACAGTGTGTCAGTGAGTGTGTTAATATTAATCTGTGTTCTCCGTCAGTGTGTTAATATTACTGAGGACAGTGGGGGTGTTTTACACTTCACAGGGTGTATCTGACTGTGGGTCATGATATACACAGTGTGTCAGTGAGTGTGTTAATATTAATCTGTGTTCTCTGTCAGTGTGTTAATATTACTGAGGACAGTGGGGGTGTTTTACACTTCACAGGGTTTATCTAACTGTGGGTCATGATATACACAGTGTGTCAGTGAGAGTGTTAATATTAATCTGTGTACTCTGTCAGTGTGTTAATATTCCTGAGGACAGTGGGGATGTTTTACACTTCACAGGGTGTATCTGACTGTGGGTCATGATAGACACAATGTGTCAGTGAGTGTGTTAATATTAATCTGTGTTCTCTGTCAGTGTGTTAGTATTCCTGAGGACAGTGGGGGTGTTTTACACTTCACAGGGTGTATCTGACTGTGGGTCATGATATACACAGTGTGTCAGTGAGTGTGTTAATATTAATCTGTGTTCTCTGTCAGTGTGTTAATATACCTGAGGACAGTGGGGGTGTTTTACACTTCACAGGGTGTATCTGACTCTGGGTCATGATATACACAGTGTGTCAGTGAGTGTGTTAATATTAATCTGTGTTCTCTGTCAGTGTGTTAATATTACTGAGGACAGTGGGGGTGTTTTACACTTCACAGGGTGTATCTGACTGTGGGTCATGATGTACACAGTGTGTCAGTGAGTGTGTTAATATTAATCTGTGTTCTCTGTCAGTGTGTTAATATACCTGAGGACAGTGGGGGTGTTTTACACTTCACAGGGTGTATCTGACTGTGGGTCATGATATACACAGTGTGTCAGTCAGTGTCTTAATATTAATCTGTGTTTTCTGTCAGTGTGTTAATATTACTGAGGACAGTGGGGGTGTTTTACACTTCACAGGGTTTATCTGACTGTAGGTCATGATGTACACAGTGTGTCAGTGAGTCTGTTAATATTAATCTGTGTTCTCTGTCAGTCTGTTAATATTACTGAGGACAGTGGGGGTGTTTTACACTTTACAGGGTTTATCTGACTGTGGGTCATGATATACACAGTGTGTCAGTGAGTGTGTTAATATTAATCTGTGTTCTCTGTCAGTGTGTTAATATTACTGAGGACAGTGGGGGTGTTTTACACTTCACAGGGTGTATCTGACTGCAGGTCATGATGTACACAGTGTGTCAGTGAGTGTGTTAATATTAATCTGTGTTCTCTGTCAGTGTGTTAATATTCCTGAGGACAGTGGGGGTGTTTTACACTGCACGGGGTTTATCTGACTGTGGGTCATGATATACACAGTGTGTCAGTGAGTGTGTTAATATTAATCTGTGTTCTCTGTCACTGTGTTAATATTACTGAGGACAGTGGGGGTGTTTTACACTTCACAGGGTTTATCTGACTGTGGGTCATGATATGCACAGTGTGTCAGTGAGTGTGTTAATATTAATCTGTGTTCTCTGTCAGTGTGTTAATATTACTGAGGACAGTGGGGGTATTTTACACTTCACAGGGTGTATCTGACTGTGGGTCATGATATACACAGTGTGTCAGTGCGTGTGTTAATATTAATCTGTGTACTCTGTCTGTGTGTTAATATTCCTGAGGACAGTGGGGGTGTTTTACACTTCACAGGGTGTATCTGACTGTGGGTCATGATATACACAGTGTGTCAGTGAGTGTGTTAATATTAATCTGTGTTCTCTGTCAGTGTGTTAATATTCCTGAGGACAGTGGGGGTGTTTTACACTTCACAGGGTGTATCTGACTGTGGGTCATGATATACACAGTGTGTCAGTGAGTGTGTTAATATTAATCTGTGTTCTCTGTCAGTGTGTTAATATTGCTGAGGACAGTGGGGATGTTTTACACTTCACAGGGTGTATCTGACTCTGGGTCATGATATACACAGTGTGTCAGTGAGTGTGTTAATATTAATCTGTGTTCTCTGTCAGTGTGTTAATATTACTGAGGACAGTGGGGGTGTTTTACACTTCACAGGGTGTATCTGACTGTGGGTCATGATGTACACAGTGTGTCAGTGTGTGTGTTAATATTAATCTGTGTTCTCTGTCAGTGTGTTAATATTACTGAGGACAGTGGGGGTGTTTTACACTTCACAGGGTGTATCTGACTGTGGGTCATGATATACACAGTGTGTCAGCCAGTGTCTTAATATTA
Organism: Heterodontus francisci; assembly: GCF_036365525.1. Taxonomy (NCBI): domain Eukaryota; kingdom Metazoa; phylum Chordata; class Chondrichthyes; order Heterodontiformes; family Heterodontidae; genus Heterodontus; species Heterodontus francisci. Next base: position 756,303 of record NW_027140423.1, on the reverse strand, counting down.
ATCTGTGGTTTCTGTCAGTGTGTTAATATTACTGAGGACAGTGGGTGTGTTTTACACTTCACAGGGTTTATCTGACTGTAGGTCATGATGTACACAGTGTGTCAGTGAGTCTGTTAATATTAATCTGTGTTCTCTGTCAGTGTGTTAATATTCCTGAGGACAATGGGGGTGTTTTACACTTTACAGGGTTTATCTGACTGTGGGTCATGATATACACAGTGTGTCAGTGAGTGTGTTATTATTAATCTGTGTTCTCTGTCAGTGTGTTAATATTACTGAGGACAGTGGGGGTGTTTTACACTTCACAGGGTGTATCTGACTGTAGGTCATGATGTACACAGTGTGTCAGTGAGTGTGTTAATATTAATCTGTGTTCTCTGTCAGTGTGTTAATATTCCTGAGGACAGTGGGGGTGTTTTACACTTCACAGGGTTTATCTGACTGTGGGTCATGATGTACACAGTGTGTCAGTGAGTGTGTTAATATTAATCTGTGTTCTCTGTCAGTGTGTTAATATTAGTGAGGACAGTGGGGGTGTTTTACACTTCACAGGGTGTATCTGACTGTGGGTCAAGATATACACAGTGTGTCAGTGAGTGTGTTAATATTAATCTGTGTTCTCTGTCAGTGTGTTAATATTACTGAGGACAGTGGGGGTGTTTTACACTTCACAGGGTTTATCTGACTGTGGGTCATGATATGCACAGTGTGTCAGTGAGTGTGTTAATATTAATCTGTGTTCTCTGTCAGTGTGTTAATATTACTGAGGACAGTGGGGGTATTTTACACTTCACAGGGTGTATCTGACTGTGGGTCATGATATACACAGTGTGTCAGTGAGTGTGTTAATATTAATCTGTGTACTCTGTCTGTGTGTTAATATTCCTGAGGACAGTGGGGGTGTTTTACACTTCACAGGGTGTATCTGACTGTGGGTCATGATATACACAGTGTGTCAGTGAGTGTGTTAATATTAATCTGTGTTCTCTGTCAGTGTGTTAATATTCCTGAGGACAGTGGGGGTGTTTTACACTTCACAGGGTGTATCTGACTGTGGGTCATGATATACACAGTGTGTCAGTCAGTGTCTTAATATTAATCTGTGGTTTCTGTCAGTGTGTTAATATTACTGAGGACAGTGGGTGTGTTTTACACTTCACAGGGTTTATCTGACTGTAGGTCATGATGTACACAGTGTGTCAGTGAGTCTGTTAATATTAATCTGTGTTCTCTGTCAGTGTGTTAATATTCCTGAGGACAATGGGGGTGTTTTACACTTTACAGGGTTTATCTGACTGTGGGTCATGATATACACAGTGTGTCAGTGAGTGTGTTATTATTAATCTGTGTTCTCTGTCAGTGTGTTAATATTACTGAGGACGGTGGGGGTGTTTTACACTTCACAGGGTGTATCTGACTGTAGGTCATGATGTACACAGTGTGTCAGTGAGTGTGTTAATATTAATCTGTGTTCTCTGTCAGTGTGTTAATATTCCTGAGGACAGTGGGGGTGTTTTACACTTCACAGGGTTTATCTGACTGTGGGTCATGATGTACACAGTGTGTCAGTGAGTGTGTTAATATTAATCTGTGTTCTCTGTCAGTGTGTTAATATTAGTGAGGACAGTGGGGGTGTTTTACACTTCACAGGGTGTATCTGACTGTGGGTCAAGATATACACAGTGTGTCAGTGAGTGTGTTAATATTAATCTGTGTTCTCTGTCAGTGTGTTAATATTACTGAGGACAGTGGGGGTGTTTTACACTTCACAGGGTTTATCTGACTGTGGGTCATGATATGCACAGTGTGTCAGTGAGTGTGTTAATATTAATCTGTGTTCTCTGTCAGTGTGTTAATATTACTGAGGACAGTGGGGGTATTTTACACTTCACAGGGTGTATCTGACTGTGGGTCATGATATACACAGTGTGTCAGTGAGTGTGTTAATATTAATCTGTGTACTCTGTCTGTGTGTTAATATTCCTGAGGACAGTGGGGGTGTTTTACACTTCACAGGGTGTATCTGACTGTGGGTCATGATATACACAGTGTGTCAGTGAGTGTGTTAATATTAATCTGTGTTCTCTGTCAGTGTGTTAATATTCCTGAGGACAGTGGGGGTGTTTTACACTTCACAGGGTGTATCTGACTGTGGGTCATGATATACACAGTGTGTCAGTGAGTGTGTTAATATTAATCTGTGTTCTCTGTCAGTGTGTTAATATTACTGAGGACAGTGGGGGTGTTTTACACTTCACAGGGTGTATCTGACTGTAGGTCATGATGTACACAGTGTGTCAGTGAGTGTGTTAATATTAATCTGTGTTCTCTGTCAGTGTGTTAATATTCCTGAGGACAGTGGGGGTGTTTTACACTTCACAGGGTTTATCTGACTGTGGGTCATGATATACACAGTGTGTCAGTGAGTGCGTTAATATTAATCTGTGTTCTCTGTCAGTGTGTTAATATTACTGAGGACAGTGGGGGTGTTTTACACTTCACAGGGTTTATCTGACTGTGGGTCATGATATGCACAGTGTGTCAGTGAGTGTGTTAATATTAATCTGTGTTCTCTGTCAGTGTGTTAATATTACTGAGGACAGTGGGGGTATTTTACACTTCGCAGGGTGTATCTGACTGTTTGTCATGATATACACAGTGTGTCAGTGCGTGTGTTAATATTAATCTGTGTACTCTGTCTGTGTGTTAATATTCCTGAGGACAGTGGGGGTGTTTTACACTTCACAGGGTGTATCTGACTGTTGGTCATGATATACACAGTGTGTCAGTGAGTTTGTTAATATTAATCTGTGTTCTCTGTCAGTGTGTTAATATTCCTGAGGACAGTGGGGGTGTTTTACACTTCACAGTGTGTATCTGACTGTGGGTCATGATATACACAGTGTGTCAGTGAGTGTGTTAATATTAATCTGTGTTCTCTGTCAGTGTGTTAATATTCCTGAGGACAGTGTGGGTGTTTTACACTTCACAGGGTTTATCTGACTGTGAGTCATGATGTACACAGTGTGTCAGTGAGTGTGTTAATATTAATCTGTGTTCTCTGTCAGTGTGTTAATATTGCTGAGGACAGTGGGGATGTTTTACACTTCACAGGGTGTATCTGACTCTGGGTCATGATATACACAGTGTGTCAGTGAGTGTGTTAATATTAATCTGTGTTCTCTGTCAGTGTGTTAATATTACTGAGGACAGTGGGGGTGTTTTACACTTCACAGGGTGTATCTGACTGTGGGTCATGATGTACACAGTGTGTCAGTGTGTGTGTTAATATTAATCTGTGTTCTCTGTCAGTGTGTTAATATTACTGAGGACAGTGGGGGTGTTTTACACTTCACAGGGTGTATCTGACTGTGGGTCATGATATACACAGTGTGTCAGTCAGTGTCTTAATATTAATCTGTGTTTTCTGTCAGTGTGTTAATATTACTGAGGACAGTGGGGGTGTTTTACACTTCACAGGGTTTATCTGACTGTAGGTCATGATGTACACAGTGTGTCAGTGAGTCTGTTAATATTAATCTGTGTTCTCTGTCAGTGTGTTAATATTCCTGAGGACAGTGGGGGTGTTTTACACTTTACAGGGTTTATCTGACTGTGGGTCATGATATACACAGTGTGTCAGTGAGTGTGTTATTATTAATCTGTGTTCTCTGTCAGTGTGTTAATATTACTGAGGACAGTGGGGGTGTTTTACACTTCACAGGGTGTATCTGACTGTAGGTCATGATGTACACAGTGTGTCAGTGAGTGTGTTAATATTAATCTGTGTTCTCTGTCAGTGTGTTAATATTCCTGAGGACAGTGGGGGTGTTTTACACTTCACAGGGTTTATCTGACTGTGGGTCATGATGTACACAGTGTGTCAGTGAGTGTGTTAATATTAATCTGTGTTCTCTGTCAGTGTGTTAATATTAGTGAGGACAGTGGGGGTGTTTTACACTTCACAGGGTGTATCTGACTGTGGGTCATGATATACACAGTGTGTCAGTGAGTGTGTTAATATTAATCTGTGTTCTCTGTCAGTGTGTTAATATTACTGAGGACAGTGGGGGTGTTTTACACTTCACAGGGTTTATCTGACTGTGGGTCATGATATGCACAGTGTGTCAGTGAGTGTGTTAATATTAATCTGTGTTCTCTGTCAGTGTGTTAATATTACTGAGGACAGTGGGGGTATTTTACACTTCACAGGGTGTATCTGACTGTGGGTCATGATATACACAGTGTGTCAGTGAGTGTGTTAATATTAATCTGTGTACTCTGTCTGTGTGTTAATATTCCTGAGGACAGTGGGGGTGTTTTACACTTCACAGGGTGTATCTGACTGTGGGTCATGATATACACAGTGTGTCAGTGAGTGTGTTAATATTAATCTGTGTTCTCTGTCAGTGTGTTAATATTCCTGAGGACAGTGGGGGTGTTTTACACTTCACAGGGTGTATCTGACTGTGGGTCATGATATACACAGTGTGTCAGTGAGTGTGTTAATATTAATCTGTGTTCTCTGTCAGTGTGTTAATATTACTGAGGACAGTGGGGGTGTTTTACACTTCACAGGGTTTATCTGACTGTGAGTCATGATGTACACAGTGTGTCAGTGAGTGTCTTAATATTAATCTGTGTTCTCTGTCAGTGTGTTAATATTGCTGAGGACAGTGGGGATGTTTTACACTTCACAGGGTGTATCTGACTGTGGGTCATGATATACACAGTGTGTCAGTGAGTGTGTTAATATTAATCTGTGTTCTCTGTCAGTGTGTTAATATTCCTGAGGACAGTGGGGGTGTTTTACACTTCACAGGGTGTATCTGACTCTGGGTCATGATATACACAGTGTTTCAGTGAGTGTGTTAATATTAATCTGTGTTCTCTGTCAGTATGTTAATATTACTGAGGACAGTGGGGGTGTTTTACACTTCACAGGGTTTATCTGACTGTGGGTCATGATATACACAGTGTGTCAGTGAGTGTGTTAATATTAATCTGTGTTCTCTGTCAGTGTGTTAATATTACTGAGGACAGTGGGGGTGTTTTACACTTCACAGGGTGTATCTGACTGTGGGTCATGATATACACAGTGTGTCAGTGAGTGTGTTAATATTAATCTGTGTTCTCTGTCAGTGTGTTAATATTACTGAGGACAGTGGGGGTGTTTTACACTTCACAGAGTGTATCTGACTGTGGGTCATGATATACACAGTGTGTCAGTGAGTGTGTTAATATTAATCTGTGTTCTCTCTCAGTGTGTTAATATTACTGAGGACAGTGGGGATGTTTTACACTTCACAGGGTGTATCTGACTGTGGGTCATGATATACACAGTGTGTCAGTGAGTGTGTTAATATTAATATGTGTTCTCTCTCAGTGTGTTAATATTACTGAGGACAGTGGGTGTGTTTTACACTTCACAGTGTGTATCTAACTGTGGGTCATGATATACACAGTGTGTCAGTGAGTGTGTTAATATTAATCTGTGTTCTCTGTCAGTGTGTTAATATTCCTGAGGACAGTGGGGATGTTTTACACTTCACAGGGTGTATCTGACTGTGGGTCATGATATACACAGTGTGTCAGTGAGTGTGTTAATATTAATCTGTGTTCTCTGTCAGTGTGTTAATATTACTGAGGACAGTGGGGGTGTTTTACACTTCACAGAGTGTATCTGACTGTGCGTCATGATATACACAGTGTGTCAGTGAGTGTGTTAATATTAATCTGTGTTCTCTGTCAGTGTGTTAATATTACTGAGGACAGTGGGGGTGTTTTACACTTCAAGGGGTTTATCTGACTGTGGGTCATGATGTACACAGTGTGTCAGTGAGTGTGTTAATATTAATCTGTGTTCTCTGTCAGTGTGTTAATATTACTGAGGACAGTGGGGGTTTTTTACACTTCACAGGGTGTATCTGACTGTGGGTCATGATATACACAGTGTGTCAGTGAGTGTGTTAATATTAATCTGTGTTCTCTGTCAGTGTGTTAATATTACTGAGGACAGTGGGGGTGTTTTACACTTCACAGGGTGTATCTAACTGTGGGTCATGATGTACACAGTGTGTCAGTGAGTGTGTTAATATTAATCTGTGTTCTCTGTCTGTGTGTTAATATTACTGAGGACAGTGGGGGTGTTTTACACTTCACAGGGTGTATCTGACAGTGGGTCATGATGTACACAGTGTGTCAGTGAGTGTGTTAATATTAATCTGTGTTCTCTGTCAGTGTGTTAATATTCCTGAGGACAGTGGGGGTGTTTTACACTTCACAGGGTGTATCTGACTGTGGGTCATGATGTACACAGTGTGTCAGTGAGTGTGTTAATATTAATCTGTGTTCTCTGTCAGTGTGTTAATATTACTGAGTACAGTGGGGGTGTTTTACACTTCACAGGGTGTATCTGACTGTGGGTCATGATATACACAGTGTGTCAGTGAGTGTGTTAATATTAATCTGTGTTCTCTGTCAGTGTGTTAATATTACTGAGGACAGTGGGGGTGTTTTACACTTCACAGGGTTTATCTGAATGTGGGTCATGATATACACAGTGTGTCAGTGAGTGTGTTAATATTAATCTGTGTTCTCTGTCAGTGTGTTAATATTCCTGAGGACAGTGGGGGTGTTTTACACTTCACAGGGTGTATCTGACAGTGGGTCATGATGTACACAGTGTGTCAGTGAGTGTGTTAATATTAATCTGTGTTCTCTGTCAGTGTGGTAATATTCCTGAGGACAGTGAGGGTGTTTTACACTTCACAGGGTGTATCTGACTGTGGGTCATGATGTACACAGTGTGTCAGTGAGTGTGTTAATATTAATCTGTGTTCTCTGTCAGTGTGTTAATATTCCTGAGGACAGTGGGGATGTTTTACACTTCACAGGGTGTATCTGACTCTGGGTCATGATATACACAGTGTTTCAGTGAGTGTGTTAATATTAATCTGTGTTCTCTGTCAGTATGTTAATATTACTGACGACAGTGGGGGTGTTTTACACTTCACAGGGTTTATCTGACTGTGGGTCATGATATACACAGTGTGTCAGTGAGTGTGTTAATATTAATCTGTGTTCTCTGTCAGTGTGTTAATATTACTGAGGACAGTGGGGGTGTTTTACACTTCACAGGGTGTATCTGACTGTGGGTCATGATATACACAGTGTGTCAGTGAGTGTGTTAATATTAATCTGTGTTCTCTGTCAGTGTGTTAATATTACTGAGGACAGTGGGGGTGTTTTACACTTCACAGAGTGTATCTGACTGTGGGTCATGATATACACAGTGTGTCAGTGAGTGTGTTAATATTAATCTGTGTTCTCTCTCAATGTGTTAATATTACTGAGGACAGTGGGTGTGTTTTACACTTCACAGTGTGTATCTAACTGTGGGTCATGATATACACAGTGTGTCAGTGAGTGTGTTAATATTAATCTGTGTTCTCTGTCAGTGTGTTAATATTCCTGAGGACAGTGGGGATGTTTTACACTTCACAGGGTGTATCTGACTGTGGGTCATGATATACACAGTGTGTCAGTGAGTGTGTTAATATTAATCTGTGTTCTCTGTCAGTGTGTTAATATTACTGAGGACAGTGGGGGTGTTTTACACTTCACAGAGTGTATCTGACTGTGCGTCATGATATACACAGTGTGTCAGTGAGTGTGTTAATATTAATCTGTGTTCTCTGTCAGTGTGTTAATATTACTGAGGACAGTGGGGGTGTTTTACACTTCACAGGGTGTATCTGACTGTGGGTCATGATGTACACAGTGTGTCAGTGAGTGTGTTAATATTAATCTGTGTTCTCTGTCAGTGTGTTAATATTACTGAGGACAGTGGGGGTTTTTTACACTTCACAGGGTGTATCTGACTGTGGGTCATGATATACACAGTGTGTCAGTGAGTGTGTTAATATTAATCTGTGTTCTCTGTCAGTGTGTTAATATTACTGAGGACAGTGGGGGTGTTTTACACTTCACAGGGTGTATCTAACTGTGGGTCATGATGTACACAGTGTGTCAGTGAGTGTGTTAATATTAATCTGTGTTCTCTGTCTGTGTGTTAATATTACTGAGGACAGTGGGGGTGTTTTACACTTCACAGGGTGTATCTGACAGTGGGTCATGATGTACACAGTGTGTCAGTGAGTGTGTTAATATTAATCTGAGTTCTCTGTCAGTGTGTTAATATTCCTGAGGACAGTGGGGGTGATTTACACTTCACAGGGTGTATCTGACTGTGGGTCATGATGTACACAGTGTGTCAGTGAGTGTGTTAATATTAATCTGTGTTCTCTGTCAGTGTGTTAATATTACTGAGTACAGTGGGGGTGTTTTACACTTCACAGGGTGTATCTGACTGTGGGTCATGATATACACAGTGTGTCAGTGAGTGTGTTAATATTAATCTGTGTTCTCTGTCAGTGTGTTAATATTCCTGAGGACAGTGGGGGTGTTTTACACTTCACAGGGTGTATCTGACAGAGGGTCATGATGTACACAGTGTGTCAGTGAGTGTGTTAATATTAATCTGTGTTCTCTGTCAGTGTGGTAATATTCCTGAGGACAGTGGGGGTGTTTTACACTTCACAGGGTGTATCTGACTGTGGGTCATGATGTACACAGTGTGTCAGTGAGTGTGTTAATATTAATCTGTGTTCTCTGTCAGTGTGTTAATATTCCTGAGGACAGTGGGGATGTTTTACACTTCACAGGGTTTATCTGACTGTGGGTCATGATATGCACAGTGTGTCAGTGAGTGTGTTAATATTAATCTGTGTTCTCTGTCAGTGTGTTAATATTACTGAGGACAGTGGGGGTATGTTACACTTCACAGGGTGTATCTGACTGTGGGTCATGATATACACAGTGTGTCAGTGAGTGTGTTAATATTAATCTGTGTACTCTGTCTGTGTGTTAATATTCCTGAGGACAGTGGGGGTGTTTTACACTTCACAGGGTGTATCTGACTGTGGGTCATGATATACACAGTGTGTCAGTGAGTGTGTTAATATTAATCTGTGTTCTCTGTCAGTGTGTTAATATTGCTGAGGACAGTGGGGATGTTTTACACTTCACAGGGTGTATCTGACTGTGGGTCATGATATACACAGTGTGTCAGTGAGTGTGTTAATATTAATCTGTGTTCTCTGTCAGTGTGTTAATATTCCTGAGGACAGTGGGGGTGTTTTACACTTCACAGGGTGTATCTGACTCTGGGTCATGATATACACAGTGTTTCAGTGAGTGTGTTAATATTAATCTGTGTTCTCTGTCAGTGTGTTAATATTACTGAGGACAGTGGGGGTGTTTTACACTTCACAGGGTTTATCTGACTGTGGGTCATGATGTACACAGTGTGTCAGTGAGTGTGTTAATATTAATCTGTGTTCTCTGTCAGTGTGTTAATATTACTGAGGACAGTGGGGGTGTTTTACACTTCACAGAGTGTATCTGACTGTGGGTCATGATGTACACAGTGTGTCAGTGAGTGTGTTAATATTAATCTGTGTTCTCTTTCAGTGTGTTAATATTACTGAGGACAGTGGGGGTGTTTTACACTTCACAGGGTGTATCTGACTGGGTCATGATATACACAGTGTGTCAGTGAGTGTGTTAATATTAATCTGTGTTCTCTGTCAGTGTGTTAATATTACTGAGGACAGTGGGGGTGTTTTACACTTCACAGAGTGTATCTGACTGTGGGTCATGATGTACACAGTGTGTCAGTGAGTTTGTTAATATTAATCTGTGTTCTCTCTCAGTGTGTTAATATTACTGAGGACAGTGGGGATGTTTTACACTTCACAGGGTGTATCTGACTGTGGGTCATGATATACACAGTGTGTCAGTGAGTGTGTTAATATTAATATGTGTTCTCTCTCAGTGTGTTAATATTACTGAGGACAGTGGGTGTGTTTTACACTTCACAGTGTGTATCTAACTGTGGGTCATGATATACACAGTGTGTCAGTGAGTGTGTTAATATTAATCTGTGTTCTCTGTCAGTGTGTTAATATTCCTGAGGACAGTGGGTATGTTTTACACTTCACAGGGTGTATCTGACTGTGGGTCATGATATACACAGTTTGTCAGTGAGTGTGTTAATATTAATCTGTGTTCTCTGTCAGTGTGTTAATATTACTGAGGACAGTGGGGGTGTTTTACACTTCACAGAGTGTATCTGACTGTGGGTCATGATATACACAGTGTGTCAGTGAGTGTGTTAATATTAATCTGTGTTCTCTGTCAGTGTGTTAATATTACTGAGGACAGTGGGGGTGTTTTACAGTTCACAGGGTGTATCTGACTGTGGGTCATGATATACACAGTGTGTCAGTGAGTGTGTTAATATTAATCTGTGTTCTCTGTCAGTGTGTTAATATTACTGAGGACAGTGGGGGTGTTTTACACTTCACAGGGTGTATCTGACTGTGGGTCATGATGTACACAGTGTGTCAGTGAGTGTGTTAATATTAATCTGTTTTCTCTGTCAGTGTGTTAATATTACTGAGGACAGTGGGGGTGTTTTACACTTCACAGGGTGTATCTAACTGTGGGTCATGATGTACACAGTGTGTCAGTGAGTGTGTTAATATTAATCTGTGTTCTCTGTCAGTGTGTTAATATTACTGAGGACAGTGGGGGTGTTTTACACTTCACAGGGTGTATCTGACTGTGGGTCATGATGTACACAGTGTGTCAGTGAGTGTGTTAATATTAATCTGTGTTCTCTGTCAGTGTGTTAATATTCCTGAGGACAGTGGGGGTGTTTTACACTTCACAGGGTGTATCTGACTGTGGGTCATGATGTACACAGTGTGTCAGTGAGTGTGTTAATATTCATCTGTGTTCTCTGTCAGTGTGTTAATATTACTGAGGACAGTGGGGGTGTTTTACACTTCACAGGGTGTATCTAACTGTGGGTCATGATATACACAGTGTGTCAGTGAGTGTGTTAATATTAATCTGTGTTCTCTGTCAGTGTGTTAATATTACTGAGGACAGTGGGGGTGTTTTACACTTCACAGGGTGTATCTGACAGTGGGTCATGATGTACACAGTGTGTCAGTGAGTGTGTTAATATTAATCTGTGTTCTCTGTCAGTGTGTTAATATTCCTGAGGACAGTGGGGGTGTTTTACACTTCACAGGGTGTATCTGACTGCGGTTCATGATATACATAGTGTGTCAGTGAGTGTGTTAATATTAATCTGTGTTCTCTGTCAGTGTGTTAATATTACTGAGTACAGTGGGGGTGTTTTACACTTCACAGGGTGTATCTGACTGTGGGTCATGACTTACACAGTGTGTCAGTGAGTGTGTTAATATTAATCTGTGTTCTCTGTCAGTGTGTTAATATTACTGAGGACAGTGGGGGTGTTTTACACTTCACAGGGTTTATCTGACTGTGGGTCATGATATACACAGTGTGTCAGTGAGTGTGTTAATATTAATCTGTGTTCAATGTCAGTGTGTTAATATTCCTGAGGACAGTGGGGGTGTTTTACACTTCACAGGGTGTATCTGACAGTGGGTCATGATGTACACAGTGTGTCAGTGAGTGTGTTAATATTAATCTGTGTTCTCTGTCAGTGTGTTAATATTCCTGAGGACAGTGGGGGTGTTTTACACTTCACAGGGTGTATCTGACTGTGGGTCATGATGTACACAGTGTGTCAGTGAGTGTGTTAATATTAATCTGTGTTCTCTGTCAGTGTGTTAATATTCCTGAGGACAGTGGGGATGTTTTAAACTTCACAGGGTGCATCTGGCTGTGGGTCATGATATACACAGTGTGTCAGTGAGTGTGTTAATATTAATCTGTGTTCTCTGTCAGTGTGTTAATATTCCTGAGGACAGTGGGGGTGTTTTACACTTCACAGGGTGTATCTGACTGTGGGTCATGATATACACAGTGTGTCAGTGAGTGTGCTAATATTAATCTGTGTTCTCTGTCAGTGTGTTAATATTACTGAGGACAGTGGGGGTGTTTTACACTTCACAGGGTGTATCTGACTGTGGGTCATGATATACACAGTGTGTCCGTGAGTGTGTTAATATTAATCTGTGTTCTCTGTCAGTGTGTTAATATTACTGAGGACAGTGGGGGTGTTTTACACTTCACAGGGTGTATCTGACTGTGGGTCATGATATACACAGTGTGTCCGTGAGTGTGTTAATATTAATCTGTGTTCTCTCTCAGTGTGTTAATATTACTGAGGACAGTGGGGTGTTTTACACTTCACAGGGTGTATCTGACTGTGGGTCATGATATACACAGTGTGTCAGTGAGTGTGTTAATATTAATCTGTGTTCTCTGTCAGTGTGTTAATATTACTGAGGACAGTGGGGGTGTTTTACACTTCACAGGGTGTATCTGACTGTGGGTCATGATGTACACAGTGTGTCAGTGAGTGTGTTAATATTAATCTGTGTTCTCTGTCAGTGTGTTAATATTCCTGATGACAGTGGGGGTGTTTTACACTTCACAGGGTGTATCTGACTGTGGGTCATGATATACACAGTGTGTCTGTGAGTGTGTTAATATTAATATGTGTTCTCTCTCAGTGTGTTAATATTACTGAGGACAGTGGGGGTGTTTTACACTTCACAGGGTGTATCTGACTGTGGGTCATGATATACACAGTGTGTCAGTGAGTGTGTTAATATTAATCTGTGTTTTCTGTCAGTGTGTTAATATTACTGAGGACAGTGGGGTGTTTTACACTTCACAGGGTGTATCTGACTGTGGGTCATGATATACACAGTGTGTCAGTGAGTGTGCTAATATTAATCTGTGTTCTCTGTCAGTGTGTTAATATTCCTGAGGACAGTGGGGGTGTTTTACACTTCACAGGGTGTATCTGACTGTGGGTCATGATATACACAGTGTGTCCGTGAGTGTGTTAATATTAATCTGTGTTCTCTGTCAGTGTGTTAATATTCCTGAGGACAGTGGGGATGTTTTAAACTTCACAGGGTGCATCTGGCTGTGGGTCATGATATACACAGTGTGTCAGTGAGTGTGTTAATATTAATCTGTGTTCTCTGTCAGTGTGTTAATATTCCTGAGGACAGTGGGGGTGTTTTACACTTCACAGGGTGTATCTGACTGTGGGTCATGATATACACAGTGTGTCAGTGAGTGTGCTAATATTAATCTGTGTTCTCTGTCAGTGTGTTAATATTACTGAGGACAGTGGGGGTGTTTTACACTTCACAGGGTGTATCTGACTGTGGGTCATGATATACACAGTGTGTCCGTGAGTGTGTTAATATTAATCTGTGTTCTCTGTCAGTGTGTTAATATTACTGAGGACAGTGGGGGTGTTTTACACTTCACAGGGTGTATCTGACTGTGGGTCATGATATACACAGTGTGTCCGTGAGTGTGTTAATATTAATCTGTGTTCTCTCTCAGTGTGTTAATATTACTGAGGACAGTGGGGGTGTTTTACACTTCACAGGGTGTATCTGACTGTGGGTCATGATATACACAGTGTGTCAGTGAGTGTGTTAATATTAATCTGTGTTCTCTGTCAGTGTGTTAATATTACTGAGGACAGTGGGGGTGTTTTACACTTCACAGGGTGTATCTGACTGTGGGTCATGATGTACACAGTGTGTCAGTGAGTGTGTTAATATTAATCTGTGTTCTCTGTCAGTGTGTTAATATTCCTGATGACAGTGGGGGTGTTTTACACTTCACAGGGTGTATCTGACTGTGGGTCATGATATACACAGTGTGTCTGTGAGTGTGTTAATATTAATATGTGTTCTCTCTCAGTGTGTTAATATTACTGAGGACAGTGGGGGTGTTTTACACTTCACAGGGTGTATCTGACTGTGGGTCATGATATACACAGTGTGTCAGTGAGTGTGTTAATATTAATCTGTGTTTTCTGTCAGTGTGTTAATATACCTGAGGACAGTGGGGGTGTTTTACACTTCACAGGGTGTATCTGACTGTGGGTCATGATATACACAGTGTGTCAGTGAGTGTGTTAATATTAATCTGTGTTCTCTGTCAGTGTGTTAATATTACTGAGGACAGTGGGGGTGTTTTACACTTCACAGGGTGTATCTGACTGTGGGTCATGATATAAACAGTGTGTCAGTGAGTCTGTTAATATTAATCTGTGTTCTCTGTCAGTGTGTTAATATTACTGAGGACAGTGGGGGTGTTTTACACTTCACAGGGTGTATCTGACTGTGGGTCACGATGTACACAGTGTTTCAGTGAGTGTGTTAATATTAATCTGTGTTCTCTGTCAGTGAGTGTGTTAATATTACTGAGGACAGTGGGGGTGTTTTACACTTCACAGGGTGTATCTGTCTCTGAGTCATGATATAAACAGTGTGTCAGTGAGTGTGTTAATATTAATCTGTGTTCTCTGTCAGTGTGTTAATATTACTGAGGACAGTGGGGGTGTTTTACACTTCACAGGGTGTATCTGACTGTGAGTCATGATATACACAGTGTGTCAGTGAGTGTGTTAATATTAATCTGTGTTCTCTGTCAGTGTGTTAATATTACTGAGGACAGTGGGGGTGTTTTACACTTCACAGGGTGTATCTAACTGTGGGTCATGATGTACACAGTGTGTCAGTGAGTGTGTTAATATTAATCTGTGTTCTCTGTCTGTGTGTTAATATTACTGAGGACAGTGGGGGTGTTTTACACTTCACAGGGTGTATCTGACAGTGGGTCATGATGTACACAGTGTGTCAGTGAGTGTGTTAATATTAATCTGTGTTCCCTGTCAGTGTGTTAATATTCCTGAGGACAGTGGGGGTGTTTTACACTTCACAGGGTGTATCTGACTGTGGGTCATGATGTACACAGTGTGTCAGTGAGTGTGTTAATATTAATCTGTGTTCTCTGTCAGTGTGTTAATATTACTGAGTACAGAGGGGGTGTTTTACACTTCACAGGGTGTATCTGACTGTGGGTCATGATATACACAGTGTGTCAGTGAGTGTGTTAATATTAATCTGTGTTCTCTGTCAGTGTGTTAATATTACTGAGGACAGTGGGGGTGTTTTACACTTCACAGGGTTTATCTGACTGTGGGTCATGATATACACAGTGTGTCAGTGAGTGTGTTAATATTAATCTGTGTTCTCTGTCAGTGTGTTAATATTCCTGAGGACAGTGGGGGTGTTTTACACTTCACAGGGTGTATCTGACAGTGGGTCATGATGTACACAGTGTGTCAGTGAGTGTGTTAATATTAATCTGTGTTCTCTGTCAGTGTGGTAATATTCCTGAGGACAGTGGGGGTGTTTTACACTTCACAGGGTGTATCTGACTGTGGGTCATGATGTACACAGTGTGTCAGTGAGTGTGTTAATATTAATCTGTGTTCTCTGTCAGTGTGTTAATATTCCTGAGGACAGTGGGGATGTTTTACACATCGCAGGGTTTATCTGACTGTGGGTCATGATATGCACAGTGTGTCAGTGAGTGTGTTAATATTAATCTGTGTTCTCTGTCAGTGTGTTAATATTACTGAGGACAGTGGGGGTATTTTACACTTCACAGGGTGTATCTGACTGTGGGTCATGATATACACAGTGTGTCAGTGAGTGTGTTAATATTAATCTGTGTACTCTGTCTGTGTGTTAATATTCCTGAGGACAGTGGGGGTGTTTTACACTTCACAGGGTGTATCTGTCTGTGGGTCATGATATACACAGTGTGTCAGTGAGTGTGTTAATATTAATCTGTGTTCTCTGTCAGTGTGTTAATATTCCTGAGGACAGTGGGGGTGTTTTACACTTCACAGGGTGTATCTGACTGTGGGTCATGATATACACAGTGTGTCAGTGAGTGTGTTAATATTAATCTGTGTTCTCTGTCAGTGTGTTAATATTACTGAGGACAGTGGGGGTGTTTTACACTTCACAGGGTTTATCTGACTGTGAGTCATGATGTACACAGTGTGTCAATGAGTGTCTTAATATTAATCTGTGTTCTCTGTCAGTGTGTTAATATTGCTGAGGACAGTGGGGATGTTTTACACTTCACAGGGTGTATCTGACTGTGGGTCATGATATACACAGTGTGTCAGTGAGTGTGTTAATATTAATCTGTGTTCTCTGTCAGTGTGTTAATATTCCTGAGGACAGTGGGGGTGTTTTACACTTCACAGGGTGTATCTGACTCTGGGTCATGATATACACAGTGTTTCAGTGAGTGTGTTAATATTAATCTGTGTTCTCTGTCAGTGTGTTAATATTACTGAGGACAGTGGGGGTGTTTTACACTTCACAGGGTTTATCTGACTGTGGGTCATGATATACACAGTGTGTCAGTGAGTGTGTTAATATTAATCTGTGTTCTCTGTCAGTGTGTTAATATTCCTGAGGACAGTGGGGGTGTTTTACACTTCACAGGGTGTATCTGACTGGGTCATGATATACACAGTGTGTCAGTGAGTGTGTTAATATTAATCTGTGTTCTCTGTCAGTGTGTTAATATTACTGAGGACAGTGGGGGTGTTTTACACTTCACAGAGTGTATCTGACTGTGGGTCATGATATACACAGTGTGTCAGTGAGTGTGTTAATATTAATCTGTGTTCTCTCTCAGTGTGTTAATATTACTGAGGACAGTGGGGATGTTTTACACTTCACAGGGTGTATCTGACTGTGGGTCATGATATACACAGTGTGTCAGTGAGTGTGTTAATATTAATATGTGTTCTCTCTCAGTGTGTTAATATTACTGAGGACAGTGGGTGTGTTTTACACTTCACAGTGTGTATCTAACTGTGGGTCATGATATACACAGTGTGTCAGTGAGTGTGTTAATATTAATCTGTGTTCTCTGTCAGTGTGTTAATATTCCTGAGGACAGTGGGGATGTTTTACACTTCACAGGGTGTATCTGACTGTGGGTCATGATATACACAGTTTGTCAGTGAGTGTGTTAATATTAATCTGTGTTCTCTGTCAGTGTGTTAATATTACTGAGGACAGTGGGGGTGTTTTACACTTCACAGAGTGTATCTGACTGTGGGTCATGATATACACAGTGTGTCAGTGAGTGTATTAATATTAATCTGTGTTCTCTGTCAGTGTGTTAATATTACTGAGGACAGTGGGGGTGTTTTACACTTCACAGGGTGTATCTGACTGTGGGTCATGATATACACAGTGTGTCAGTGAGTGTGTTAATATTAATCTGTGTTCTCTGTCAGTGTGTTAATATTACTGAGGACAGTGGGGGTGTTTTACACTTCACAGGGTGTATCTGACTGTGGGTCATGATGTACACAGTGTGTCAGTGAGTGTGTTAATATTAATCTGTTTTCTCTGTCAGTGTGTTAATATTACTGAGGACAGTGGGGGTGTTTTACACTTCACAGGGTGTATCTAACTGTGGGTCATGATGTACACAGTGTGTCAGTGAGTGTGTTAATATTAATCTGTGTTCTCTGTCAGTGTGTTAATATTACTGAGGACAGTGGGGGTGTTTTACACTTCACAGGGTGTATCTGACAGTGTGTCATGATGTACACAGTGTGTCAGTGAGTGTGTTAATATTAATCTGTGTTCTCTGTCAGTGTGTTAATATTCCTGAGGACAGTGGGGGTGTTTTACACTTCACAGGGTGTATCTGACTGTGGGTCATGATGTACACAGTGTGTCAGTGAGTGTGTTAATATTCATCTGTGTTCTCTGTCAGTGTGTTAATATTACTGAGGACAGTGGGGGTGTTTTACACTTCACAGGGTGTATCTAACTGTGGGTCATGATATACACAGTGTGTCAGTGAGTGTGTTAATATTAATCTGTGTTCTCTGTCAGTGTGTTAATATTACTGAGGACAGTGGGGGTGTTTTACACTTCACAGGGTGTATCTGACAGTGGGTCATGATGTACACAGTGTGTCAGTGAGTGTGTTAATATTAATCTGTGTTCTCTGTCAGTGTGTTAATATTCCTGAGGACAGTGGGGGTGTTTTACACGTCACAGGGTGTATCTGACTGCGGTTCATGATATACATAGTGTGTCAGTGAGTGTGTTAATAATAATCTGTGTTCTCTGTCAGTGTGTTAATATTACTGAGTACAGTGGGGGTGTTTTACACTTCACAGGGTGTATCTGACTGTGGGTCATGACTTACACAGTGTGTCAGTGAGTGTGTTAATATTAATCTGTGTTCTCTGACAGTGTGTTAATATTACTGAGGACAGTGGGGGTGTTTTACACTTCACAGGGTTTATCTGACTGTGGGTCATGATATACACAGTGTGTCAGTGAGTGTGTTAATATTAATCTGTGTTCTCTGTCAGTGTGTTAATAATCCTGAGGACAGTGGGGGTGTTTTACACTTCACAGGGTGTATCTGACAGTGGGTCATGATGTACACAGTGTGTCAGTGAGTGTGTTAATATTAATCTGTGTTCTCTGTCAGTGTGTTAATATTCCTGAGGACAGTGGGGGTGTTTTACACTTCACAGGGTGTATCTGACTGTGGGTCATGATGTACACAGTGTGTCAGTGAGTGTGTTAATATTAATCTGTGTTCTCTGTCAGTGTGTTAATATTCCTGAGGACAGTGGGGGTGTTTTACACTTCACAGGGTGCATCTGGCTGTGGGTCATGATATACACAGTGTGTCAGTGAGTGTGTTAATATTAATCTGTGTTCTCTGTCAGTGTGTTAATATTCCTGAGGACAGTGGGGGTGTTTTACACTTCACAGGGTGTATCTGACTGTGGGTCATGATATACACAGTGTGTCAGTGAGTGTGTTAATATTAATCTGTGTTCTCTGTCAGTGTGTTAATATTACTGAGGACAGTGGGGGTGTTTTACACTTCACAGGGTGTATCTGACTGTGGGTCATGATATACACAGTGTGTCCGTGAGTGTGTTAATATTAATCTGTGTTCTCTGTCAGTGTGTTAATATTACTGAGGACAGTGGGGGTGTTTTACACTTCACAGGGTGTATCTGACTGTGGGTCATGATATACACAGTGTGTCCGTGAGTGTGTTAATATTAATCTGTGTTCTCTCTCAGTGTGTTAATATTACTGAGGACAGTGGGGGTGTTTTACACTTCACAGGGTGTATCTGACTGTGGGTCATGATATACACAGTGTGTCAGTGAGTGTGTTAATATTAATCTGTGTTCTCTGTCAGTGTGTTAATATTACTGAGGACAGTGGGGGTGTTTTACACTTCACAGGGTGTATCTGACTGTGGGTCATGATGTACACAGTGTGTCAGTGAGTGTGTTAATATTAATCTGTGTTCTCTGTCAGTGTGTTAATATTCCTGATGACAGTGGGGGTGTTTTACACTTCACAGGGTGTATCTGACTGTGGGTCATGATATACACAGTGTGTCTGTGAGTGTGTTAATATTAATATGTGTTCTCTGTCAGTGTGTTAATATTACTGAGGACAGTGGGGGTGTTTTACACTTCACAGGGTGTATCTGACTGTGGGTCATGATATACACAGTGTGTCAGTGAGTGTGTTAATATTAATCTGTGTTTTCTGTCAGTGTGTTAATATTACTGAGGACAGTGGGGGTGTTTTACACTTCACAGGGTGTATCTGACTGTGGGTCATGATGTACACAGTGTGTCAGTGAGTGTGTTAATATTAATCTGTGTTCTCTGTCAGTGTGTTAATATTCCTGAGGACAGTGGGGGTGTTTTACACTTCACAGGGTTTATCTGACTGTGGGTCATGATATACACAGTGTGTCAGTGAGTGTGTTAATATTAATCTGTGTTCTCTGTCAGTGTGTTAATATTCCTGAGGACAGTGGGGGTGTTTTACACTTCACAGGGTGTATCTGACTGTGGGTCATGATATACACAGTGTGTCAGTGAGTGTGTTAATATTAATCTGTGTTCTCTGTCAGTGTGTTAATATTACTGAGGACAGTGGGGGTGTTTTACACTTCACAGGGTGTATCTGACTGTGGGTCATGATATACACAGTGTGTCAGTGAGTGTGTTAATATTAATCTGTGTTCTCTGTCAGTGTGTTAATATTACTGAGGACAGTGGGGGTGTTTTACACTTCACAGGGTGTATCTGACTGTGGGTCACGATGTACACAGTGTTTCAGTGAGTGTGTTAATATTAATCTGTGTTCTCTGTCAGTGAGTGTGTTAATATTACTGAGGACAGTGGGGGTGTTTTACACTTCACAGGGTGTATCTGACTCTGAGTCATGATATACACAGTGTGTCAGTGAGTTTGTTAATATTAATCTGTGTTCTCTGTCAGTGTGTTAATATTACTGAGGACAGTGGGGGTGTTTTACACTTCACAGGGTGTATCTGACTGTGAGTCATGATATACACAGTGTGTCAGTGAGTGTGTTAATATTAATCTGTGTTCTCTGTCAGTGTGTTAATATTCCTGAGGACAGTGGGAATGTTTTACACTTCACAGGGTGTTTCTGACTGTGGGTCATGATATACACAGTGTGTCAGTGAGTGTGTTAATATTAATCTGTGTTCTCTGTCAGTGTGTTAATATTCCTGAGGACAGTGTGGGTGTTTTACACTTCACAGGGTGTATCTGACTGTGGGTCATGATATACACAGTGTGTCAGTGAGTGTGTTAATATTAATCTGTGTTCTCTGTCAGTGTGTTAATATTACTGAGGACAGTGGGGGTGTTTTACACTTCACAGGGTGTATCTGACTGTGGGTCATGATATACACAGTGTGTCAGTGAGTGTGTTAATATTAATCTGTGTTCTCTGTCAGTGTGTTAATATTACTGAGGACAGTGGGGGTGTTTTACACTTCACAGGGTGTATCTGACTGTGGGTCATGATATACACAGTGTGTCAGTGAGTGTGTTAATATTAATCTGTGTTCTCTGTCAGTGTGTTAGTATTCCTGAGGACAGTGGGGGTGTTTTACACTTCACAGGGTTTATCTGACTGTAGGTCATGATGTACACAGTGTGTCAGTGAGTGTGTTAATATTATTCTGTGTTCTCTGTCAGTGTGTTAATATTCCTGAGGACAGTGGGGGTGTTTTACACTTCACAGGGTGTATCTGACTGTGGGTCATGATATACACAGTGTGTCAGTGAGTGTGTTAATATTAATCTGTGTTCTCTGTCAGTGTGTTAATATTACTGAGGACAGTGGGGGTGTTTTACACTTCACAGGGTGTATCTGACTGTGGGTCATGATATACACTGTGTGTCAGTGAGTGTGTTAATATTAATCTGTGTTCTCTGTCAGTGTGTTAATATTACTGAGGACAGTGGGCGTGTTTTACACTTCACAGGGTGTATCTGACTGTGGGTCATGATGTACACAGTGTGTCAGTGAGTGTGTTAATATTAATCTGTGTTCTCTGTCAGTGTGTTAATATTACTGAGGACAGTGGGGGTGTTTTACACTTCACAGGGTTTATCTGACTGTGGGTCATGATATACACAGTGTGTCAGTGAGTGTGTTAATATTAATCTGAGTTCTCTGTCAGTGTGTTAATATACCTGAGGACAGTGGGGGTGTTTTACACTTCACAGGGTGTATCTGACTGTGGGTCATGATATACACAGTGTGTCAGTGAGTGTGTTAATATTAATCTGTGTTCTCTGTCAGTGTGTTAATATTACTGAGGACAGTGGGGGTGTTTTACACTTCACAGGGTGTATCTGACTGTGGGTCATGATATACACAGTGTGTCAGTGAGTGTGTTAATATTAATCTGTGTTCTCTGTCAGTGTGTTAATATTACTGAGGACAGTGGGGGTGTTTTACACTTCACAGGGTGTATCTGACTGTGGGTCACGATGTACACAGTGTGTCAGTGAGTGTGTTAATATTAATCTGTGTTCTCTGTCAGTGAGTGTGTTAATATTACTGAGGAGAGTGGGGGTGTTTTACACTTCACAGGGTGTATCTGACTGTGAGTCATGATATACACAGTGTGTCAGTGAGTGTGTTAATATTAATCTGTGTTCTCTGTCAGTGTGTTAATATTACTGAGGACAGTGGGGGTGTTTTACACTTCACAGGGTGTATCTGACTGTGAGTCATGATATACACAGTGTGTCAGTGAGTGTGTTAATATTAATCTGTGTTCTCTGTCATTGTGTTACTATTCCTGAGGACAGTGGGAATGTTTTACACTTCACAGGGTGTTTCTGACTGTGGGTCATGATATACACAGTGTGTCAGTGAGTGTGTTAATATTAATCTGTGTTCTCTGTCAGTGTGTTAATATTACTGAGGACAGTGGGGGTGTTTTACACTTCACAGGGTGTATCTGACTGTGGGTCATGATATACACAGTGTGTCAGTGAGTGTGTTAATATTACTCTGTGTTCTCTGTCAGTGTGTTAATATTACTGAGGACAGTCGGGGTGTTTTACACTTCACAGGGTGTATCTGACTGTGGGTCATGATATACACAGTGTGTCAGTGAGTGTGTTAATATTAATCTGTGTTCTCTGTCAGTGTGTTAATATTACTGAGGACAGTGGGGATGTTTTACACTTCACCGGGTGTATCTGACTGTGGATCATGATATACACAGTGTGTCAGTGAGTGTGTTAATATTAATCTGTGTTCTCTGTCAGTGTGTTAATATTACTGAGGACAGTGGGGGTGTTTTACACTTCACAGGGTGTATCTGACTGTGGGTCATGATATACACAGTGTGTCAGTGAGTGTGTTAATATTAATCTGTGATCTCTGTCAGTGTGTTAATATTCCTGAGGACAGTGGGGGTGTTTTACACTTCACAGGGTTTATCTGACTGTAGGTCATGATGTACACAGTGTGTCAGTGAGTGTGTTAATATTATTCTGTGTTCTCTGTCAGTGTGTTAATATTCCTGAGGACAGTGGGGGTGTTTTACACTTCACAGGGTGTATCTGACTGTGGGTCATGATATACACAGTGTGTCAGTGAGTGTGTTAATATTAATCTGTGTTCTCTGTCAGTGTGTTAATATTACTGAGGACAGTGGGGGTGTTTTACACTTCACAGGGTGTATCTGACTGTGGGTCATGATATACACAGTGTGTCAGTGAGTGTGTTAATATTAATCTGTGTTCTCTGTCAGTGTGTTAATATTCCTGAGGACAGTGGGGGTGTTTTACACTTCACAGGGTGTATCTGACTGTGGGTCATGATGTACACAGTGTGTCAGTGAGTGTGTTAATATTAATCTGTGTACTCTATCAGTGTGTTAATATTCCTGAGGACAGTGGGGATGTTTTACACTTCACAGGGTGTATCTGACTGTGGGTCATGATGTACACAGTGTGTCAGTGAGTGTGTTAATATTAATCTGTGTTCTCTGTCAGTGTGTTAATATACCTGAGGACAGTGGGGGTGTTTTACACTTCACAGTGTGTATCTGACTGTGGGTCATGATATACACAGTGTGTCAGTGAGTGTGTTAATATTAATCTGTGTTCTCTGTCAGAGTGTTAATATTCCTGAGGACAGTGGGGATGTTTTACACTTCACAGGGGTTATCTGACTGTGGGTCATGATATACACAGTGTGTCAGTGAGTGTGTTAATATTAATCTGTGTTCTCTGTCAGTGTGTTAATATTACTGAGGACAGTGGGGGTGTTTTACACTTCACAGGGTGTATCTGACTGTGGGTCATGATATACACAGTGTGTCAGTGAGTGTGTTAATATTAATCTGTGTTCTCTGTCAGTGTGTTGATATTACTGAGGACAGTGGGGGTGTTTTACACTTCACAGTGTGTATCTGACTGTGGGTCATGATGTACACAGTGTGTCAGTGAGTGTGTTAATATTAATCTGTGTTCTCTGTCAGTGTGTTAATATTCCTGAGGACAGTGGGGGTGTTTTACACTTCACAGGGTGTATCTGACTGTGGGTCATGATATACACAGTGTGTCAGTCAGTGTGTTAATATTAATCTGTGTTCTCTGTCAGTGTGTTAATATTCCTGAGGACAGTGGGGGTGTTTTACACTTCACAGGGTGTATCTGACTGTGGGTCATGATATACACAGTGTGTCAGTCAGTGTGTTAATATTAATCTGTGTTCTCTGTCAGTGTGTTAATATTCCTGAGGACAGTGTGGGTGTTTTACACTTCAGAGGGTTTATCTGACTGTAGGTCATGATGTACACAGTGTGTCAGTGAGTGTGTTAATATTAATCTGAGTTCTCTGTCAGTGTGTTAATATTCCTGAGGACAGTGGGGGTGTTTTACACTTCACAGGGTGTATCTGACTGTGGGTCATGATATACACAGTGTGTCAGTGAGTGTGTTAATATTAATCTGTGTTCTCTGTCAGTGTGTTAATATTCCTGAGGACAGTGGGGGTGTTTTACACTTCACAGGGTGTCTCTGACTGTGGGTCATGATATACACAGTGTGTCAGTGAGTGTGTTAATATTAATCTGTGTTCTCTGTCAGTGTGTTAATATTCCTGAGGACAGTGGGGGTGTTTTACACTTCACAGGGTGTTTCTGACTGTGGGTCATGATGTACACAGTGTGTCAGTGAGTGTGTTAATATTAATCTGTGTACTCTGTCAGTGTGTTAATATTCCTGAGGACAGTGGGGGTGTTTTACAATTCACAGGGTGTATCTGACTGAGGGTCATGATGTACACAGTGTGTCAGTGAGTGTGTTAATATTAATCTGTGTTCTCTGTCATTGTGTTAATATTCCTGAGGACAGTGGGGGTGTTTTACACTTCACAGGGTGTATCTGACTGTGGGTCATGATGTACACAGTGTGTCAGTGAGTGTGTTAATATTAATCTGTGTTCTCTGTCAGTGTGTTAATATTCCTGAGGACAGTGGGGGTGTTTTACACTTCACAGGGTGTATCTGACTCTGGGTCATGATATACACAGTGTGTCAGTGAGTGTGTTAATATTAATCTGTGATCTCTGTCAGTGTGTTAATATCCCTGAGGACAGTGGGAATGTTTTACACTTCACAGGGTGTATCTGACTGTGGGTCATGATATACACAGTGTGTCAGTGAGTGTGTTAATATTAATCTGTGTACTCTGTCAGTGTGTTAATATTACTGAGGACAGTGGGGGTGTTTTACACTTCACAGGGTGTATCTAACTGTGGGTCATGATATACACAGTGTGTCAGTGAGTGTGTTAATATTAATCTGTGTTCTCTGTCAGTGTGTTAATATTACTGAGGACAGTGGGGGTGTTTTACACTTCACATGGTGTATCTGACTGTGGGTCATGATATACACAGTGTGTCAGTGAGTGTGTTAATATTAATCAGTGTTCTCTGTCAGTGTGTTAATATTACTGAGGACAGTGGGGGTGTTTTACACTTCACAGGGTGTATCTGACTGTGGGTCATGATATACACAGTGTGTCAGTCAGTGTGTTAATATTAATCTGTGTTCTCTCTCAGTGTGTTAATATTACTGAGGACAGTGGGGGTGTTTTACACTTCACAGGGTGTATCTGACTGTGGGTCATGATATTCACAGTGTGTCAGTGAGTGTGTTAATATTAATCTGTGTTCTCTGTCAGTGTGTTAATATTCCTGAGGACAGTGGGGGTGTTTTACACTTCACAGGGTGTATCTGACTGTGGGTCATGATACACACAATGTGTCAGTGAGTGTGTTAATATTAATCTGTGTTCTCTGTCAGTGTGTTAATATTACTGAGGACAGTTGGGGTGTTTTACACTTCACGGGGTTTATCTGACTGTGGGTCATGATATACACAGTGTGTCAGTGAGTGTGTTAATATTAATCTGTGTTCTCTGTCAGTGTGTTAATATTCCTGAGGACAGTGGGGGTGTTTTACACTTCACAGGGTGTATCTGACTGTGGGTCATGATATACACAGTGTGTAAGTGAGTGTGTTAATATTAATCTGTGTTCTCTGTCAGTGTGGTAATATACCTGAGGACAGTGGGGGTGTTTTACACTTCACAGGGTGTATCTGACTGTGGGTCATGATATACACAGTGTGTCAGTGAGTGTGTTAATATTAATCTGTGTTCTCTGTCAGTCTGTTAATATTCCTGAGGACAGTGGGGGTGTTTTACACTTCACAGGGTGTATCTGACTGTGGGTCATGATGTACACAGTGTGTCAGTGAGTGTGTTAATATTAATCTGTGTACTCTGTCAGTGTGTTAATATTCCTGAGGACAGTGGGGGTGTTTTACACTTCACAGGGTGTATCTGACTGTGGGTCATGATATACACAGTGTGTCAGTGAGTGTGTTAATATTAATCTGTGTTCTCTGTCAGTGTGTTAATATTACTGAGGACTGTGGGGGTGTTTTACACTTCAGCGGGTGTATCTGACTGTGGGTCATGATATACACAGTGTGTCAGTGAGTGTGTTAATATTAATCTGTGTTCTCTGTCAGTGTGTTAATATTGCTGAGGACAGTGGGCGTGTTTTACACTTCACAGGGTGTAGCTGACTGTGGGTCATGATGTACACGGTGTGTCAGTGAGTGTGTTAATATTAATCTGTGTTCTCTTTCAGTGTGTTAATATTCCTGAGGACAGTGGGGGTGTTTTACACCTCACAGGGTGTATCTGACTCTGGGTCATGATATACACAGTGTGTCAGTGAGTGTGTTAATATTAATCTGTGTACTCTGTAAGTGTGTTAATATTACTGAGGACAGTGGGGGTGTTTTACACTTCACAGGGTGTATCTGACTGTGGGTCATGATGTACACAGTGTGTCAGTGAGTGTGTTAATATTAATCTGTGTTCTCTGTCAGTGTGTTAATATTACTGAGGACAGTGGGGGTGTTTTACACTTCACAGGGTGTATCTGACTGTGGGTCATGATATACACAGTGTGTCAGTGAGTGTGTTAATATTAATCTGTGTTCTCTGTCAGTGTGTTAATATTCCTGAGGACAGTGGGGGTGGTTTACACTTCACAGGGTGTATCTGACTGTGGGTCATGATGTACACATTGTGTCAGTGAGTGTGTTAATATTAATCTGTGTACTCTGTCAGTGTGTTAATATTCCTGAGGACAGTGGGGGTGTTTTACACTTCACAGGGTGTATCTGACTGAGGGTCATGATGTACACAGTGTGTCAGTGAGTGTGTTAATATTAATCTGTGTTCTCTGTCAGTGTGTTAATATTCCTGAGGACAGTGGGGGTGTTTTACACTTCAAAAAGTGTATCTGACTGTGGGTCATGATGTACACAGTGTGTCAGTGAGTGTGTTAATATTAATCTGTGTTCTCTGTCAGTGTGTTAATATTCCTGAGGACAGTGGTGGTGTTTTACACTTCACAGGGTGTATCTGACTCTGGGTCATGATATACACAGTGTGTCAGTGAGTGTGTTAATATTAATCTGTGTTCTCTGTCAGTGTGTTAATATTCCTGAGGACAGTGGGAATGTTTTAACTTCACAGGGTGTATCTGACTGTGGGTCATGATATACACAGTGTGTCAGTGAGTGTGTTAATATTAATCTGTGTACTCTGTCAGTGTGTTAATATTACTGAGGACAGTGGGGGTGTTTTACACTTCACAGGGTGTATCTGACTGTGGGTCATGATATACACAGTGTGTCAGTGAGTGTGTTAATATTAATCAGTGTACTCTGTCAGTGTGTTAATATTACTGAGGACAGTGGGGGTGTTTTACACTTCACAGGGTGTATCTGACTGTGGGTCATGATATACACAGTGTGTTAGTCAGTGTGTTAATATTAATCTGTGTTCTCTCTCAGTGTGTTAATATTACTGAGGACAGTGGGGGTGTTTTACACTTCACAGGGTGTATCTGACTGTGGGTCATGATATTCACAGTGTGTCAGTGAGTGTGTTAATATTAATCTGTGTTCTCTGTCAGTGTGTTAATATTCCTGAGGACAGTGGGGGTGTTTTACACTTCACAGGGTGTATCTGACTGTGGGTCATGATATACACAGTGTGTCAGTGAGTGTGTTAATATTAATCTGTGTTCTCTGTCAGTCTGTTAATATTCCTGAGGACAGTGGGGGTGTTTTACACTTCACAGGGTGTATCTGACTGTGGGTCATGATGTACACAGTGTGTCAGTGAGTGTGTTAATATTAATCTGTGTACTCTGTCAGTGTGTTAATATTCCTGAGGACAGTGGGGGTGTTTTACACTTCACAGGGTGTATCTGACTGTGGGTCATGATATACACAGTGTGTCAGTGAGTGTGTTAATATTAATCTGTGTTCTCTGTCAGTGTGTTAATATTACTGAGGACTGTGCGGGTGTTTTACACTTCACCGGGTGTATCTGACTGTGGGTCATGATATACACAGTGTGTTAGTGAGTGTGTTAACATTAATCTGTGTTCTCTGTCAGTGTGTTAATATTGCTGAGGACAGTGGGCGTGTTTTACACTTCACAGGGTGTAGCTGACTGTGGGTCATGATGTACACGGTGTGTCAGTGAGTGTGTTAATATTAATCTGTGTTCTCTTTCAGTGTGTTAATATTCCTGAGGACAGTGGGGGTGTTTTACACTTCACAGGGTGTATCTGACTGTGGGTCATGATATACACAGTGTGTCAGTGAGTGTGTTAATATTAATCTGTGTACTCTGTAAGTGTGTTAATATTACTGAGGACAGTGGGGGTGTTTTACACTTCACAGGGTGTATCTGACTGTGGGTCATGATGTACACAGTGTGTCAGTGAGTGTGTTAATATTAATCTGTGTTCTCTGTCAGTGTGTTAATATTACTGAGGACAGTGGGGGTGTTTTACACTTCACAGGGTGTATCTGACTGTGGGTCATGATATACACAGTGTGTCAGTGAGTGTGTTAATATTAATCTGT
Source organism: Heterodontus francisci (assembly GCF_036365525.1). Taxonomy (NCBI): domain Eukaryota; kingdom Metazoa; phylum Chordata; class Chondrichthyes; order Heterodontiformes; family Heterodontidae; genus Heterodontus; species Heterodontus francisci. The sequence goes on along the minus strand of NW_027140423.1, from coordinate 727,500 downwards.
GTTCTCTGTCAGTGTGTTAATATTCCTGAGGACAGTGGGGGTGTTTTACACTTCACAGGGTGTATCTGACTGTGGGTCATGATATACACAGTGTGTCAGTGAGTGTGTTAATATTAATCTGTGTTCTCTGTCAGTGTGTTAATATTACTGAGGACAGTGGGGGTGTTTTACGCTTCACAGGGTTTATCTGACTCTGGATCATGATATACACAGTGTGTCAGTGAGTGTGTTAATATTAATCTGTGTTCTCTGTCAGTGTGTTAATATTACTGAGGACAGTGGGGGTGTTTTACACTTCACAGGGTGTATCTGACTGTGGGTCATGATATACACAGTGTGTCAGTGAGTGTGTTAATATTAATCTGTGTACTCTGTCAGTGTGTTAATATTCCTGAGGACAGTGGGGGTGTTTTACTCTTCACAGGGTGTATCTGACTGTGGGTCATGATACACACAGTGTGTCAGTGAGTGTGTTAATATTAATCTGTGTTCTCTGTCAGTGTGTTAATATTACTGAGGACAGTGGGGGTGTTTTACACTTCACGGGGTTTATCTGACTGTGGGTCATGATATACACAGTGTGTCAGTGAGTGTGTTAATATTAATCTGTGTTCTCTGTCAGTGTGTTAATATTACTGAGGACAGTGGGGGTGTTTTACACTTCAAGGGGTTTATCTGACTGTGGGTCATGATGTACACAGTGTGTCAGTGAGTGTGTTAATATTAATCTGTGTTCTCTGTCAGTGTGTTAATATTCCTGAGGACAGTGGGGGTGTTTTACACTTCACAGGGTGTATATGACTGTGGGTCATGATATACACAGTGTGTCAGTGAGTGTGTTAATATTAATCTGTGTGCTCTGTCAGTGTGTTAATATTACTGAGGACAGTGGGGGTGTTTTTCACTTCACAGGGTGTATCTGACTGTGGGTCATGATATACACAGTGTGTCAGTGAGTGTGGTAATATTAATCTGTGTTCTCTGTCAGTGTGTTAATATTACTGAGGACAGTGGGGGTGTTTTACACTTCACAGGGTTTATCTGACTGTGGGTCATGATATACACAGTGTGTCAGTGAGTGTTTTAATATTAATCTGTGTTCTCTGTCAGTGTGTTAATATTCCTGAGGACAGTGGGGGTGTTTTACACTTCACAGGGTTTATCTGACTCTGGATCATGATATACACAGTGTGTCAGTGAGTGTGTTAATATTAATCTGTGTTCTCTGTCAGTGTGTTAATATTCCTGAGGACAGTGGGGGTGCTTTACACTTCACAGGGTTTATCTGACTGTGGGTCATGATATACACATTGTGTCAGTGAGTGTGTTAATATTAATCTGTGTTCTCTGTCAGTGTGTTAATATTACTGAGGACAGTGGGGGTGTTTTACACTTCACAGGGTGTATCTGACTGTGGGTCATGATATACACAGTGTGTCAGTCAGTGTGTTAATATTAATCTGTGTTCTCTCTCAGTGTGTTAATATTACTGAGGACAGTGGGGGTGTTTTACACTTCACAGGGTGTATCTGACTGTGGGTCATGATATTCACAGTGTGTCAGTGAGTGTGTTAATATTAATCTGTGTTCTCTGTCAGTGTGTTAATATTCCTGAGGACAGTGGGGGTGTTTTACACTTCACAGGGTGTATCTGACTGTGGGTCATGATACACACAGTGTGTCAGTGAGTGTGTTAATATTAATCTGTGTTCTCTGTCAGTGTGTTAATATTACTGAGGACAGTTGGGGTGTTTTACACTTCACGGGGTTTATCTGACTGTGGGTCATGATATACACAGTGTGTCAGTGAGTGTGTTAATATTAATCTGTGTTCTCTGTCAGTGTGTTAATATTCCTGAGGACAGTGGGGGTGTTTTACACTTCACAGGGTGTATCTGACTGTGGGTCATGATATACACAGTGTGTCAGTGAGTGTGTTAATATTAATCTGTGTTCTCTGTCAGTGTGTTAATATACCTGAGGACAGTGGGGGTGTTTTACACTTCACAGGGTGTATCTGACTGTGGGTCATGATATACACAGTGTGTCAGTGAGTGTGTTAATATTAATCTGTGTTCTCTGTCAGTCTGTTAATATTCCTGAGGACAGTGGGGGTGTTTTACACTTCACAGGGTGTATCTGACTGTGGGTCATGATGTACACAGTGTGTCAGTGAGTGTGTTAATATTAATCTGTGTACTCTGTCAGTGTGTTAATATTCCTGAGGACAGTGGGGGTGTTTTACACTTCACAGGGTGTATCTGACTGTGGGTCATGATATACACAGTGTGTCAGTGAGTGTGTTAATATTAATCTGTGTTCTCTGTCAGTGTGTTAATATTACTGAGGACTGTGGGGGTGTTTTACACTTCAGCGGGTGTATCTGACTGTGGGTCATGATATACACAGTGTGTCAGTGAGTGTGTTAATATTAATCTGTGTTCTCTGTCAGTGTGTTAATATTGCTGAGGACAGTGGGCGTGTTTTACACTTCACAGGGTGTAGCTGACTGTGGGTCATGATGTACACGGTGTGTCAGTGAGTGTGTTAATATTAATCTGTGTTCTCTTTCAGTGTGTTAATATTCCTGAGGACAGTGGGGGTGTTTTACACCTCACAGGGTGTATCTGACTCTGGGTCATGATATACACAGTGTGTCAGTGAGTGTGTTAATATTAATCTGTGTACTCTGTAAGTGTGTTAATATTACTGAGGACAGTGGGGGTGTTTTACACTTCACAGGGTGTATCTGACTGTGGGTCATGATGTACACAGTGTGTCAGTGAGTGTGTTAATATTAATCTGTGTTCTCTGTCAGTGTGTTAATATTACTGAGGACAGTGGGGGTGTTTTACACTTCACAGGGTGTATCTGACTGTGGGTCATGATATACACAGTGTGTCAGTGAGTGTGTTAATATTAATCTGTGTTCTCTGTCAGTGTGTTAATATTCCTGAGGACAGTGGGGGTGGTTTACACTTCACAGGGTGTATCTGACTGTGGGTCATGATGTACACATTGTGTCAGTGAGTGTGTTAATATTAATCTGTGTACTCTGTCAGTGTGTTAATATTCCTGAGGACAGTGGGGGTGTTATACACTTCACAGGGTGTATCTGACTGAGGGTCATGATGTACACAGTGTGTCAGTGAGTGTGTTAATATTAATCTGTGTTCTCTGTCAGTGTGTTAATATTCCTGAGGACAGTGGGGGTGTTTTACACTTCACAGGGTGTATCTGACTGTGGGTCATGATGTACACAGTGTGTCAGTGAGTGTGTTAATATTAATCTGTGTTCTCTGTCAGTGTGTTAATATTCCTGAGGACAGTGGTGGTGTTTTACACTTCACAGGGTGTATCTGACTCTGGGTCATGATATACACAGTGTGTCAGTGAGTGTGTTAATATTAATCTGTGTTCTCTGTCAGTGTGTTAATATTCCTGAGGACAGTGGGAATGTTTTACACTTCACAGGGTGTATCTGACTGTGGGTCATGATATACACAGTGTGTCAGTGAGTGTGTTAATATTAATCTGTGTACTCTGTCAGTGTGTTAATATTACTGAGGACAGTGGGGGTGTTTTACACTTCACAGGGTGTATCTAACTGTGGGTCATGATAGACACAGTGTGTCAGTGAGTGTGTTAATATTAATCTGTGTTCTCTGTCAGTGTGTTAATATTACTGAGGACAGTGGGGGTGTTTTACACTTCACATGGTGTATCTGACTGTGGGTCATGATATACACAGTGTGTCAGTGAGTGTGTTAATATTAATCAGTGTTCTCTGTCAGTGTGTTAATATTACTGAGGACAGTGGGGGTGTTTTACACTTCACAGGGTGTATCTGACTGTGGGTCATGATATACACAGTGTGTTAGTCAGTGTGTTAATATTAATCTGTGTTCTCTCTCAGTGTGTTAATATTACTGAGGACAGTGGGGGTGTTTTACACTTCACAGGGTGTATCTGACTGTGGGTCATGATATTCACAGTGTGTCAGTGAGTGTGTTAATATTAATCTGTGTTCTCTGTCAGTGTGTTAATATTCCTGAGGACAGTGGGGGTGTTTTACACTTCACAGGGTGTATCTGACTGTGGGTCATGATACACACAGTGTGTCAGTGAGTGTGTTAATATTAATCTGTGTTCTCTGTCAGTGTGTTAATATTACTGAGGAGAGTTGGGGTGTTTTACACTTCACGGGGTTTATCTGACTGTGGGTCATGATATACACAGTGTGTCAGTGAGTGTGTTAATATTAATCTGTGTTCTCTGTCAGTGTGTTAATATTCCTGAGGACAGTGGGGGTGTTTTACACTTCACAGGGTGTATCTGACTGTGGGTCATGATATACACAGTGTGTCAGTGAGTGTGTTAATATTAATCTGTGTTCTCTGTCAGTGTGTTAATATACCTGAGGACAGTGGGGGTGTTTTACACTTCACAGGGTGTATCTGACTGTGGGTCATGATATACACAGTGTGTCAGTGAGTGTGTTAATATTAATCTGTGTTCTCTGTCAGTCTGTTAATATTCCTGAGGACAGTGGGGGTGTTTTACACTTCACAGGGTGTATCTGACTGTGGGTCATGATGTACACAGTGTGTCAGTGAGTGTGTTAATATTAATCTGTGTACTCTGTCAGTGTGTTAATATTCCTGAGGACAGTGGGGGTGTTTTTCACTTCACAGGGTGTATCTGACTGTGGGTCATGATATACACAGTGTGTCAGTGAGTGTGTTAATATTAATCTGTGTTCTCTGTCAGTGTGTTAATATTACTGAGGACTGTGGGGGTGTTTTACACTTCACCGGGTGTATCTGACTGTGGGTCATGATATACACAGTGTGTTAGTGAGTGTGTTAACATTAATCTGTGTTCTCTGTCAGTGTGTTAATATTGCTGAGGACAGTGGGCGTGTTTTACACTTCACAGGGTGTAGCTGACTGTGGGTCATGATGTACACGGTGTGTCAGTGAGTGTGTTAATATTAATCTGTGTTCTCTTTCAGTGTGTTAATATTCCTGAGGACAGTGGGGGTGTTTTACACTTCACAGGGTGTATCTGACTGTGGGTCATGATATACACAGTGTGTCAGTGAGTGTGTTAATATTAATCTGTGTACTCTGTAAGTGTGTTAATATTACTGAGGACAGTGGGGGTGTTTTACACTTCACAGGGTGTATCTGACTGTGGGTCATGATGTACACAGTGTGTCAGTGAGTGTGTTAATATTAATCTGTGTTCTCTGTCAGTGTGTTAATATTACTGAGGACAGTGGGGGTGTTTTACACTTCACAGGGTGTATCTGACTGTGGGTCATGATATACACAGTGTGTCAGTGAGTGTGTTAATATTAATCTGTGTTCTCTGTCAGTGTGTTAATATTCCTGAGGACAGTGGGGGTGTTTTACACTTCACAGGGTGTATCTGACTGTGGGTCATGATATACACAGTGTGTCAGTGAGTGTGTTAATATTAATCTGTGTTCTCTGTCAGTGTGTTAATATTACTGAGGACAGTGGGGGTGTTTTACGCTTCACAGGGTTTATCTGACTCTGGATCATGATATACACAGTGTGTCAGTGAGTGTGTTAATATTAATCTGTGTTCTCTGTCAGTGTGTTAATATTACTGAGGACAGTGGGGGTGTTTTACACTTCACAGGGTGTATCTGACTGTGGGTCATGATATACACAGTGTGTCAGTGAGTGTGTTAATATTGATCTGTGTACTCTGTCAGTGTGTTAATATTCCTGAGGACAGTGGGGGTGTTTTACTCTTCACAGGGTGTATCTGACTGTGGGTCATGATACACACAGTGTGTCAGTGAGTGTGTTAATATTAATCTGTGTTCTCTGTCAGTCTGTTAATATTACTGAGGACAGTGGGGGTGTTTTACACTTCACGGGGTTTATCTGACTGTGGGTCATGATATACACAGTGTGTCAGTGAGTGTGTTAATATTAATCTGTGTTCTCTGTCAGTGTGTTAATATTACTGAGGACAGTGGGGGTGTTTTACACTTCAAGGGGTTTATCTGACTGTGGGTCATGATGTACACAGTGTGTCAGTGAGTGTGTTAATATTAATCTGTGTTCTCTGTCAGTGTGTTAATATTCCTGAGGACAGTGGGGGTGTTTTACACTTCACAGGGTGTATATGACTGTGGGTCATGATATACACAGTGTGTCAGTGAGTGTGTTAATATTAATCTGTGTGCTCTGTCAGTGTGTTAATATTACTGAGGACAGTGGGGGTGTTTTACACTTCACAGGGTGTATCTGACTGTGGGTCATGATATACACGGTGTGTCAGTGAGTGTGGTAATATTAATCTGTGTTCTCTGTCAGTGTGTTAATATTACTGAGGACAGTGGGGGTGTTTTACACTTCACAGGGTTTATCTGACTGTGGGTCATGATATACACAGTGTGTCAGTGAGTGTTTTAATATTAATCTGTGTTCTCTGTCAGTGTGTTAATATTCCTGAGGACAGTGGGGGTGTTTTACACTTCACAGGGTTTATCTGACTCTGGATCATGATATACACAGTGTGTCAGTGAGTGTGTTAATATTAATCTGTGTTCTCTGTCAGTGTGTTAATATTCCTGAGGACAGTGGGGGTGCTTTACACTTCACAGGGTTTATCTGACTGTGGGTCATGATATACACATTGTGTCAGTGAGTGTGTTAATATTAATCTGTGTTCTCTGTCAGTGTGTTAATATTACTGAGGACAGTGGGGGTGTTTTACACTTCACAGGGTGTATCTGACTGTGGGTCATGATGTACACAGTGTGTCAGTGAGTGTGTTAATATTAATCTGTGTACTCTGTCAGTGTGCTAATATTACTGAGGACAGTGGGGGTGTTTTACACTTCACAGGGTGTATCTGACTGTGGGTCATGATATACACAGTGTGTCAGTGAGTGTGTTAATATTAATCTGTGTTCTCTGTCAGTGTGTTAATATTACTGAGGACAGTGGGGATGTTTTACACTTCACAGGGTGTATCTAACTGTGGGTCATGATATACACAGTGTGTCAGTGAGTGTGTTAATATTAATCTGTGTTCTCTGTCAGTGTGTTAATATTACTGAGGACAGTGGGGGTGTTTTACACTTCACAGGGTTTATCTGACTGTGGGTCATGATATACACAGTGTGTCAGTGAGTGTGTTAATATTAATCTGTGTTCTCTGTCAGTGTGTTAATATTACTGAGGACAGTGGGGATGTTTTACACTTCACAGGGTGTATCTGACTGTGGGTCATGATATACACAGTGTGTCAGTGAGCGTGTTAATATTAATCTGTGTTCTCTGTCAGTGTGTTAATATTACTGAGGACAGTGGGGGTGTTTTACACTTCACAGGGTGTATCTGACTGTGGGTCATGATATACACAGTGTGTCAGTGAGTGTGTTAATATTAATCTGTGTTCTCTGTCAGGGTGTTAATATTACTGAGGACAGTGGGGATGTTTTACACTTCACAGGGTGTATCTGACTGTGGGTCATGATATACACAGTGTGTCAGTGAGTGTGTTAATATTAATCTGTGTTCTCTGTCAGTGTGTTAATATTACTGAGGACAGTGGGGGTGTTTTACACTTCACAGGGTGTATCTGACTGTGGGTCATGATATACACAGTGTGTCAGTGAGTGTGTTAATATTAATCTGTGTACTCTGTCAGTGTGTTAATATTCCTGAGGACAGTGGGGGTGTTTTACTCTTCACAGGGTGTATCTGACTGTGGGTCATGATACACACAGTGTGTCAGTGAGTGTGTTAATATTAATCTGTGTTCTCTGTCAGTGTGTTAATATTACTGAGGACAGTGGGGGTGTTTTACACTTCACGGGGTTTATCTGACTGTGGGTCATGATATACACAGTGTGTCAGTGAGTGTGTTAATATTAATCTGTGTTCTCTGTCAGTGTGTTAATATTACTGAGGACAGTGGGGGTGTTTTACACTTCAAGGGGTTTATCTGACTGTGGGTCATGATGTACACAGTGTGTCAGTGAGTGTGTTAATATTAATCTGTGTTCTCTGTCAGTGTGTTAATATTCCTGAGGACAGTGGGGGTGTTTTACACTTCACAGGGTGTATATGACTGTGGGTCATGATATACACAGTGTGTCAGTGAGTGTGTTAATATTAATCTGTGTGCTCTGTCAGTGTGTTAATATTACTGAGGACAGTGGGGGTGTTTTACACTTCACAGGGTGTATCTGACTGTGGGTCATGATATACACAGTGTGTCAGTGAGTGTGGTAATATTAATCTGTGTTCTCTGTCAGTGTGTTAATATTACTGAGGACAGTGGGGGTGTTTTACACTTCACAGGGTTTATCTGACTGTGGGTCATGATATACACAGTGTGTCAGTGAGTGTTTTAATATTAATCTGTGTTCTCTGTCAGTGTGTTAATATTCCTGAGGACAGTGGGGGTGTTTTACACTTCACAGGGTTTATCTGACTCTGGATCATGATATACACAGTGTGTCAGTGAGTGTGTTAATATTAATCTGTGTTCTCTGTCAGTGTGTTAATATTCCTGAGGACAGTGGGGGTGCTTTACACTTCACAGGGTTTATCTGACTGTGGGTCATGATATACACATTGTGTCAGTGAGTGTGTTAATATTAATCTGTGTTCTCTGTCAGTGTGTTAATATTACTGAGGACAGTGGGGGTGTTTTACACTTCACAGGGTGTATCTGACTGTGGGTCATGATGTACACAGTGTGTCAGTGAGTGTGTTAATATTAATCTGTGTACTCTGTCAGTGTGCTAATATTACTGAGGACAGTGGGGGTGTTTTACACTTCACAGGGTGTATCTGACTGTGGGTCATGATATACACAGTGTGTCAGTGAGTGTGTTAATATTAATCTGTGTTCTCTGTCAGTGTGTTAATATTACTGAGGACAGTGGGGATGTTTTACACTTCACAGGGTGTATCTAACTGTGGGTCATGATATACACAGTGTGTCAGTGAGTGTGTTAATATTAATCTGTGTTCTCTGTCAGTGTGTTAATATTACTGAGGACAGTGGGGGTGTTTTACACTTCACAGGGTTTATCTGACTGTGGGTCATGATATACACAGTGTGTCAGTGAGTGTGTTAATATTAATCTGTGTTCTCTGTCAGTGTGTTAATATTACTGAGGACAGTGGGGATGTTTTACACTTCACAGGGTGTATCTGACTGTGGGTCATGATATACACAGTGTGTCAGTGAGCGTGTTAATATTAATCTGTGTTCTCTGTCAGTGTGTTAATATTACTGAGGACAGTGGGGGTGTTTTACACTTCACAGGGTGTATCTGACTGTGGGTCATGATATACACAGTGTGTCAGTGAGTGTGTTAATATTAATCTGTGTTCTCTGTCAGGGTGTTAATATTACTGAGGACAGTGGGGATGTTTTACACTTCACAGGGTGTATCTGACTGTGGGTCATGATATACACAGTGTGTCAGTGAGTGTGTTAATATTAATCTGTGTTCTCTGTCAGTGTGTTAATATTACTGAGGACAGTGGGGGTGCTTTACACTTCACAGGGTGTATCTGACTGTGGGTCATGATATACACAGTGTGTCAGTGAGTGTGTTAATATTAATCTGTGTTCTCTGTCAGTGTGTTAATATTCCTGAGGACAGTGGGGGTGTTTTACACTTCACAGGGTGTATCTGACTGTGGGTCATGATATACACAGTGTGTCAGTGAGTGTGTTAATATTAATCTGTGTACTCTGTCAGTGTGTTAATATTACTGAGGACAGTGGGGGTGTTTTACGCTTCACAGGGTTTATCTGACTCTGGATCATGATATACACAGTGTGTCAGTGAGTGTGTTAATAATAATCTGTGTTCTCTGTCAGTGTGTTAATATTACTGAGGACAGTGGGGGTGTTTTACACTTCACAGGGTGTATCTGACTGTGGGTCATGATATACACAGTGTGTCAGTGAGTGTGTTAATATTAATCTGTGTACTCTGTCAGTGTGTTAATATTCCTGAGGACAGTGGGGGTGTTTTACACTTCACAGGGTGTATCTGACTGTGGGTCATGATACACACAGTGTGTCAGTGAGTGTGTTAATATTAATCTGTGTTCTCTGTCAGTGTGTTAATATTACTGAGGACAGTGGGGGTGTTTTACACTTCACGGGGTTTATCTGACTGTGGGTCATGATATACACAGTGTGTCAGTGAGTGTGTTAATATTAATCTGTGTTCTCTGTCAGTGTGTTAATATTACTGAGGACAGTGGGGGTGTTTTACACTTCAAGGGGTTTATCTGACTGTGGGTCATGATGTACACAGTGTGTCAGTGAGTGTTTTAATATTAATCTGTGTTCTCTGTCAGTGTGTTAATATTCCTGAGGACAGTGGGGGTGTTTTACACTTCACAGGGTTTATCTGACTCTGGATCATGATATACACAGTGTGTCAGTGAGTGTGTTAATATTAATCTGTGTTCTCTGTCAGTGTGTTAATATTCCTGAGGACAGTGGGGGTGCTTTACACTTGACAGGGTTTATCTGACTGTGGGTCATGTTATACACATTGTGTCAGTGAGTGTGTTAATATTAATCTGTGTTCTCTGTCAGTGTGTTAATATTACTGAGGACAGTGGGGGTGTTTTACACTTCACAGGGTGTATCTGACTGTGGGTCATGATGTACACAGTGTGTCAGTGAGTGTGTTAATATTAATCTGTGTACTCTGTCAGTGTGTTAATATTACTGAGGACAGTGGGGGTGTTTTACACTTCACAGGGTGTATCTGACTGTGGGTCATGATATACACAGTGTGTCAGTGAGTGTGTTAATATTAATCTGTGTTCTCTGTCAGTGTGTTAATATTCCTGAGGACAGTGGGGATGTTTTACACTTCACAGGGTGTATCTAACTGTGGGTCATGATATACACAGTGTGTCAGTGAGTGTGTTAATATTAATCTGTGTTCTCTGTCAGTGTGTTAATATTACTGAGGACAGTGGGGGTGTTTTACACTTCACAGGGTTTATCTGACTGTGGGTCATGATATACACAGTGTGTCAGTGAGTGTGTTAATATTAATCTGTGTTCTCTGTCAGTGTGTTAATATTACTGAGGACAGTGGGGATGTTTTACACTTCACAGGGTGTATCTGACTGTGGGTCATGATATACACAGTGTGTCAGTGAGCGTGTTAATATTAATCTGTGTTCTCTGTCAGTGTGTTAATATTACTGAGGACAGTGGGGGTGTTTTACACTTCACAGGGTGTATCTGACTGTGGGTCATGATATACACAGTGTGTCAGTGAGTGTGTTAATATTAATCTGTGTTCTCTGTCAGGGTGTTAATATTACTGAGGACAGTGGGGATGTTTTACACTTCACAGGGTGTATCTGACTGTGGGTCATGATATACACAGTGTGTCAGTGAGTGTGTTAATATTAATCTGTGTTCTCTGTCAGTGTGTTAATATTACTGAGGACAGTGGGGGTGTTTTACACTTCACAGGCTGTATCTGACTGTGGGTCATGATATACACAGTGTGTCAGTGAATGTGTTAATATTAATCTGTGTTCTCTGTCAGTGTGTTAATATTACTGAGGACAGTGGGGGTGTTTTACACTTCACAGGGTGTATCTGACTGTGGGTTATGATGTACACAGTGTGTCAGTGAGTGTGTTAATATTAATCTGTGTTCTCTGTCAGTGTGTTAATATTCCTGAGGACAGTGGGGATGTTTTACACTTCACAGGGTGTATCTGACTGTGGGTCATGATATACACAGTGTGTCAGTGAGTGTGTTAATATTAATCTGTGTTCTCTGTCAGTGTGTTAATATTGCTGAGGACAGTGGGGATGTTTTACACTTCAAAGGGTGTATCTGACTGTGGGTCATGATATACACAGTGTGTCAGTGAGTGTGTTAATATTAATCTGTGTTCTCTGTCAGTGTGTTAATATTACTGAGGACAGTGGGGGTGTTTTACACTTCACAGAGTGTATCTGACTGTGGGTCATGATATACACAGTGTGTCAGTGAGTGTGTTAATATTAATCTGTGTTCTCTGTCAGGGTGTTAATATTACTGAGGACAGTGGGGGTGTTTTACACTTCACAGGGTATATCTGACTGTGGGTCATGATGTACACAGTGTGTCAGTGAGAGTGTTAATATTAATCTGTGTTCTCTGTCAGTGTGTTAATATTGCTGAGGACAGTGGGGGTGTTTTACACTTCACCGGGTGTATCTGACTGTGTGTCATGATATACACAGTGTGTCAGTGAGTGTGTTAATATTAATCTGTGTTCTCTGTCAGTGTGTTAATATTACTGAGGACAGTGGGGGTGTTTTACACTTCACAGGGTGTATCTGACTGTGGGTCATGATATACACAGTGTGTCAGTGAGTGTGTTAACATTAATCTGTGTTCTCTGTCAGTGTGTTAATATTCCTGAGGACAGTGGGGGTGTTTTACACTTCACAGGGTGTATCTGACTGTGGGTCATGATATACACAGTGTGTCAGTGAGTGTGTTAATATTAATCTGTGTTCTCTGTCAGTGTGTTAATATTACTGAGGACAGTGGGGGTGTTTTACACTTCACAGGGTGTATCTGACTGTGGGTCATGATATACACAGTGTGTCAGTGAGTGTGGTAATATTAATCTGTGTTCTCTGTCAGTGTGTTAATATTACTGAGGACAGTGGGGGTGTTTTACACTTCACAGGGTTTATCTGACTGTGGGTCATGATATACACAGTGTGTCAGTGAGTGTTTTAATATTAATCTGTGTTCTCTGTCAGTGTGTTAATATTCCTGAGGACAGTGGGGGTGTTTTACACTTCACAGGGTTTATCTGACTCTGGATCATGATATACACAGTGTGTCAGTGAGTGTGTTAATATTAATCTGTGTTCTCTGTCAGTGTGTTAATATTCCTGAGGACAGTGGGGGTGCTTTACACTTCACAGGGTTTATCTGACTGTGGGTCATGATATACACATTGTGTCAGTGAGTGTGTTAATATTAATCTGTGTTCTCTGTCAGTGTGTTAATATTACTGAGGACAGTGGGGGTGTTTTACACTTCACAGGGTGTATCTGACTGTGGGTCATGATGTACACAGTGTGTCAGTGAGTGTGTTAATATTAATCTGTGTACTCTGTCAGTGTGTTAATATTACTGAGGACAGTGGGGGTGTTTTACACTTCACAGGGTGTATCTGACTGTGGGTCATGATATACACAGTGTGTCAGTGAGTGTGTTAATATTAATCTGTGTTCTCTGTCAGTGTGTTAATATTCCTGAGGACAGTGGGGATGTTTTACACTTCACAGGGTGTATCTAACTGTGGGTCATGATATACACAGTGTGTCAGTGAGTGTGTTAATATTAATCTGTGTTCTCTGTCAGTGTGTTAATATTACTGAGGACAGTGGGGGTGTTTTACACTTCACAGGGTTTATCTGACTGTGGGTCATGATATACACAGTGTGTCAGTGAGTGTGTTAATATTAATCTGTGTTCTCTGTCAGTGTGTTAATATTACTGAGGACAGTGGGGATGTTTTACACTTCACAGGGTGTATCTGACTGTGGGTCATGATATACACAGTGTGTCAGTGAGCGTGTTAATATTAATCTGTGTTCTCTGTCAGTGTGTTAATATTACTGAGGACAGTGGGGGTGTTTTACACTTCACAGGGTGTATCTGACTGTGGGTCATGATATACACAGTGTGTCAGTGAGTGTGTTAATATTAATCTGTGTTCTCTGTCAGGGTGTTAATATTACTGAGGACAGTGGGGATGTTTTACACTTCACAGGGTGTATCTGACTGTGGGTCATGATATACACAGTGTGTCAGTGAGTGTGTTAATATTAATCTGTGTTCTCTGTCAGTGTGTTAATATTACTGAGGACAGTGGGGGTGTTTTACACTTCACAGGCTGTATCTGACTGTGGGTCATGATATACACAGTGTGTCAGTGAATGTGTTAATATTAATCTGTGTTCTCTGTCAGTGTGTTAATATTACTGAGGACAGTGGGGGTGTTTTACACTTCACAGGGTGTATCTGACTGTGGGTTATGATGTACACAGTGTGTCAGTGAGTGTGTTAATATTAATCTGTGTTCTCTGTCAGTGTGTTAATATTCCTGAGGACAGTGGGGATGTTTTACACTTCACAGGGTGTATCTGACTGTGGGTCATGATATACACAGTGTGTCAGTGAGTGTGTTAATATTAATCTGTGTTCTCTGTCAGTGTGTTAATATTGCTGAGGACAGTGGGGATGTTTTACACTTCAAAGGGTGTATCTGACTGTGGGTCATGATATACACAGTGTGTCAGTGAGTGTGTTAATATTAATCTGTGTTCTCTGTCAGTGTGTTAATATTACTGAGGACAGTGGGGGTGTTTTACACTTCACAGAGTGTATCTGACTGTGGGTCATGATATACACAGTGTGTCAGTGAGTGTGTTAATATTAATCTGTGTTCTCTGTCAGGGTGTTAATATTACTGAGGACAGTGGGGGTGTTTTACACTTCACAGGGTGTATCTGACTGTGGGTCATGATGTACACAGTGTGTCAGTGAGAGTGTTAATATTAATCTGTGTTCTCTGTCAGTGTGTTAATATTGCTGAGGACAGTGGGGGTGTTTTACACTTCACCGGGTGTATCTGACTGTGTGTCATGATATACACAGTGTGTCAGTGAGTGTGTTAATATTAATCTGTGTTCTCTGTCAGTGTGTTAATATTACTGAGGACAGTGGGGGTGTTTTACACTTCACAGGGTGTATCTGACTGTGGGTCATGATATACACAGTGTGTCAGTGAGTGTGTTAACATTAATCTGTGTTCTCTGTCAGTGTGTTAATATTCCTGAGGACAGTGGGGGTGTTTTACACTTCACAGGGTGTATCTGACTGTGGGTCATGATATACACAGTGTGTCAGTGAGTGTGTTAATATTAATCTGTGTTCTCTGTCAGTGTGTTAATATTACTGAGGACAGTGGGGGTGTTTTACACTTCACAGGGTGTATCTGACTGTGGGTCATGATGTACACAGTGTGTCAGTGAGTGTGTTAATATTAATCTGTGTTCTCTGTCAGTGTGATAATATTACTGAGGACAGTGGGGGTGTTTTACACTTCACAGGGTTTATCTGATTGTGGGTCATGATATACACAGTGTGTCAGTGAGTGTGTTAATATTAATCTGTGTTCTCTGTCAGTGTGCTAATATTCCTGAGGACAGTGGGGGTGTTTTACACTTCACGGGGTTTATCTGACTGTGGGTCATGATATACACAGTGTGTCAGTGAGTGTGTTAATATTAATCTGTGTTCTCTGTCAGTGTGCTAATATTACTGAGGACAGTGGGGGTGTTTTACACTTCACGGGGTTTATCTGACTGTGGGTCATGATATACACAGTGTGTCAGTGAGTGTGTTAATATTAATCTGTGTTCTCTGTCAGTGTGTTAATATTCCTGAGGACAGTGGGGGTGTTTTACAATTCACAGGGTGTATCTGACTGTGGGTCATGATATACACAGTGTGTCAGTGAATGTGTTAATATTAATCTGTGTTCTCTGTCAGTGTGTTAATATTACTGAGGACAGTGGGGGTGTTTTACACTTCACAGGGTGTATCTGACTGTGGGTTATGATGTACACAGTGTGTCAGTGAGTGTGTTAATATTAATCTGTGTTCTCTGTCAGTGTGTTAATATTCCTGAGGACAGTGGGGATGTTTTACACTTCACAGGGTGTATCTGACTGTGGGTCATGATATACACAGTGTGTCAGTGAGTGTGTTAATATTAATCTGTGTTCTCTGTCAGTGTGTTAATATTGCTGAGGACAGTGGGGATGTTTTACACTTCAAAGGGTGTATCTGACTGTGGGTCATGATATACACAGTGTGTCAGTGAGTGTGTTAATATTAATCTGTGTTATCTGTCAGTGTGTTAATATTACTGAGGACAGTGGGGGTGTTTTACACTTCACAGAGTGTATCTGACTGTGGGTCATGATATACACAGTGTGTCAGTGAGTGTGTTAATATTAATCTGTGTTCTCTGTCAGGGTGTTAATATTACTGAGGACAGTGGGGGTGTTTTACACTTCACAGGGTATATCTGACTGTGGGTCATGATGTACACAGTGTGTCAGTGAGAGTGTTAATATTAATCTGTGTTCTCTGTCAGTGTGTTAATATTGCTGAGGACAGTGGGGGTGTTTTACACTTCACCGGGTGTATCTGACTGTGTGTCATGATATACACAGTGTGTCAGTGAGTGTGTTAATATTAATCTGTGTTCTCTGTCAGTGTGTTAATATTACTGAGGACAGTGGGGGTGTTTTACACTTCACAGGGTGTATCTGACTGTGGGTCATGATATACACAGTGTGTCAGTGAGTGTGTTAACATTAATCTGTGTTCTCTGTCAGTGTGTTAATATTCCTGAGGACAGTGGGGGTGTTTTACACTTCACAGGGTGTATCTGACTGTGGGTCATGATATACACAGTGTGTCAGTGAGTGTGTTAATATTAATCTGTGTTCTCTGTCAGTGTGTTAATATTACTGAGGACAGTGGGGGTGTTTTACACTTCACAGGGTGTATCTGACTGTGGGTCATGATATACACAGTGTGTCAGTGAGTGTGGTAATATTAATCTGTGTTCTCTGTCAGTGTGTTAATATTACTGAGGACAGTGGGGGTGTTTTACACTTCACAGGGTTTATCTGACTGTGGGTCATGATATACACAGTGTGTCAGTGAGTGTTTTAATATTAATCTGTGTTCTCTGTCAGTGTGTTAATATTCCTGAGGACAGTGGGGGTGTTTTACACTTCACAGGGTTTATCTGACTCTGGATCATGATATACACAGTGTGTCAGTGAGTGTGTTAATATTAATCTGTGTTCTCTGTCAGTGTGTTAATATTCCTGAGGACAGTGGGGGTGCTTTACACTTCACAGGGTTTATCTGACTGTGGGTCATGATATACACATTGTGTCAGTGAGTGTGTTAATATTAATCTGTGTTCTCTGTCAGTGTGTTAATATTACTGAGGACAGTGGGGGTGTTTTACACTTCACAGGGTGTATCTGACTGTGGGTCATGATGTACACAGTGTGTCAGTGAGTGTGTTAATATTAATCTGTGTACTCTGTCAGTGTGTTAATATTACTGAGGACAGTGGGGGTGTTTTACACTTCACAGGGTGTATCTGACTGTGGGTCATGATATACACAGTGTGTCAGTGAGTGTGTTAATATTAATCTGTGTTCTCTGTCAGTGTGTTAATATTCCTGAGGACAGTGGGGATGTTTTACACTTCACAGGGTGTATCTAACTGTGGGTCATGATATACACAGTGTGTCAGTGAGTGTGTTAATATTAATCTGTGTTCTCTGTCAGTGTGTTAATATTACTGAGGACAGTGGGGGTGTTTTACACTTCACAGGGTTTATCTGACTGTGGGTCATGATATACACAGTGTGTCAGTGAGTGTGTTAATATTAATCTGTGTTCTCTGTCAGTGTGTTAATATTACTGAGGACAGTGGGGATGTTTTACACTTCACAGGGTGTATCTGACTGTGGGTCATGATATACACAGTGTGTCAGTGAGCGTGTTAATATTAATCTGTGTTCTCTGTCAGTGTGTTAATATTACTGAGGACAGTGGGGGTGTTTTACACTTCACAGGGTGTATCTGACTGTGGGTCATGATATACACAGTGTGTCAGTGAGTGTGTTAATATTAATCTGTGTTCTCTGTCAGGGTGTTAATATTACTGAGGACAGTGGGGATGTTTTACACTTCACAGGGTGTATCTGACTGTGGGTCATGATATACACAGTGTGTCAGTGAGTGTGTTAATATTAATCTGTGTTCTCTGTCAGTGTGTTAATATTACTGAGGACAGTGGGGGTGTTTTACACTTCACAGGCTGTATCTGACTGTGGGTCATGATATACACAGTGTGTCAGTGAATGTGTTAATATTAATCTGTGTTCTCTGTCAGTGTGTTAATATTACTGAGGACAGTGGGGGTGTTTTACACTTCACAGGGTGTATCTGACTGTGGGTTATGATGTACACAGTGTGTCAGTGAGTGTGTTAATATTAATCTGTGTTCTCTGTCAGTGTGTTAATATTCCTGAGGACAGTGGGGATGTTTTACACTTCACAGGGTGTATCTGACTGTGGGTCATGATATACACAGTGTGTCAGTGAGTGTGTTAATATTAATCTGTGTTCTCTGTCAGTGTGTTAATATTGCTGAGGACAGTGGGGATGTTTTACACTTCAAAGGGTGTATCTGACTGTGGGTCATGATATACACAGTGTGTCAGTGAGTGTGTTAATATTAATCTGTGTTCTCTGTCAGTGTGTTAATATTACTGAGGACAGTGGGGGTGTTTTACACTTCACAGAGTGTATCTGACTGTGGGTCATGATATACACAGTGTGTCAGTGAGTGTGTTAATATTAATCTGTGTTCTCTGTCAGGGTGTTAATATTACTGAGGACAGTGGGGGTGTTTTACACTTCACAGGGTGTATCTGACTGTGGGTCATGATGTACACAGTGTGTCAGTGAGAGTGTTAATATTAATCTGTGTTCTCTGTCAGTGTGTTAATATTGCTGAGGACAGTGGGGGTGTTTTACACTTCACCGGGTGTATCTGACTGTGTGTCATGATATACACAGTGTGTCAGTGAGTGTGTTAATATTAATCTGTGTTCTCTGTCAGTGTGTTAATATTACTGAGGACAGTGGGGGTGTTTTACACTTCACAGGGTGTATCTGACTGTGGGTCATGATATACACAGTGTGTCAGTGAGTGTGTTAACATTAATCTGTGTTCTCTGTCAGTGTGTTAATATTCCTGAGGACAGTGGGGGTGTTTTACACTTCACAGGGTGTATCTGACTGTGGGTCATGATATACACAGTGTGTCAGTGAGTGTGTTAATATTAATCTGTGTTCTCTGTCAGTGTGTTAATATTACTGAGGACAGTGGGGGTGTTTTACACTTCACAGGGTGTATCTGACTGTGGGTCATGATGTACACAGTGTGTCAGTGAGTGTGTTAATATTAATCTGTGTTCTCTGTCAGTGTGATAATATTACTGAGGACAGTGGGGGTGTTTTACACTTCACAGGGTTTATCTGACTGTGGGTCATGATATACACAGTGTGTCAGTGAGTGTGTTAATATTAATCTGTGTTCTCTGTCAGTGTGCTAATATTCCTGAGGACAGTGGGGGTGTTTTACACTTCACGGGGTTTATCTGACTGTGGGTCATGATATACACAGTGTGTCAGTGAGTGTGTTAATATTAATCTGTGTTCTCTGTCAGTGTGCTAATATTACTGAGGACAGTGGGGGTGTTTTACACTTCACGGGGTTTATCTGACTGTGGGTCATGATATACACAGTGTGTCAGTGAGTGTGTTAATATTAATCTGTGTTCTCTGTCAGTGTGTTAATATTCCTGAGGACAGTGGGGGTGTTTTACACTTCACCGGGTGTATCTGACTGTGGGTCATGATATACACAGTGTGTCAGTGAGTGTGTTAATATTAATCTGTGTTCTCTGTCAGTGTGTTAATATTACTGAGGACAGTGGGGGTGTTTTACACTTCACAGGGTGTATCTGACTGTGGGTCATGATATACACAGTGTGTCAGTGAGTGTGTTAACATTAATCTGTGTTCTCTGTCAGTGTGTTAATATTCCTGAGGACAGTGGGGGTGTTTTACACTTCACAGGGTGTATCTGACTGTGGGTCATGATATACACAGTGTGTCAGTGAGTGTGTTAATATTAATCTGTGTTCTCTGTCAGTGTGTTAATATTACTGAGGACAGTGGGGGTGTTTTACACTTCACAGGGTGTATCTGACTGTGGGTCATGATGTACACAGTGTGTCAGTGAGTGTGTTAATATTAATCTGTGTTCTCTGTCAGTGTGATAATATTACTGAGGACAGTGGGGGTGTTTTACACTTCACAGGGTTTATCTGACTGTGGGTCATGATATACACAGTGTGTCAGTGAGTGTGTTAATATTAATCTGTGTTCTCTGTCAGTGTGCTAATATTCCTGAGGACAGTGGGGGTGTTTTACACTTCACGGGGTTTATCTGACTGTGGGTCATGATATACACAGTGTGTCAGTGAGTGTGTTAATATTAATCTGTGTTCTCTGTCAGTGTGCTAATATTACTGAGGACAGTGGGGGTGTTTTACACTTCACGGGGTTTATCTGACTGTGGGTCATGATATACACAGTGTGTCAGTGAGTGTGTTAATATTAATCTGTGTTCTCTGTCAGTGTGTTAATATTCCTGAGGACAGTGGGGGTGTTTTACAATTCACAGGGTGTATCTGACTGTGGGTCATGATACACACAGTGTGTCAGTGAGTGTGTTAATATTAATCTGTGTTCTCTGTCAGTGTGTTAATATTACTGAGGACAGTTGGGGTGTTTTACACTTCACGGGGTTTATCTGACTGTGGGTCATGATATACACAGTGTGTCAGTGAGTGTGTTAATATTAATCTGTGTTCTCTGTCAGTGTGCTAATATTACTGAGGACAGTGGGGGTGTTTTACACTTCACAGGGTGTATCTGACTGTGGGTCATGATATACACAGTGTGTCAGTGAGTGTGTTAATATTAATCTGTGTTCTCTGTCAGTGTGTTAATATTCCTGAGGACAGTGGGGGTGTTTTACAATTCACAGGGTGTATCTGACTGTGGGTCATGATACACACAGTGTGTCAGTGAGTGTGTTAATATTAATCTGTGTTCTCTGTCAGTGTGTTAATATTACTGAGGACAGTTGGGGTGTTTTACACTTCACGGGGTTTATCTGACTGTGGGTCATGATATACACAGTGTGTCAGTGAGTGTGTTAATATTAATCTGTGTTCTCTGTCAGTGTGTTAATATTCCTGAGGACAGTGGGGGTGTTTTACACTTCACAGGGTGTATCTGACTGTGGGTCATGATATACACAGTGTGTCAGTGAGTGTGTTAATATTAATCTGTGTTCTCTGTCAGTGTGTTAATATACCTGAGGACAGTGGGGGTGTTTTACACTTCACAGGGTGTATCTGACTGTGGGTCATGATGTACACAGTGTGTCAGTGAGTGTGTTAATATTAATCTGTGTACTCTGTCAGTGTGTTAATATTCCTGAGGACAGTGGGGGTGTTTTACACTTCACAGGGTGTATCTGACTGTGGGTCATGATATACACAGTGTGTCAGTGAGTGTGTTAATATTAATCTGTGTACTCTGTAAGTGTGTTAATATTACTGAGGACAGTGGGGGTGTTTTACAATTCACAGGGTGTATCTGACTGTGGGTCATGATACACACAGTGTGTCAGTGAGTGTGTTAATATTAATCTGTGTTCTCTGTCAGTGTGTTAATATTACTGAGGACAGTTGGGGTGTTTTACACTTCACGGGGTTTATCTGACTGTGGGTCATGATATACACAGTGTGTCAGTGAGTGTGTTAATATTAATCTGTGTTCTCTGTCAGTGTGCTAATATTACTGAGGACAGTGGGGGTGTTTTACACTTCACAGAGTGTATCTGACTGTGGGTCATGATATACACAGTGTGTCAGTGAGTGTGTTAATATTAATCTGTGTTCTCTGTCAGGGTGTTAATATTACTGAGGACAGTGGGGGTGTTTTACACTTCACAGGGTGTATCTGACTGTGGGTCATGATGTACACAGTGTGTCAGTGAGAGTGTTAATATTAATCTGTGTTCTCTGTCAGTGTGTTAATATTGCTGAGGACAGTGGTGGTGTTTTACACTTCACCGGGTGTATCTGACTGTGGGTCATGATATACACAGTGTGTCAGTGAGTGTGTTAATATTAATCTGTGTTCTCTGTCAGTGTGTTAATATTACTGAGGACAGTGGGGGTGTTTTACACTTCACAGGGTGTATCTAACTGTGGGTCATGATATACACAGTGTGTCAGTGAGTGTGTTAATATTAATCTGTGTTCTCTGTCAATGTGTTAATATTCCTGAGGACAGTGGGGGTGTTTTACACTTCACAGGGTGTATCTGACTGTGGGTCATGATATACACAGTGTGTCAGTGAGTGTGTTAATATTAATCTGTGTTCTCTGTCAGTGTGTTAATATTCCTGAGGACAGTGGGGGTGTTTTACACTTCACAGGGTGTATCTGACTGTGGGTCATGATGTACACAGTGTGTCAGTGATTGTGTTAATGTTAATCTGTGTTCTCTGTCAGTGTGTTAATATTCTTGAGGACAGTGGGGGTGTTTTACACTTCACAGGGTGTATCTGACTGTGGGTCATGATATACACAGTGTGTCAGTGAGTGTGTTAATATTAATCTGTGTTCTCTGTCAGTGTGTTAATATTACTGAGGTCAGTGGGGATGTTTTACACTTCACAGGGTGTATCTGACTGTGGGTCATGATATACACAGTGTGTCAGTGAGTGTGTCAATATTAATCTGTGTTCACTGTCAGTGTGTTAATATTCCTGAGGACAGTGGGGGTGTTTTACACTTCACAGGGTGCATCTGACTGTGGGTCATGATATACACAGTGTGTCAGTGAGTGTGTTAATATTAATCTGTGTTCTCTGTCAGGGTGTTAATATTACTGAGGACAGTGGGGGTGTTTTACACTTCACAGGGTGTATCAGACTGTGGGTCAATATGTACACAGTGGGTCAGTGAGTGTGTTAATATTAATCTGTGTTCTCTGTCAGTGTGTTAATATTACTGAGGACAGTGGGGGTGTTTTACACTTCACAGGGTGTATCTGACTCTGGGTCATGATATACACAGTGTGTCAGTGAGTGTGTTAATATTAATCTGTGTTCTCTGTCAGTGTGTTAATATTACTGAGGACAGTGGGGGTGTTTTACACTTCACAGGGTGTTTCTGACTGTGGGTCAATATGTACACAGTGTGTCAGTGAGTGTGTTAATATTAATCTGTGTTCTCTGTCAGTGTGTTAATATTACTGAGGACAGTGGGGGTGTTTTACACTTCACAGGGTGTATCTGACTGTGGGTCATGATGTACACAGTGTGTCAGTGAGTGTGTTAATATTAATCTGTGTTCTCTGTCAGTGTGTTAATATTACTGAGGACAGTGGGGGTGTTTTACACTTCACAGGGTGTATCTGACTGTGGGTCATGATATACACAGTGTGTCAGTGAGTGTGTTAATATTAATCTGTGTTCTCTGTCAGTGTGTTAATATTACTGAGGACAGTGGGGGTGTTTTACACTTCACAGGGTGTATCTGACTGTGGGTCATGATATACACACTGTGTCAGTGAGTGTGTTAATATTAATCTGTGTTCTCTGTCAGTGTGTTAATATTACTGAGGACAGTGGGGGTGTTTTACACTTCACCGGGTGTATCTGACTGTGGGTCATGATATACACAGTGTGTCAGTGAGTGTGTTAATATTAATCTGTGTTCTCTGTCAGGGTGTTAATATTCCTGAGGACAGTGGGGATGTTTTACACTTCACAGGGTGTATCTGACTGTGGGTCATGATATACACAGTGTGTCAGTGAGTGTGTTAATATTAATCTGTGTTCTCTGTCAGTGTGTTAATATTACTGAGGACAGTGGGGGTGTTTTACACTTCACAGGGTGTATCTGACTGTGGGTCAATATGTACACAGTGTGTCAGTGAGTGTGTTAATATTAATCTGTGTTCTCTGTCAGTGTGTTAATATTACTGAGGAGAGTGGGGGTGTTTTACACTTCACAGGGTGTATCTGACTCTGGGTCATGATATACACAGTGTGTCAGTGAGTGTGTTAATATTAATCTGTGTTCTCTGTCAGTGTGTTAATATTACTGAGGACAGTGGGGGTGTTTTACACTTCACAGGGTGTATCTGACTGTGGGTCAATATGTACACAGTGTGTCAGTGAGTGTGTTAATATTAATCTGTGTTCTCTGTCATTGTGTTAATATTACTGAGGAGAGTGGGGGTGTTTTACACTTCACAGGGTGTATCTGACTGTGGGTCATGATGTACACAGTGTGTCAGTGAGTGTGTTAATATTAATCTGTGTTCTCTGTCAGTGTGTTAATATTACTGAGGACAGTGGGGGTGTTTTACACTTCACAGGGTGTATCTGACTGTGGGTCATGATATACACAGTGTGTCAGTGAGTGTGTTAATATTAATCTGTGTTCTCTGTCAGTGTGTTAATATTACTGAGGACAGTGGGGGTGTTTTACACTTCACAGGGTGTATCTGACTGTGGGTCATGATATACACACTGTGTCAGTGAGTGTGTTAATATTAATCTGTGTTCTCTGTCAGTGTGTTAATATTACTGAGGACAGTGGGGGTGTTTTACACTTCACCGGGTGTATCTGACTGTGGGTCATGATATACACAGTGTGTCAGTGAGTGTGTTAATATTAATCTGTGTTCTCTGTCAGGGTGTTAATATTCCTGAGGACAGTGGGGATGTTTTACACTTCACAGGGTGTATCTGACTGTGGGTCATGATATACACAGTGTGTCAGTGAGTGTGTTAATATTAATCTGTGTTCTCTGTCAGTGTGTTAATATTACTGAGGACAGTGGGGGTGTTTTACACTTCACAGGGTGTATCTGACTGTGGGTCATGATATACACAGTGTGTCAGTGAGTGTGTTAATATTAATCTGTGTTCTCTGTCAGTGTGTTAATATTACTGAGGACAGTGGGGCTGTTTTACACTTCACAGGGTGTATCTGACTGTGGGTCATGATATACACAGTGTGTCAGTGAGTGTGTTAATATTAATCTGTGTTCTCTGTCAGTGTGTTAATATTACTGAGGACAGTGGGGGTGTTTTACACTTCACCGGGTGTATCTGACTGTGGGTCATGATATACACAGTGTGTCAGTGAGTGTGTTAATATTAATCTGTGTTCTCTGTCAGGGTGTTAATATTACTGAGGACAGTGGGGATGTTTTACACTTCACAGGGTGTATCTGACTGTGGGTCATGATATACACAGTGTGTCAGTGAGTGTGTTAATATTAATCTGTGTTCTCTGTCAGTGTGTTAATATTACTGAGGACAGTGGGGATGTTTTACACTTCACAGGGTATATCTGACTGTGGGTCATGATATACACAGTGTGTCAGTGAGTGTGTTAATATTAATCTGTGTTCTCTGTCAGTGTGTTAATATTACTGAGGACAGTGGGGGTGTTTTACACTTCACAGGGTGTATCTGACTGTGGGTCAATATGTACACAGTGTGTCAGTCAGTGTGTTAATATTAATCTGTGTTCTCTGTCAGTGTGTTAATATTCCTGAGGACAGTGGGGGTGTTTCACACTTCACAGGGTGCATCTGACTGTGGGTCATGATATACACAGTGTGTCAGTGAGTGTGTTAATATTAATCTGTGTTCTCTGTCAGTGTGTTAATATTACTGAGGACAGTGTGGTTGTTTTACACTTCACCGGGTGTATCTGACTGTGGGTCATGATATACACAGTGTGTCAGTGAGTGTGTTAATATTAATCTGTGTTCTCTGTCAGTGTGTTAATATTACTGAGGACAGTGGGGGTGTTTTACACTTCACCGGGTGTATCTGACTGTGGGTCATGATATACACAGTGTGTCAGTGAGTGTGTTAATATTAATCTGTGTTCTCTGTCAGTGTGTTAATATTCCTGAGGACAGTGGGGATGTTTTACACTTCACAGGGTATATCTGACTGTGGGTCATGATATACACAGTGTGTCAGTGAGTGTGTTAATATTAATCTGTGTTCTCTGTCAGTGTGTTAATATTACTGAGGACAGTGGGGGTGTTTTACACTTCACAGGGTGTATCTGACTGTGGGTCAATATGTACACAGTGTGTCAGTGAGTGTGTTAATATTAATCTGTGTTCTCTGTCAGTGTGTTAATATTACTGAGGACAGTGGGGGTGTTTTACACTTCACAGGGTGTATCTGACTGTGGGTCATGACATACACAGTGTGTCAGTGAGTGTGTTAATATTAATCTGTGTTCTCTGTCAGTGTGTTAATATTACTGAGGACAGTGGGGGTGTTTTACACTTCACAGGGTGTATCTGACTGTGGGTCATGATATACACAGTGTGTCAGTGAGTGTGTTAATATTAATCTGTGTTCTCTGTCAGTGTGTTAATATTACTGAGGACAGTGGGGATGTTTTACACTTCACAGGGTGTATCTGACTGTGGGTCATGATATACACAGTGTGTCAGTGAGTGTGTTAATATTAATCTGTGTTCTCTGTCAGTGTGTTAATATTCCTGAGGACAGTGGGGATGTTTTACACTTCACAGGGTGTATCTGACTGTGGGTCATGATATACACAGTGTGTCAGTGAGTGTGTTAATATTAATCTGTGTTCTCTGTCAGTGTGTTAATATTACTGAGGACAGTGGGGATGTTTTACACTTCACAGGGTATATCTGACTGTGGGTCATGATGTACACAGTGTGTCAGTGAGTGTGTTAATATTAATCTGTGTTCTCTGTCAGTATGTTAATATTACTGAGGACAGTGGGGGTGCTTTACACTTCACAGGGTGTATCTGACTGTGGGTCATGATGTACACAGTGTGTCAGTGAGTGTGTTAATATTAATCTGTGTTCTCTGTCAGTGTGTTAATATTCCTGAGGACAGTGGGGGTGTTTTACACTTCACAGAGTGTATCTGACTCTGGGTCATGATGTACACAGTGTGTCAGTGAGTGTGTTAATATTAATCTGTGTTCTCTGTCAGTGTGTTAATATTACTGAGGACAGTGGGGGTGTTTTACACTTCACAGGGTGTATCTGACTGTGGGTCAATATGTACACAGTGTGTCAGTGAGTGCGTTAATATTAATCTGTGTTCTCTGTCAGTGTGTTAATATTACTGAGGACAGTGGGGGTGTTTTACACTTCACAGGGTGTATCTGACTGTGGGTCATGATGTACACAGTGTGTCAGTGAGTGTGTTAATATTAATCTGTGTTCTCTGTCAGTGTGTTAATATTACTGAGGACAGTGGGGGTGTTTTACACTTCACAGGGTGTATCTGACTGTGGGTCATGATATACACAGTGTGTCAGTGAGTGTGTTAATATTAATCTGTGTTCTCTGTCAGTGTGTTAATATTACTGAGGACAGTGGGGGTGTTTTACACTTCACAGGATGTATCTGACTGTGGGTCATGATATACACAGTGTGTCAGTGAGTGTGTTAATATTAATCTGTGTTCTCTGTCAGTGTGTTAATATTCCTTTGGACAGTGGGGATGTTTTACACTTCACAGGGTGTATCTGACTGTGGGTCATGATATACACAGTGTGTCAGTGAGTGTGTTAATATTAATCTGTGTTCTCTGTCAGTGTGTTAATATTACTGAGGACAGTGGGGATGTTTTACACTTCACAGGGTATATCTGACTGTGGGTCATGATGTACACAGTGTGTCAGTGAGTGTGTTAATATTAATCTGTGTTCTCTGTCAGTATGTTAATATTACTGAGGACAGTGGGGGTGCTTTACACTTCACAGGGTGTATCTGACTGTGGGTCATGATGTACACAGTGTGTCAGTGAGTGTGTTAATATTAATCTGTGTTCTCTGTCAGTGTGTTAATATTCCTGAGGACAGTGGGGGTGTTTTACACTTCACAGAGTGTATCTGACTCTGGGTCATGATGTACACAGTGTGTCAGTGAGTGTGTTAATATTAATCTGTGTTCTCTGTCAGTGTGTTAATATTACTGAGGACAGTGGGGGTGTTTTACACTTCACAGGGTGTATCTGACTGTGGGTCATGATATACACAGTGTGTCAGTGAGTGTGTTAATATTAATCTGTGTTCTCTGTCAGTGTGTTAATATTACTGAGGACAGTGGGGGTGTTTTACACTTCACAGGGTGTATCTGACTGTGGGTCATGATATACACAGTGTGTCAGTGAATGTGTTAATATTAATCTGTGTTCTCTGTCAGTGTGTTAATATTACTGAGGACAGTGGGGGTGTTTTACACTTCACAGGGTGTATCTGACTGTGGGTCATGATGTACACAGTGTGTCAGTGAGTGTGTTAATATTAATCTGTGTTCTCTGTCAGTGTGTTAATATTCCTGAGGACAGTGGGGATGTTTTACACTTGACAGGGTGTATCTGACTGTGGGTCATGATATACACAGTGTGTCAGTGAGTGTGTTAATATTAATCTGTGTTCTCTGTCAGTGTGTTAATATTGCTGAGGACAGTGGGGATGTTTTACACTTCACAGGGTGTATCTGACTGTGGGTCATGATATACACAGTGTGTCAGTGAGTGTGTTAATATTAATCTGTGTTCTCTGTCAGTGTGTTAATATTACTGAGGACAGTGGGGGTGTTTTACACTTCACAGAGTGTATCTGACTGTGGGTCATGATATACACAGTGTGTCAGTGAGTGTGTTAATATTAATCTGTGTTCTCTGTCAGGGTGTTAATATTACTGAGGACAGTGGGGGTGTTTTACACTTCACAGGGTGTATCTGACTGTGGGTCATGATGTACACAGTGTGTCAGTGAGAGTGTTAATATTAATCTGTGTTCTCTGTCAGTGTGTTAATATTGCTGAGGACAGTGGGGGTGTTTTACACTTCACCGGGTGTATCTGACTGTGGGTCATGATATACACAGTGTGTCAGTGAGTGTGTTAATATTAATCTGTGTTCTCTGTCAGTGTGGTAATATTACTGAGGACAGTGGGGGTGTTTTACACTTCACAGGGTGTATCTGACTGTGGGTCATGATATACACAGTGTGTCAGTGAGTGTGTTAACATTAATCTGTGTTCTCTGTCAGTGTGTTAATATTACTGAGGACAGTGGGGGTGTTTTACACTTCACAGGGTGTATCTGACTGTGGGTCATGATATACACAGTGTGTCAGTGAGTGTGTTAATATTAATCTGTGTTCTCTGTCAGTGTGTTAATATTACTGAGGACAGTGGGGGTGTTTTACACTTCACAGGGTGTATCTGACTGTGGGTCATGATGTACACAGTGTGTCAGTGAGTGTGTTAATATTAATCTGTGTTCTCTGTCAGTGTGTTAATATTCCTGAGGACAGTGGGGATGTTTTACACTTCACAGGGTGTATCTGACTGTGGGTCATGATATACACAGTGTGTCAGTGAGTGTGTTAATATTAATCTGTGTTCTCTGTCAGTGTGTTAATATTGCTGAGGACAGTGGGGATGTTTTACACTTCACAGGGTGTATCTGACTGTGGGTCATGATATACACAGTGTGTCAGTGAGTGTGTTAATATTAATCTGTGTTCTCTGTCAGTGTGTTAATATTACTGAGGACAGTGGGGGTGTTTTACACTTCACAGAGTGTATCTGACTGTGGGTCATGATATACACAGTGTGTCAGTGAGTGTGTTAATATTAATCTGTGTTCTCTGTCAGGGTGTTAATATTACTGAGGACAGTGGGGGTGTTTTACACTTCACAGGGTGTATCTGACTGTGGGTCATGATGTGCACAGTGTGTCAGTGAGAGTGTTAATATTAATCTGTGTTCTCTGTCAGTGTGTTAATATTGCTGAGGACAGTGGGGGTGTTTTACACTTCACCGGGTATATCTGACTGTGGGTCATGATATACACAGTGTGTCAGTGAGTGTGTTAATATTAATCTGTGTTCTCTGTCAGTGTGTTAATATTACTGAGGACAGTGGGGGTGTTTTACACTTCACAGGGTGTATCTGACTGTGGGTCATGATATACACAGTGTGTCAGTGAGTGTGTTAACATTAATCTGTGTTCTCTGTCAGTGTGTTAATATTCCTGAGGACAGTGGGGGTGTTTTACACTTCACAGGGTGTATCTGACTGTGGGTCATGATATACACAGTGTGTCAGTGAGTGTGTTAATATTAATCTGTGTTCTCTGTCAGTGTGTTAATATTACTGAGGACAGTGGGGGTGTTTTACACTTCACAGGGTGTATCTGACTGTGGGTCATGATGTACACAGTGTGTCAGTGAGTGTGTTAATATTAATCTGTGTTCTCTGTCAGTGTGTTAATATTACTGAGGACAGTGCGGGTGTTTTACACTTCACAGGGTGTATCTGACTGTGGGTCATGATATACACAGTGTGTCAGTGAGTGTGTTAATATTAATCTGTGTTCTCTGTCAGTGTGTTAATATTCCTGAGGACAGTGGTGGTGTTTTACACTTCACAGGGTGTATCTGACTGTGGGTCATGATGTACACAGTGTGTCAGTGCGTGTGTTAATATTAATCTGTGTTCTCTGTCAGTGTGTTAATATTCTTGAGGACAGTGGGGGTGTTTTACACTTCACAGGGTGCATCTGACTGTGGGTCATGATATACACAGTGTGTCAGTGAGTGTGTTAATATTAATCTGTGTTCTCTGTCAGTGTGTTAATATTCCTGAGGACAGTGGGGATGTTTTACACTTCACCGGGTGTATCTGACTGTGGGTCATGATTTACACAGTGTGTCAGTGAGTGTGTTAATATTAATCTGTGTTCTCTGTCAGTGTGTTAATATTACTGAGGACAGTGGGGGTGTTTTACACTTCACAGGGTGTATCTGACTGTGGGTCATGATATACACAGTGTGTCAGTGAGTGTGTTAATATTAATCTGTGTTCTCTGTCAGTGTGTTAATATTACTGAGGACAGTGGGGGTGTTTTGCACTTCACAGGGTGTATCTGACTGTGGGTCATGATATACACAGTGTGTCAGTGAATGTGTTAATATTAATCTGTGTTCTCTGTCCGTGTGTTAATATTCCTGAGGACAGTGGGGGTGTTTTACACTTAACAGGGTGTATCTGACTGTGGGTCATGATATACACAGTGTGTCAGAGAGTGTGTTAATATTAATCTGTGTTCTCTGTCAGTGTGTTAATATTACTGAGGACAGTGGGGGTGTTTTACACTTCACAGGGTGTATCTGACTGTGGGTCATGATATACACAGTGTGTCAGTGAGTGTGTTAATATTAATCTGTGTTCTCTGTCAGTGTGTTAATATTCCTGATGACAGTGGGGGTGTTTTCCACTTCACAGGGTGTATCTGACTGTGGGTCATGATATACACAGTGTGTCAGTGAGTGTGTTAATATTAATCTGTGTTCTCTGTCAGTGTGTTAATATTCCTGATGACAGTGGGGGTGTTTTACACTTCACAGGGTGTATCTGACTGTGGGTCATGATATACACAGTGTGTCAGTGAGTGTGTTAATATTAATCTGTGTTCTCTGTCAGTGTGTTAATATTTCTGAGGACAGTGGGGGTGTTTTACACTTCACAGGGTGTATCTGACTGTGGGTCATGATATACACTGTGTGTCAGTGAGTGTGTTAATATTAATCTGTGTTCTCTGTCAGTGTGTTAATATTCCTGAGGACAGTGGGGGTGTTTTACACTTCACAGGGTGTATCTGACTGTGGGTCATGATATACACAGTGTGTCAGTGAGTGTGTTAATATTAATCTGTGTTCTCTGTCAGGGTGTTAATATTACTGAGGACAGTGGGGATGTTTTACACTTCACAGGGTGTATCTGACTGTGGGTCATGATATACACAGTGTGTCAGTGAGTGTGTTAATATTAATCTGTGTTCTCTGTCAGTGTGTTAATATTACTGAGGACAGTGGGGGTGTTTTACACTTCACAGGGTGTATCTGACTGTGGGTCATGATATACACAGTGTGTCAGTGAATGTGCTAATATTAATCTGTGTTCTCTGTCAGTGTGTTATTATTACTGAGGACAGTGGGGGTGTTTTACACTTCACAGGGTGTATCTGACTGTGGGTCATGATGTACACAGTGTGTCAGTGAGTGTGTTAATATTAATCTGTGTTCTCTGTCAGTGTGTTAATATTCCTGAGGACAGTGGGGATGTTTTACACTTCACAGGGTGTATCTGACTGTGGGTCATGATATACACAGTGTGTCAGTGAGTGTGTTAATATTAATCTGTGTTCTCTGTCAGTGTGTTAATATTCCTGAGGACAGTGGGGATGTTTTACACTTCACAGGGTGTATCTGACTGTGGGTCATGATATACACAGTGTGTCAGTGAGTGTGTTAATATTAATCTGTGTTCTCTGTCAGTGTGTTAATATTGCTGAGGACAGTGGGGATGTTTTACACTTCACAGGGTGTATCTGACTGTGGGTCATGATATACACAGTGTGTCAGTGAGTGTGTTAATATTAATGTGTGTTCTCTGTCAGTGTGTTAATATTACTGAGGACAGTGGGGGTGTTTTACACTTCACAGGGTGTATCTGACTGTGGGTCATGATATACACAGTGTGTCAGTGAATGTGTTAATATTAATCTGTGTTCTCTGTCAGTGTGTTAATATTACTGAGGACAGTGGGGGTGTTTTACACTTCACAGGGTGTATCTGACTGTGGGTCATGATGTACACAGTGTGTCAGTGAGTGTGTTAATATTAATCTGTGTTCTCTGTCAGTGTGTTAATATTCCTGAGGACAGTGGGGATGTTTTACACTTGACAGGGTGTATCTGACTGTGGGTCATGATATACACAGTGTGTCAGTGAGTGTGTTAATATTAATCTGTGTTCTCTGTCAGTGTGTTAATATTGCTGAGGACAGTGGGGATGTTTTACACTTCACAGGGTGTATCTGACTGTGGGTCATGATATACACAGTGTGTCAGTGAGTGTGTTAATATTAATCTGTGTTCTCTGTCAGTGTGTTAATATTACTGAGGACAGTGGGGGTGTTTTACACTTCACAGAGTGTATCTGACTGTGGGTCATGATATACACAGTGTGTCAGTGAGTGTGTTAATATTAATCTGTGTTCTCTGTCAGGGTGTTAATATTACTGAGGACAGTGGGGGTGTTTTACACTTCACAGGGTGTATCTGACTGTGGGTCATGATGTACACAGTGTGTCAGTGAGAGTGTTAATATGAATCTGTGTTCTCTGTCAGTGTGTTAATATTGCTGAGGACAGTGGGGGTGTTTTACACTTCACCGGGTGTATCTGACTGTGGGTCATGATATACACAGTGTGTCAGTGAGTGTGTTAATATTAATCTGTGTTCTCTGTCAGTGTGTTAATATTACTGAGGACAGTGGGGGTGTTTTACACTTCACAGGGTGTATCTGACTGTGGGTCATGATATACACAGTGTGTCAGTGAGTGTGTTAACATTAATCTGTGTTCTCTGTCAGTGTGTTAATATTCCTGAGGACAGTGGGGGTGTTTTACACTTCACAGGGTGTATCTGACTGTGGGTCATGATATACACAGTGTGTCAGTGAGTGTGTTAATATTAATCTGTGTTCTCTGTCAGTGTGTTAATATTACTGAGGACAGTGGGGGTGTTTTACACTTCACAGGGTGTATCTGACTGTGGGTCATGATGTACACAGTGTGTCAGTGAGTGTGTTAATATTAATCTGTGTTCTCTGTCAGTGTGTTAATATTCCTGAGGACAGTGGGGATGTTTTACACTTCACAGGGTGTATCTGACTGTGGGTCATGATATACACAGTGTGTCAGTGAGTGTGTTAATATTAATCTGTGTTCTCTGTCAGTGTGTTAATATTGCTGAGGACAGTGGGGATGTTTTACACTTCACAGGGTTTATCTGACTGTGGGTCATGATATACACAGTGTGTCAGTGAGTGTGTTAATATTAATCTGTGTTCTCTGTCAGTGTGTTAATATTACTGAGGACAGTGGGGGTGTTTTACACTTCACAGAGTGTATCTGACTGTGGGTCATGATATACACAGTGTGTCAGTGAGTGTGTTAATATTAATCTGTGTTCTCTGTCAGGGTGTTAATATTACTGAGGACAGTGGGGGTGTTTTACACTTCACAGGGTGTATCTGACTGTGGGTCATGATGTGCACAGTGTGTCAGTGAGAGTGTTAATATTAATCTGTGTTCTCTGTCAGTGTGTTAATATTGCTGAGGACAGTGGGGGTGTTTTACACTTCACCGGGGATATCTGACTGTGGGTCATGATATACACAGTGTGTCAGTGAGTGTGTTAATATTAATCTGTGTTCTCTGTCAGTGTGTTAATATTACTGAGGACAGTGGGGGTGTTTTACACTTCACAGGGTGTATCTGACTGTGGGTCATGATATACACAGTGTGTCAGTGAGTGTGTTAACATTAATCTGTGTTCTCTGTCAGTGTGTTAATATTCCTGAGGACAGTGGGGGTGTTTTACACTTCACAGGGTGTATCTGACTGTGGGTCATGATATACACAGTGTGTCAGTGAGTGTGTTAATATTAATCTGTGTTCTCTGTCAGTGTGTTAATATTACTCAGGACAGTGGGGGTGTTTTACACTTCACAGGGTGTATCTGACTGTGGGTCATGATGTACACAGTGTGTCAGTGAGTGTGTTAATATTAATCTGTGTTCTCTGTCAGTGTGTTAATATTACTGAGGACAGTGGGGGTGTTTTACACTTCACAGGGTGTATCTGACTGTGGGTCATGATATACACAGTGTGTCAGTGAGTGTGTTAATATTAATCTGTGTTCTCTGTCAGTGTGTTAATATTCCTGAGGACAGTGGTGGTGTTTTACACTTCACAGGGTGTATCTGACTGTGGGTCATGATGTACACAGTGTGTCAGTGCGTGTGTTAATATTAATCTGTGTTCTCTGTCAGTGTGTTAATATTCTTGAGGACAGTGGGGGTGTTTTACACTTCACAGGGTGCATCTGACTGTGGGTCATGATATACACAGTGTGTCAGTGAGTGTGTTAATATTAATCTGTGTTCTCTGTCAGTGTGTTAATATTCCTGAGGACAGTGGGGATGTTTTACACTTCACCGGGTGTATCTGACTGTGGGTCATGATTTACACAGTGTGTCAGTGAGTGTGTTAATATTAATCTGTGTTCTCTGTCAGTGTGTTAATATTACTGAGGACAGTGGGGGTGTTTTACACTTCACAGGGTGTATCTGACTGTGGGTCATGATGTACACAGTGTGTCAGTGAGTGTGTTAATATTAATCTGTGTTCTCTGTCAGTGTGTTAATATTACTGAGGACAGTGGGGGTGTTTTGCACTTCACAGGGTGTATCTGACTGTGGGTCATGATATACACAGTGTGTCAGTGAATGTGTTAATATTAATCTGTGTTCTCTGTCAGTGTGTTAATATTCCTGAGGACAGTGGGGGTGTTTTACACTTAACAGGGTGTATCTGACTGTGGGTCATGATATACACAGTGTGTCAGTGAGTGTGTTAATATTAATCTGTGTTCTCTGTCAGTGTGTTAATATTACTGAGGACAGTGGGGGTGTTTTACACTTCACAGGGTTTATCTGACTGTGGGTCATGATGTACACAGTGTGTCAGTGAGTGTGTTAATATTAATCTGTGTTCTCTGTCAGTGTGTTAATATTACTGAGGACAGTGGGGGTGTTTTACACTTCACAGGGTGTATCTGACTGTGGGTCATGATATACACAGTGTGTCAGTGAGTGTGTTCATATTAATCTGTGTTCTCTGTCAGTGTGTTAATATTACTGAGGACAGTGGGGGTGTTTTACACTTCACCGGGTGTATCTGACTGTGGGTCATGATATACACAGTGTGTCAGAGAGTGTGTTAATATTAATCTGTGTTCTCTGTCAGTGTGTTAATATTACTGAGGACAGTGGGGGTGTTTTACACTTCACAGGGTTTATCTGACTGTGGGTCATGATATACACAGTGTGTCAGTGAGTGTGTTAATATTAATCTGTGTTCTCTGTCAGTGTGTTAATATTCCTGATGACAGTGGGGGTGTTTTCCACTTCACAGGGTGTATCTGACTGTGGGTCATGATATACACAGTGTGTCAGTGAGTGTGTTAATATTAATCTGTGTTCTCTGTCAGTGTGTTAATATTCCTGATGACAGTGGGGGTGTTTTACACTTCACAGGGTGAATCTGACTGTGGGTCAAGATATACACAGTGTGTCAGTGAGTGTGTTAATATTAATCTGTGTTCTCTGTCAGTGTGTTAATATTTCTGAGGACAGTGGGGGTGTTTTACACTTCACAGGGTGTATCTGACTGTGGGTCATGATATACACAGTGTGTCAGTGAGTGTGTTAATATTAATCTGTGTTCTCTGTCAGTGTGTTAATATTCCTGAGGACAGTGGGGGTGTTTTACACTTGACAGGGTGTATCTGACTGTGGGTCATGATATACACAGTGTGTCAGTGAGTGTGTTAATATTAATCTGTGTTCTCTGTCAGGGTGTTAATATTACTGAGGACAGTGGGGATGTTTTACACTTCACAGGGTGTATCTGACTGTGGGTCATGATATACACAGTGTGTCAGTGAGTGTGTTAATATTAATCTGTGTTCTCTGTCAGTGTGTTAATATTACTGAGGACAGTGGGGGTGTTTTACACTTCACAGGGTGTATCTGACTGTGGGTCATGATATACACAGTGTGTCAGTGAATGTGCTAATATTAATCTGTGTTCTCTGTCAGTGTGTTATTATTACTGAGGACAGTGGGGGTGTTTTACACTTCACAGGGTGTATCTGACTGTGGGTCATGATGTACACAGTGTGTCAGTGAGTGTGTTAATATTAATCTGTGTTCTCTGTCAGTGTGTTAATATTCCTGAGGACAGTGGGGATGTTTTACACTTCACAGGGTGTATCTGACTGTGGGTCATGATATACACAGTGTGTCAGTGAGTGTGTTAATATTAATCTGTGTTCTCTGTCAGTGTGTTAATATTCCTGAGGACAGTGGGGATGTTTTACACTTCACAGGGTGTATCTGACTGTGGGTCATGATATACACAGTGTGTCAGTGAGTGTGTTAATATTAATCTGTGTTCTCTGTCAGTGTGTTTATATTGCTGAGGAAAGTGGGGATGTTTTACACTTCACAGGGTGTATCTGACTGTGGGTCATGATATACACAGTGTGTCAGTGAGTGTGTTAATATTAATCTGTGTTCTCTGTCAGTGTGTTAATATTACTGAGGACAGTGGGGGTGTTTTACACTTCACAGAGTGTATCTGACTGTGGGTCATGATATACACAGTGTGTCAGTGAATGTGTTAATATTAATCTGTGTTCTCTGTCAGTGTGTTAATATTACTGAGGACAGTGGGGGTGTTTTACACTTCACAGAGTGTATCTGACTGTGGGTCATGATATACACAGTGTGTCAGTGAATGTGTTAATATTAATCTGTGTTCTCTGTCAGTGTGTTAATATTGCTGAGGACAGTGGGAGTGTTTTACACTTCACAGGGTGTATCTGACTGTGGGTCATGATATACACAGTGTGTCAGTGAGTGTGTTAATATTAATCTGTGTTCTCTGTCAGTGTGTTAATATTACTGAGGACAGTGGGGGTGTTTTACACTTCACAGGGTGTATCTGACTGTGGGTCATGATGTACACAGTGTGTCAGTGAGTGTGTTAATATTAATCTGTGTTCTCTGTCATTGTGTTAATATTACTGAGGACAGTGGGGATGTTTTACACTTCACAGGGTGTATCTGACTGTGGGTCATGATGTACACAGTGTGTCAGTGAGTGTGTTAATATTAATCTGTGTTCTCTGTCAGTGTGTTAATATTCCTGAGGACAGTGGGGGTGTTTTACACTTCACAGGGTGTATCTGACTGTGGGTCATGATATACACAGTGTGTCAGTGAGTGTGTTAATATTAATCTGTGTTCTCTGTCAGTGTGTTAATATTACTGAGGACAGTGGGGGTGTTTTACACTTCACAGGGTTTATCTGACTGTGGGTCATGATGTACACAGTGTGTCAGTGAGTGTGTTAATATTAATCTGTGTTCTCTGTCAGTGTGTTAATATTACTGAGGACAGTGGGGGTGTTTTACACTTCACAGGGTGTATCTGACTGTGGGTCATGATATACACAGTGTGTCAGTGAGTGTGTTCATATTAATCTGTGTTCTCTGTCAGTGTGTTAATATTACTGAGGACAGTGGGGGTGTTTTACACTTCACCGGGTGTATCTGACTGTGGGTCATGATATACACAGTGTGTCAGTGAGTGTGTTAATATTAATCTGTGTTCTCTGTCAGGGTGTTAATATTCCTGAGGACAGTGGGGATGTTTTACACTTCACAGGGTGTATCTGACTGTGGGTCATGATATACACAGTGTGTCAGTGAGTGTGTTAATATTAATCTGTGTTCTCTGTCAGTGTGTTAATATTACTGAGGACAGTGGGGGTGTTTTACACTTCACAGGGTGTATCTGACTGTGGGTCATGATATGCACAGTGTGTCAGTGAGTGTGTTAATATTAATCTGTGTTCTCTGTCAGTGTGTTAATATTACTGAGGACAGTGGGGGTGTTTTACACTTCACAGGGTGTATCTGACTGTGGGTCATGACATACACAGTGTGTCAGTGATTGTGTTAATATTAATCTGTGTTCTCTGTCAGTGTGTTAATATTACTGAGGACAGTGGGGGTGTTTTACACTTCACCGGGTGTATCTGACTGTGGGTCATGATATACACAGTGTGTCAGTGAGTGTGTTAATATTAATCTGTGTTCTCTGTCAGGGTGTTAATATTACTGAGGACAGTGGGGATGTTTTACACTTCACAGGGTGTATCTGACTGTGGGTCATGATATACACAGTGTGTCAGTGAATGTGTTAATATTAATCTGTGTTCTCTGTCAGTGTGTTAATATTGCTGAGGACAGTGGGAGTGTTTTACACTTCACAGGGTGTATCTGACTGTGGGTCATGATATACACAGTGTGTCAGTGAGTGTGTTAATATTAATCTGTGTTCTCTGTCAGTGTGTTAATATTACTGAGGACAGTGGGGGTGTTTTACACTTCACAGGGTGTATCTGACTGTGGGTCATGATGTACACAGTGTGTCAGTGAGTGTCTTAATATTAATCTGTGTTCTCTGTCATTGTGTTAATATTACTGAGGACAGTGGGGATGTTTTACACTTCACAGGGTGTATCTGACTGTGGGTCATGATGTACACAGTGTGTCAGTGAGTGTGTTAATATTAATCTGTGTTCTCTGTCAGTGTGTTAATATTCCTGAGGACAGTGGGGGTGTTTTACACTTCACAGGGTGTATCTGACTGTGGGTCATGATATACACAGTGTGTCAGTGAGTGTGTTAATATTAATCTGTGTTCTCTGTCAGTGTGTTAATATTACTGAGGACAGTGGGGGTGTTTTACACTTCACAGGGTTTATCTGACTGTGGGTCATGATGTACACAGTGTGTCAGTGAGTGTGTTAATATTAATCTGTGTTCTCTGTCAGTGTGTTAATATTACTGAGGACAGTGGGGGTGTTTTACACTTCACAGGGTGTATCTGACTGTGGGTCATGATATACACAGTGTGTCAGTGAGTGTGTTCATATTAATCTGTGTTCTCTGTCAGTGTGTTAATATTACTGAGGACAGTGGGGGTGTTTTACACTTCACCGGGTGTATCTGACTGTGGGTCATGATATACACAGTGTGTCAGTGAGTGTGTTAATATTAATCTGTGTTCTCTGTCAGGGTGTTAATATTCCTGAGGACAGTGGGGATGTTTTACACTTCACAGGGTGTATCTGACTGTGGGTCATGATATACACAGTGTGTCAGTGAGTGTGTTAATATTAATCTGTGTTCTCTGTCAGTGTGTTAATATTACTGAGGACAGTGGGGGTGTTTTACACTTCACAGGGTGTATCTGCCTGTGGGTCATGATATGCACAGTGTGTCAGTGAGTGTGTTAATATTAATCTGTGTTCTCTGTCAGTGTGTTAATATTACTGAGGACAGTGGGGGTGTTTTACACTTCACAGGGTGTATCTGACTGTGGGTCATGACATACACAGTGTGTCAGTGAGTGTGTTAATATTAATCTGTGTTCTCTGTCAGTGTGTTAATATTACTGAGGACAGTGGGGGTGTTTTACACTTCACCGGGTGTATCTGACTGTGGGTCATGATATACACAGTGTGTCAGTGAGTGTGTTAATATTAATCTGTGTTCTCTGTCAGTGTGTTAATATTACTGAGGACAGTGGGGGTGCTTTACACTTCACAGGGTGTATCTGACTGTGGGTCATGATGTACACAGTGTGTCAGTGAGTGTGTTAATATTAATCTGTGTTCTCTGTCAGTGTGTTAATATTCCTGTGGACAGTGGGGGTGTTTTACACTTCACAGAGTGTATCTGCCTCTGGGTCATGATGTACACAGTGTGTCAGTGAGTGTGTTAATATTAATCTGTTGTCTCTGTCAGTGTGTTAATATTACTGAGGACAGTGGGGGTGTTTTACACTTCACAGGGTGTATCTGACTGTGGGTCATGATATACACAGTGTGTCAGTGAGTGTGTTAATATTAATCTGTGTTCTCTGTCAGTGTGTTAATATTACTGAGGACAGTGGGGGTGTTTTACACTTCACAGGGTGTATCTGACTGTGGGTCATGATATACACAGTGTGTCAGTGAATGTGTTAATATTAATCTGTGTTCTCTGTCAGTGTGTTAATATTACTGAGGACAGTGGGGGTGTTTTACACTTCACAGGGTGTATCTGACTGTGGGTCATGATATACACAGTGTGTCAGTGAATGTGTTAATATTAATCTGTGTTCTCTGTCAGTGTGTTAATATTACTGAGGACAGTGGGGGTGTTTTACACTTCACAGGGTGTATCTGACTGTGGGTCATGATGTACACAGTGTGTCAGTGAGTGTGTTAATATTAATCTGTGTTCTCTGTCAGTGTGTTAATATTCCTGAGGACAGTGGGGATGTTTTACACTTCACAGGGTGTATCTGACTGTGGGTCATGATATACACAGTGTGTCAGTGAGTGTGTTAATATTAATCTGTGTTCTCTGTCAGTGTGTTAATATTGCTGAGGACAGTGTGGATGTTTTGCACTTCACAGGGTGTATCTGACTGTGGGTCATGATATACACAGTGTGTCAGTGAGTGTGCTAATATTAATCTGTGTTCTCTGTCAGTGTGTTAATATTACTGAGGACAGTGGGGGTGTTTTACACTTCACAGAGTGTATCTGACTGTGGGTCATGATATACACAGTGTGTCAGTGAGTGTGTTAATATTAATCTGTGTTCTCTGTCAGGGTGGTAATATTACTGAGGACATTGGGGGTGTTTTACACTTCACAGGGTGTATCTGACTGTGGGTCATGATGTACACAGTGTGTCAGTGAGAGTGTTAATATTAATCTGTGTTCTCTGTCAGTGTGTTAATATTACTGAGGACAGTGGGGGTGTTTTACACTTCACCGGGTGTATCTGACTGTGGGTCATGATATACACAGTGTGTCAGTGAGTGTGTTAATATTAATCTGTGTTCTCTGTCAGTCTGTTAATATTACTGAGGACAGTGGGGGTGTTTTACACTTCACAGGGTGTATCTGACTGTGGGTCATGTTATACACAGTGTGTCAGTGAGTGTGTTAATATTAATCTGTGTTCTCTGTCAGTGTGTTAATATTACTGAGGACAGTGGGGGTGTTTTACACTTCACAGGGTGTATCTGACTGTGGGTCATGATATACACAGTGTGTCAGTGAGTGTGTTAATATTAATCTGTGTTCTCTGTCAGTGTGTTAATATTCCTGAGGACAGTGGGGATGTTTTACACTTCACAGGGTGTATCTGACTGTGGGTCATGATATACACAGTGTGTCAGTGAGTGTGTTAATATTAATCTGTGTTCTCTGTCAGTGTGTTAATATTCCTGATGACAGTGGGGGTGTTTTCCACTTCACAGGGTGTATCTGACTGTGGGTCATGATATACACAGTGTGTCAGTGAGTGTGTTAATATTAATCTGTGTTCTCTGTCAGTGTGTTAATATTCCTGATGACAGTGGGGGTGTTTTACACTTCACAGGGTGTATCTGACTGTGGGTCATGATATACACAGTGTGTCAGTGAGTGTGTTAATATTAATCTGTGTTCTCTGTCAGTGTGTTAATGTTTCTGAGGACAGTGGGGGTGTTTTACACTTCACAGGGTGTATCTGACTGTGGGTCATGATATACACAGTGTGTCAGTGAGTGTGTTAATATTAATCTGTGTTCTCTGTCAGTGTGTTAATATTCCTGAGGACAGTGGGGGTGTTTTACACTTCACAGGGTGTATCTGACTGTGGGTCATGATATACACAGTGTGTCAGTGAGTGTGTTAATATTAATCTGTGTTCTCTGTCAGGGTGTTAATATTACTGAGGACAGTGGGGATGTTTTACACTTCACAGGGTGTATCTGACTGTGGGTCATGATATACACAGTGTGTCAGTGAGTGTGTTAATATTAATCTGTGTTCTCTGTCAGTGTGTTAATATTACTGAGGACAGTGGGGGTGTTTTACACTTCACAGGGTGTATCTGACTGTGGGTCATGATATACACAGTGTGTCAGTGAATGTGCTAATATTAATCTGTGTTCTCTGTCAGTGTGTTATTATTACTGAGGACAGTGGGGGTGTTTTACACTTCACAGGGTGTATCTGACTGTGGGTCATGATGTACACAGTGTGTCAGTGAGTGTGTTAATATTAATCTGTGTTCTCTGTCAGTGTGTTAATATTCCTGAGGACAGTGGGGATGTTTTACACTTCACAGGGTGTATCTGACTGTGGGTCATGATATACACAGTGTGTCAGTGAGTGTGTTAATATTAATCTGTGTTCTCTGTCAGTGTGTTAATATTCCTGAGGACAGTGGGGATGTTTTACACTTCACAGGGTGTATCTGACTGTGGGTCATGATATACACAGTGTGTCAGTGAGTGTGTTAATATTAATCTGTGTTCTCTGTCAGTGTGTTAATATTGCTGAGGACAGTGGGGATGTTTTACACTTCACAGGGTGTATCTGACTGTGGGTCATGATATACACAGTGTGTCAGTGAGTGTGTTAATATTAATCTGTGTTCTCTGTCAGTGTGTTAATATTACTGAGGACAGTGGGGGTGTTTTACACTTCACAGAGTGTATCTGACTGTGGGTCATGATATACACAGTGTGTCAGTGAATGTGTTAATATTAATCTGTGTTCTCTGTCAGTGTGTTAATATTACTGAGGACAGTGGGGGTGTTTTACACTTCACAGAGTGTATCTGACTGTGGGTCATGATATACACAGTGTGTCAGTGAATGTGTTAATATTAATCTGTGTTCTCTGTCAGTGTGTTAATATTGCTGAGGACAGTGGGAGTGTTTTACACTTCACAGGGTGTATCTGACTGTGGGTCATGATATACACAGTGTGTCAGTGAGTGTGTTAATATTAATCTGTGTTCTCTGTCAGTGTGTTAATATTACTGAGGACAGTGGGGGTGTTTTACACTTCACAGGGTGTATCTGACTGTGGGTCATGATGTACACAGTGTGTCAGTGAGTGTGTTAATATTAATCTGTGTTCTCTGTCATTGTGTTAATATTACTGAGGACAGTGGGGATGTTTTACACTTCACAGGGTGTATCTGACTGTGGGTCATGATGTACACAGTGTGTCAGTGAGTGTGTTAATATTAATCTGTGTTCTCTGTCAGTGTGTTAATATTCCTGAGGACAGTGGGGGTGTTTTACACTTCACAGGGTGTATCTGACTGTGGGTCATGATATACACAGTGTGTCAGTGAGTGTGTTAATATTAATCTGTGTTCTCTGTCAGTGTGTTAATATTACTGAGGACAGTGGGGGTGTTTTACACTTCACAGGGTTTATCTGACTGTGGGTCATGATGTACACAGTGTGTCAGTGAGTGTGTTAATATTAATCTGTGTTCTCTGTCAGTGTGTTAATATTACTGAGGACAGTGGGGGTGTTTTACACTTCACAGGGTGTATCTGACTGTGGGTCATGATATACACAGTGTGTCAGTGAGTGTGTTCATATTAATCTGTGTTCTCTGTCAGTGTGTTAATATTACTGAGGACAGTGGGGGTGTTTTACACTTCACCGGGTGTATCTGACTGTGGGTCATGATATACACAGTGTGTCAGTGAGTGTGTTAATATTAATCTGTGTTCTCTGTCAGG
The DNA here is from genome assembly GCF_036365525.1 of Heterodontus francisci. NCBI lineage: Eukaryota > Metazoa > Chordata > Chondrichthyes > Heterodontiformes > Heterodontidae > Heterodontus > Heterodontus francisci. Next base: position 683,323 of record NW_027140423.1, on the reverse strand, counting down.
GTGTTAATATTCCTGAGGACAGTGGGGATGTTTTACACTTCACAGGGTGTATCTGACTGTGGGTCATGATATACACAGTGTGTCAGTGAGTGTGTTAATATTAATCTGTGTTCTCTGTCAGTGTGTTAATATTACTGAGGACAGTGGGGGTGTTTTACACTTCACAGGGTGTATCTGACTGTGGGTCATGATATGCACAGTGTGTCAGTGAGTGTGTTAATATTAATCTGTGTTCTCTGTCAGTGTGTTAATATTACTGAGGACAGTGGGGGTGTTTTACACTTCACAGGGTGTATCTGACTGTGGGTCATGACATACACAGTGTGTCAGTGATTGTGTTAATATTAATCTGTGTTCTCTGTCAGTGTGTTAATATTACTGAGGACAGTGGGGGTGTTTTACACTTCACCGGGTGTATCTGACTGTGGGTCATGATATACACAGTGTGTCAGTGAGTGTGTTAATATTAATCTGTGTTCTCTGTCAGGGTGTTAATATTACTGAGGACAGTGGGGATGTTTTACACTTCACAGGGTGTATCTGACTGTGGGTCATGATATACACAGTGTGTCAGTGAATGTGTTAATATTAATCTGTGTTCTCTGTCAGTGTGTTAATATTGCTGAGGACAGTGGGAGTGTTTTACACTTCACAGGGTGTATCTGACTGTGGGTCATGATATGCACAGTGTGTCAGTGAGTGTGTTAATATTAATCTGTGTTCTCTGTCAGTGTGTTAATATTACTGAGGACAGTGGGGGTGTTTTACACTTCACAGGGTGTATCTGACTGTGGGTCATGATGTACACAGTGTGTCAGTGAGTGTGTTAATATTAATCTGTGTTCTCTGTCATTGTGTTAATATTACTGAGGACAGTGGGGATGTTTTACACTTCACAGGGTGTATCTGACTGTGGGTCATGATGTACACAGTGTGTCAGTGAGTGTGTTAATATTAATCTGTGTTCTCTGTCAGTGTGTTAATATTCCTGAGGACAGTGGGGGTGTTTTACACTTCACAGGGTGTATCTGACTGTGGGTCATGATATACACAGTGTGTCAGTGAGTGTGTTAATATTAATCTGTGTTCTCTGTCAGTGTGTTAATATTACTGAGGACAGTGGGGGTGTTTTACACTTCACAGGGTTTATCTGACTGTGGGTCATGATGTACACAGTGTGTCAGTGAGTGTGTTAATATTAATCTGTGTTCTCTGTCAGTGTGTTAATATTACTGAGGACAGTGGGGGTGTTTTACACTTCACAGGGTGTATCTGACTGTGGGTCATGATATACACAGTGTGTCAGTGAGTGTGTTCATATTAATCTGTGTTCTCTGTCAGTGTGTTAATATTACTGAGGACAGTGGGGGTGTTTTACACTTCACCGGGTGTATCTGACTGTGGGTCATGATATACACAGTGTGTCAGTGAGTGTGTTAATATTAATCTGTGTTCTCTGTCAGGGTGTTAATATTCCTGAGGACAGTGGGGATGTTTTACACTTCACAGGGTGTATCTGACTGTGGGTCATGATATACACAGTGTGTCAGTGAGTGTGTTAATATTAATCTGTGTTCTCTGTCAGTGTGTTAATATTACTGAGGACAGTGGGGGTGTTTTACACTTCACAGGGTGTATCTGCCTGTGGGTCATGATATGCACAGTGTGTCAGTGAGTGTGTTAATATTAATCTGTGTTCTCTGTCAGTGTGTTAATATTACTGAGGACAGTGGGGGTGTTTTACACTTCACAGGGTGTATCTGACTGTGGGTCATGACATACACAGTGTGTCAGTGAGTGTGTTAATATTAATCTGTGTTCTCTGTCAGTGTGTTAATATTACTGAGGACAGTGGGGGTGTTTTACACTTCACCGGGTGTATCTGACTGTGGGTCATGATATACACAGTGTGTCAGTGAGTGTGTTAATATTAATCTGTGTTCTCTGTCAGTGTGTTAATATTACTGAGGACAGTGGGGGTGCTTTACACTTCACAGGGTGTATCTGACTGTGGGTCATGATGTACACAGTGTGTCAGTGAGTGTGTTAATATTAATCTGTGTTCTCTGTCAGTGTGTTAATATTCCTGTGGACAGTGGGGGTGTTTTACACTTCACAGAGTGTATCTGCCTCTGGGACATGATGTACACAGTGTGTCAGTGAGTGTGTTAATATTAATCTGTTGTCTCTGTCAGTGTGTTAATATTACTGAGGACAGTGGGGGTGTTTTACACTTCACAGGGTGTATCTGACTGTGGGTCATGATATACACAGTGTGTCAGTGAGTGTGTTAATATTAATCTGTGTTCTCTGTCAGTGTGTTAATATTACTGAGGACAGTGGGGGTGTTTTACACTTCACAGGGTGTATCTGACTGTGGGTCATGATATACACAGTGTGTCAGTGAATGTGTTAATATTAATCTGTGTTCTCTGTCAGTGTGTTAATATTACTGAGGACAGTGGGGGTGTTTTACACTTCACAGGGTGTATCTGACTGTGGGTCATGATATACACAGTGTGTCAGTGAATGTGTTAATATTAATCTGTGTTCTCTGTCAGTGTGTTAATATTACTGAGGACAGTGGGGGTGTTTTACACTTCACAGGGTGTATCTGACTGTGGGTCATGATGTACACAGTGTGTCAGTGAGTGTGTTAATATTAATCTGTGTTCTCTGTCAGTGTGTTAATATTCCTGAGGACAGTGGGGATGTTTTACACTTCACAGGGTGTATCTGACTGTGGGTCATGATATACACAGTGTGTCAGTGAGTGTGTTAATATTAATCAGTGTTCTCTGTCAGTGTGTTAATATTGCTGAGGACAGTGTGGATGTTTTGCACTTCACAGGGTGTATCTGACTGTGGGTCATGATATACACAGTGTGTCAGTGAGTGTGCTAATATTAATCTGTGTTCTCTGTCAGTGTGTTAATATTACTGAGGACAGTGGGGGTGTTTTACACTTCACAGAGTGTATCTGACTGTGGGTCATGATATACACAGTGTGTCAGTGAGTGTGTTAATATTAATCTGTGTTCTCTGTCAGGGTGTTAATATTACTGAGGACATTGGGGGTGTTTTACACTTCACAGGGTGTATCTGACTGTGGGTCATGATGTACACAGTGTGTCAGTGAGAGTGTTAATATTAATCTGTGTTCTCTGTCAGTGTGTTAATATTACTGAGGACAGTGGGGGTGTTTTACACTTCACCGGGTTTATCTGACTGTGGGTCATGATATACACAGTGTGTCAGTGAGTGTGTTAATATTAATCTGTGTTCTCTGTCAGTCTGTTAATATTACTGAGGACAGTGGGGGTGTTTTACACTTCACAGGGTGTATCTGACTGTGGGTCATGTTATACACAGTGTGTCAGTGAGTGTGTTAATATTAATCTGTGTTCTCTGTCAGTGTGTTAATATTACTGAGGACAGTGGGGGTGTTTTACACTTCACAGGGTGTATCTGACTGTGGGTCATGATATACACAGTGTGTCAGTGAGTGTGTTAATATTAATCTGTGTTCTCTGTCAGTGTGTTAATATTACTGAGGACAGTGGGGGTGTTTTACACTTCACAGGGTGTATCTGACTGTGGGTCATGATATACACAGTGTGTCAGTGAGTGTGTTAATATTAATCTGTGTTCTCTGTCAGTGTGTTAATATTCCTGAGGACAGTGGGGATGTTTTACACTTCACAGGGTGTATCTGACTGTGGGTCATGATATTCACAGTGTGTCAGTGAGTGTGTTAATATTAATCTGTGTTCTCTGTCAGGGTGTTAATATTCCTGAGGACAGTGGGGGTGTTTTACACTTCACAGGGTGTATCTGACTGTGGATCATGATATACACAGTGTGTCAGTGAGTGTGTTAATATTAATCTGTGTACTCTGTCAGTGTGTTAATATTACTGAGGACAGTGGGGGTGTTTTACACTTCACAGGGTGTATCTGACTGTGGGTCATGATATACACAGTGTGTCAGTGAGTGTGTTAATATTAATCTGTGTTCTCTGTCAGTGTGTTAATATTACTGAGGACAGTGGGGGTGTTTTACACTTCACAGGGTGTATCTGACTGTGGGTCATGATGTACACAGTGTGTCAGTGAGTGTGTTAATATTAATCTGTGTTCTCTGTCAGTGTGTTAATATTCCTGAGGAAAGTGGGGGTGTTTTACTCTTCACAGAGTGTATCTGACTCTGGGTCATGATGTACACAGTGTGTCAGTGAGTGTGTTAATATTAATCTGTGTTCTCTGTCAGTGTGTTAATATTACTGAGGACAGTGGGGGTGTTTTACACTTCACAGGGTGTATCTGACTGTGGGTCATGATGTACACAGTGTGTCAGTGAGTGTGTTAATATTAATCTGTGTTCTCTGTCAGTGTGTTAATATTACTGAGGACAGTGGGGGTGTTTTACACTTCACAGGGTGTATCTGACTGTGGGTCATGATATACACAGTGTGTCAGTGAATGTGTTAATATTAATCTGTGTTCTCTGTCAGTGTGTTAATATTACTGAGGACAGTGGGGGTGTTTTACACTTCACAGGGTGTATCTGACTGTGGGTCATGATGTACACAGTGTGTCAGTGAGTGTGTTAATATTAATCTGTGTTCTCTGTCAGTGTGTTAATATTCCTGAGGACAGTGGGGATGTTTTACACTTCACAGGGTGTATCTGACTGTGGGTCATGATATACACAGTGTGTCAGTGAGTGTGTTAATATTAATCTGTGTTCTCTGTCAGTGTGTTAATATTGCTGAGGACAGTGGGGATGTTTTACACTTCACAGGGTGTATCTGACTGTGGGTCATGATATACACAGTGTGTCAGTGAGTGTGTTCATATTAATCTGTGTTCTCTGTCAGTGTGTAAATATTACTGAGGACAGTGGGGGTGTTTTACACTTCACAGAGTGTATCTGACTGTGGGTCATGATATACACAGTGTGTCAGTGAGTGTGTTAATATTAATCTGTGTTCTCTGTCAGGGTGTTAATATTACTGAGGACAGTGGGGGTGTTTTACACTTCACAGGGTGTATCTGACTGTGGGTCATGATGTACACAGTGTGTCAGTGAGAGTGTTAATATTAATCTGTGTTCTCTGTCAGTGTGTTAATATTGCTGAGGACAGTGGGGGTGTTTTACACTTCACCGGGTGTATCTGACTGTGGGTCATGATATACACAGTGTGTCAGTGAGTGTGTTAATATTAATCTGTGTTCTCTGTCAGTGTGTTAATATTACTGAGGACAGTGGGGGTGTTTTACACTTCACAGGGTGTATCTGACTGTGGGTCATGATATACACAGTGTGTCAGTGAGTGTGTTAATATTAATCTGTGTTCTCTGTCAGTGTGTTAATATTCCCGAGGACAGTGGGGGTGTTTTACACTTCACAGGGTGTATCTGACTGTGGGTCATGATATACACAGTGTGTCAGTGAGTGTGTTAATATTAATCTGTGTTCTCTGTCAGTGTGTTAATATTACTGAGGACAGTGGGGGTGTTTTACACTTCACAGGGTGTATCTGACTGTGGGTCATGATGTACACAGTGTGTCAGTGAGTGTGTTAATATTAATCTGTGTTCTCTGTCAGTGTGTTAATATTACTGATGACAGTGGGGGTGTTTTACACTTCACAGGGTCTATCTGACTGTGGGTCATGATATACACAGTGTGTCAGTGAGTGTGTTAATATTAATCTGTGTTCTCTGTCAGTGTGTTAATATTCCTGAGGACAGTGGTGGTGTTTTACACTTCACAGGGTGCATCTGACTGTGGGTCATGATGTACACAGTGTGTCAGTGCGTGTGTTAATATTAATCTGTGTTCTCTGTCAGTGTGTTAATATTCTTGAGGACAGTGGGGGTGTTTTACACTTCACAGGGTGCATCTGACTGTGGGTCATGTTATACACAGTGTGTCAGTGAGTGTGTTAATATTAATCTGTGTTCTCTGTCAGTGTGTTAATATTCCTGAGGACAGTGGGGATGTTTTACACTTCACCGGGTGTATCTGACTGTGGGTCATGATTTACACAGTGTGTCAGTGAGTGTGTTAATATTAATCTGTGTTCTCTGTCAGTGTGTTAATATTACTGAGGACAGTGGGGGTGTTTTACACTTCACAGGGTGTATCTGACTGTGGGTCATGATATACACAGTGTGTCAGTGAGTGTGTTAATATTAATCTGTGTTCTCTATCAGTGTGTTAATATTACTGAGGACAGTGGGGGTGTTTTGCACTTCACAGGGTGTATCTGACTGTGGGTCATGATATACACAGTGTGTCAGTGAATGTGTTAATATTAATCTGTGTTCTCTGTCAGTGTGTTAATATTCCTGAGGACAGTGGGGGTGTTTTACACTTAACAGGGTGTATCTGACTGTGGGTCATGATATACACAGTGTGTCAGAGAGTGTGTTAATATTAATCTGTGTTCTCTGTCAGTGTGTTAATATTACTGAGGACAGTGGGGGTGTTTTACACTTCACAGGGTGTATCTGACTGTGGGCCATGATATACACAGTGTGTCAGTGAGGGTGTTAATATTAATCTGTGTTCTCTGTCAGTGTGTTAATATTCCTGATGACAGTGGGGGTGTTTTCCACTTCACAGGGTGTATCTGACTGTGGGTCATGATATACACAGTGTGTCAGTGAGTGTGTTAATATTAATCTGTGTTCTCTGTCAGTGTGTTAATATTCCTGATGACTGTGGGGGTGTTTTACACTTCACAGGGTGTATCTGACTATGGGTCATGATATACACAGTGTGTCAGTGAGTGTGTTAATATTAATCTGTGTTCTCTGTCAGTGTGTTAATATTTCTGAGGACAGTGGGGGTGTTTTACACTTGACAGGGTGTATCTGACTGTGGGTCATGATATACACAGTGTGTCAGTGAGTGTGTTAATATTAATCTGTGTTCTCTGTCAGGTGTTAATATTCCTGAGGACAGTGGGGGTGTTTTACACTTCACAGGGTGTATCTGACTGTGGGTCATGATATACACAGTGTGTCAGTGAGTGTGTTAATATTAATCTGTGTTCTCTGTCAGGGTGTTAATATTACTGAGGACAGTGGGGATGTTTTACACTTCACAGGGTGTATCTGACTGTGGGTCATGATATACACAGTGTGTCAGTGAGTGTGTTAATATTAATCTGTGTTCTCTGTCAGTGTGTTAATATTACTGAGGACAGTGGGGGTGTTTTACACTTCACAGGGTGTATCTGACTGTGGGTCATGATATACACAGTGTGTCAGTGAATGTGTTAATATTAATCTGTGTTCTCTGTCAGTGTGTTAATATTACTGAGGACAGTGGGGGTGTTTTACACTTCACAGGGTGTATCTGACTGTGGGTCATGATGTACACAGTGTGTCAGTGAGTGTGTTAATATTAATCTGTGTTCTCTGTCAGTGTGTTAATATTCCTGAGGACAGTGGGGATGTTTTACACTTCACAGGGTGTATCTGACTGTGGGTCATGATATACACAGTGTGTCAGTGAGTGTGTTAATATTAATCTGTGTTCTCTGTCAGTGTGTTAATATTCCTGAGGACAGTGGGGATGTTTTACACTTCACAGGGTGTATCTGACTGTGGGTCATGATATACACAGTGTGTCAGTGAGTGTGTTAATATTAATCTGTGTTCTCTGTCAGTGTGTTAATATTGCTGAGGACAGTGGGGATGTTTTACACATCACAGGGTCTATCTGACTGTGGGTCATGATATACACTGTGTGTCAGTGAGTGTGTTAATATTAATCTGTGTTCTCTGTCAGTGTGTTAATATTTACTGAGGACAGTGGGGGTGTTTTACACTTCACAGAGTGTATCTGACTGTGGGTCATGATATACACAGTGTGTCAGTGAAAGTGTTAATATTAATCTGTGTTCTCTGTCAGGGTGTTAATATTACTGAGGACAGTGGGGGTGTTTTACACTTCACAGGGTGTATCTGACGGTGGGTCATGATGTACACAGTGTGTCAGTGAGTGTGTTAATATTAATCTGTGTTCTCTGTCAGTGTGTTAATGTTACTGAGGACAGTGGGGGTGTTTTACACTTCACAGGGTGCATCTGATTGTGGGTCATGTTATACACAGTGTGTCAGTGAGTGTGTTAATATTAATCTGTGTTCTCTGTCAGTGTGTTAATATTGCTGAGGACAGTGGGGGTGTTTTACACTTCACAGGGTGTATCTGACTGTGGGTCATGATATACACAGTGTGTCAGTGAGTGTGTTAATATTAATCTGTGTTCTCTGTCAGTGTGTTAATATTACTGAGGACAGTGGGGGTGTTTTGCACTTCACAGGGTGTATCTGACTGTGGGTCATGATGTACACAGTGTGTCAGTGAGTGTGTTAATATTAATCTGTGTTCTCTGTCAGTGTGTTAATATTACTGAGGACAGTGGGGGTGTTTTACACTTCACAGGGTGTATCTGACTGTGGGTCATGATATACACAGTGTGTCAGTGAGTGTGTTAATATTAATCTGTGTTCTCTGTCAGTGTGTTAATATTCCTGATGACAGTGGGGGTGTTTTACACTTCACAGGGTGTATCTGACTGTGGGTCATGATATACACAGTGTGTCAGTGAGTGTGTTAATATTAATCTGTGTTCTCTGTCAGTGTGTTAATATTCCTGATGACAGTGGGGGTGTTTTACACTTCACCGGGTGTATCTGACTGTGGGTCATGATATACACAGTGTGTCAGTGAGTGTGTTAATATTAATCTGTGTTCTCTGTCAGTGTGTTAATATTTCTGAGGACAGTGGGGGTGTTTTACACTTCACAGGGTGTATCTGACTGTGGGTCATGATATACACAGTGTGTCAGTGAGTGTGTTAATATTAATCTGTGTTCTCTGTCAGTGTGTTAATATTCCTGAGGACAGTGGGGGTGTTTTACACTTCACAGGGTGTATCTGACTGTGGGTCATGATATACACAGTGTGTCAGTGAGTGTGTTAATATTAATCTGTGTTCTCTGTCAGGGTGTTAATATTACTGAGGACAGTGGGGATGTTTTACACTTCACAGGGTGTATCTGACTGTGGGTCATGATATACACAGTGTGTCAGTGAGTGTGTTAATATTAATCTGTGTTCTCTGTCAGTGTGTTAATATTACTGAGGACAGTGGGGGTGTTTTACACTTCACAGGGTGTATCTGACTGTGGGTCATGATACACACAGTGTGTCAGTGAATGTGTTAATATTAATCTGTGTTCTCTGTCAGTGTGTTAATATTACTGAGGACAGAGGGGGTGTTTTACACTTCACAGGGTGTATCTGACTGTGGGTCATGTTGTACACAGTGTGTCAGTGAGTGTGTTAATATTAATCTGTGTTCTCTGTCAGTGTGTTAATATTCCTGAGGACAGTGGGGATGTTTTACACTTCACAGGGTGTATCTGACTGTGGGTCATGATATGCACAGTGTGTCAGTGAATGTGTTAATATTAATCTGTGTTCTCTGTCAGTGTGTTAATATTCCTGAGGACAGTGGGGATGTTTTACACTTCACAGGGTGTATCTGACTGTGGGTCATGATATACACAGTGTGTCAGTGAGTGTGTTAATATTAATCTGTGTTCTCTGTCAGTGTGTTAATATTGCTGAGGACAGTGGGGATGTTTTACACTTCACAGGGTGTATCTGACTGTGGGTCATGATATACACAGTGTGTCAGTGAGTGTGTTAATATTAATCTGTGTTCTCTGTCAGTGTGTTAATATTACTGAGGACAGTGGGGGTGTTTTACACTTCACAGAGTGTATCTGACTGTGGGTCATGATATACACAGTGTGTCAGTGAGTGTGTTAATATTAATCTGTGTTCTCTGTCAGGGTGTTAATATTACTGAGGACAGTGGGGGTGTTTTACACTTCACAGGGTGTATCTGACTGTGGGTCATGATGTACACAGTGTGTCAGTGAGAGTGTTAATATTAATCTGTGTTCTCTGTCAGTGTGTTAATATTGCTGAGGACAGTGGGGGTGTTTTACACTTCACCGGGTGTATCTGACTGTGGGTCATGATATACACAGTGTGTCAGTGAGTGTGTTAATATTAATCTGTGTTCTCTGTCAGTGTGTTAATATTACTGAGGACAGTGGGGGTGTTTTACACTTCACAGGGTGTATCTGACTGTGGGTCATGATATACACAGTGTGTCAGTGAGTGTGTTAACATTAATCTGTGTTCTCTGTCAGTGTGTTAATATTCCTGAGGACAGTGGGGGTGTTTTACACTTCACAGGGTGTATCTGACTGTGGGTCATGATATACACAGTGTGTCAGTGAGTGTGTTAATATTAATCTGTGTTCTCTGTCAGTGTGTTAATATTACTGAGGACAGTGGGGGTGTTTTACACTTCACAGGGTGTATCTGACTGTGGGTCATGATACACACAGTGTGTCAGTGAATGTGTTAATATTAATCTGTGTTCTCTGTCAGTGTGTTAATATTACTGAGGACAGTGGGGGTGTTTTACAATTCACAGGGTGTATCTGACTGTGGGTCATGATGTACACAGTGTGTCAGTGAGTGTGTTAATATTAATCTGTGTTCTCTGTCAGTGTGTTAATATACCTGAGGACAGTGGGGATGTTTTACACTTCACAGGGTGTATCTGACTGTGGGTCATGATATACACAGTGTGTCAGTGAGTGTGTTAATATTAATCTGTGTTCTCTGTCAGTGTGTTAATATTCCTGAGGACAGTGGGGATGTTTTACACTTCACAGGGTGTATCTGACTGTGGGTCATGATATACACAGTGTGTCAGTGAGTGTGTTAATATTAATCTGTGTTCTCTGTCAGTGTGTTAATATTGCTGAGGACAGTGGGGATGTTTTACACTTCACAGGGTGTATCTGACTGTGGGTCATGATATACACAGTGTGTCAGTGAGTGTGTTAATATTAATCTGTGTTCTCTGTCAGTGTGTTAATATTACTGAGGACAGTGGGGGTGTTTTACACTTCACAGAGTGTATCTGACTGTGGGTCATGATATACACAGTGTGTCAGTGAGTGTGTTAATATTAATCAGTGTTCTCTGTCAGGGTGTTAATATTACTGAGGACAGTGGGGGTGTTTTACACTTCACAGGGTGTATCTGACTGTGGGTCATGAAGTACACAGTGTGTCAGTGAGAGTGTTAATATTAATCTGTGTTCTCTGTCAGTGTGTTAATATTGCTGAGGACAGTGGGGGTGTTTTACACTTCACCGGGTGTATCTGACTGTGGGTCATGATATACACAGTGTGTCAGTGAGTGTGTTAATATTAATCTGTGTTCTCTGTCAGTGTGTTAATATTACTGAGGACAGTGGGGGTGTTTTACACTTCACAGGGTGTATCTGACTGTGGGTCATGATATACACAGTGTGTCAGTGAGTGTGTTAACATTAATCTGTGTTCTCTGTCAGTGTGTTAATATTCCTGAGGACAGTGGGGGTGTTTTACACTTCACAGGGTGTATCTGACTGTGGGTCATGATATACACAGTGTGTCAGTGAGTGTGTTAATATTAATCTGTGTTCTCTGTCAGTGTGTTAATATTACTGAGGACAGTGGGGGTGTTTTACACTTCACAGGGTGTATCTGACTGTGGGTCATGATGTACACAGTGTGTCAGTGAGTGTGTTAATATTAATCTGTGTTCTCTGTCAGTGTGTTAATATTACTGAGGACAGTGGGGGTGTTTTACACTTCACAGGGTGTATCTGACGGTGGGTCATGATGTACACAGTGTGTCAGTGAGTGTGTTAATATTAATCTGTGTTCTCTGTCAGTGTGCTAATGTTACTGAGGACAGTGGGGGTGTTTTACACTTCACAGGGTGCATCTGACTGTGGGTCATGTTATACACAGTGTGTCAGTGAGTGTGTTAATATTAATCTGTGTTCTCTGTCAGTGTGTTAATATTACTGAGGACAGTGGGGGTGTTTTACACTTCACAGGGTGTATCTGACTGTGGGTCATGATATACACAGTGTGTCAGTGAGTGTGTTAATATTAATCTGTGTTCTCTGTCAGTGTGTTAATATTACTGAGGACAGTGGGGGTGTTTTGCACTTCACAGGGTGTATCTGACTGTGGGTCATGATGTACACAGTGTGTCAGTGAATGTGTTAATATTAATCTGTGTTCTCTGTCAGTGTGTTAATATTCCTGAGGACAGTGGGGGTGTGTTACACTTAACAGGGTGTATCTGACTGTGGGTCATGATGTACACAGTGTGTCAGAGAGTGTGTTAATATTAATCTGTGTTCTCTGTCAGTGTGTTAATATTCCTGATGACAGTGGGGGTGTTTTACACTTCACAGGGTGTATCTGACTGTGGGTCATGTTATACACAGTGTGTCAGTGAGTGTGTTAATATTAATCTGTGTTCTCTGTCAGTGTGTTAATATTTCTGAGGACAGTGGGGGTGTTTTACACTTCACAGGGTGTATCTGACTGTGGGTCATGATATACACAGTGTGTCAGTGAGTGTGTTAATATTAATCTGTGTTCTCTGTCAGTGTGTTAATATTCCTGAGGACAGTGGGGGTGTTTTACACTTCACAGGGTGTATCTGACTGTGGGTCATGATATACACAGTGTGTCAGTGAGTGTTTTAATATTAATCTGTGTTCTATATCAGTGTGTTAATATTACTGAGGACAGTGGGGGTGTTTTACACTTCACAGGGTTTATCTGACTGTGGGTCATGATATACACAGTGTGTCAGTGAGTGTGTTAATATTAATCTGTGTTCTCTGTCAGTGTGTTAATATTCCTGAGGACAGTGGGGGTGTTTTACACTTCACAGGGTGTATCTAACTGTGGGTCATGATATACACAGAGTGTCAGTGAGTGTGTTAATATTAATCTGTGTTCTCTGTCAGTGTGTTAATATTCCTGAGGACAGTGGGGGTGTTTTACACTTCACAGGGTTTATCTGACTGTGGGTCATGATGTACACAGTGTGTCAGTGAGTGTGTTAATATTAATCTGTGTTCTCTGTCAGTGTGTTAATATTCCTGAGGACAGTGGGGATGTTTTACACTTCACAGGGTGTATCTGACTGTGGGTCATGATATACACAGTGTGTCAGTGAGTGTGTTAATATTAATCTGTGTTCTCTGTCAGTGTGTTAATATTACTGAGGACAGTGGGGATGTTTTACACTTCACAGGGTGTATCTGACTGTGGGTCATGATGTACACAGTGTGTCAGTGAGTGTGTTAATATTAATCTGTGTTCTCTGTCAGTGTGTTAATATTCCTGAGGACAGTGGGGATGTTTTACACTTCACAGGGTGTATCTGACTGTGGGTCATGATATACACAGTGTGTCAGTGAGTGTGTTCATATTAATCTGTGTTCTCTGTCAGTGTGTTAATATTACTGAGGACAGTGGGGGTGTTTTACACTTCACAGGGTGTATCTGACTGTGGGTCATGATGTACACAGTGTGTCAGTGAGTGTGTTAATATTAATCTGTGTTCTCTGTCAGTGTGTTAATATTACTGAGGACAGTGGGGGTGTTTTACACTTCACAGGGTGTATCTGACTGTGGGTCATGATGTACACAGTGTGTCAGTGAGTGTGTTAATATTAATCTGTGTTCTCTGTCAGTGTGTTAATATTACTGAGGACAGTGGGGGTGTTTTACACTTCACAGGGTGTATCTGACTGTGGGTCATGATGTACACAGTGTGTCAGTGAGTGTGTTAATATTAATCTGTGTTCTCTGTCAGTGTGTTAATATTCCTGAGGACAGTGGGGGTGTTTTACACTTCACAGGGTGTATCTGACTGTGGGTCATGATATACACAGTGTGTCAGTGAGAGTGTTAATATTAATCTGTGTTCTCTGTCAGTGTGTTAATATTACTGAGGACAGTGGGGGTGTTTTACACTTCACAGGGTGTATCTGACTGTGGGTCATGATATACACAGTGTGTCAGTGAGTGTGTTAATATTAATCTGTGTTCTCTGTCAGTGTGTTAATATTACTGAGGACAGTGGGGGTGTTTTACTCTTCACAGGGTGTATCTGACTGTGGGTCATGATGTACACAGTGTGTCAGTGAGTGTCTTAATATTAATCTGTGTTCTCTGTCAGTGTGTTAATAATCCTGAGGACAGTGGGGGTGTTTTACACTTCACAGGGTGTATCTGACTGTGGGTCATGATATACACAGTGTGTCATTGAGTGTGTTAATATTAATCTGTGTTCTCTGTCAGTGTGTTAATATTCCTGAGGACAGTGGGGGTGTTTTACACTTCACAGGGTGTATCTGACTGTGGGTCATGATGTACACAGTGTGTCAGTGAGTGTGTTAATATTAATCTGTGTTCTCTGTCAGTGTGTTAATATTACTGAGGACAGTGGGGATGTTTTACACTTCACAGGGTGTATCTGACTGTGGGTCATGATATACACAGTGTGTCAGTGAGTGTGTTAATATTAATCTGTGTTCTCTGTCAGTGTGTTAATATTACTGAGGACAGTGGGCATGTTTTACACTTCACAGGGTGTATCTGACTGTGGGTCATGATGTACACAGTGTGTCAGTGAGTGTGTTAATATTAATCTGTGTTCTCTGTCAGTGTGTTAATATTCCTGAGGGCAGTGGTTGTGTTTTACACTTCACAGGGTGTATCTGACTGTGGGTCATGAAATACACAGTGTGTCAGTGAGTGTGTTAATATTAATCTGTGTTCTCTGTCAGTGTGTTAATATTACTGAGGACAGTGGGGGTGTTTTACACTTCACAGGGTGTATCTGACTGTGGGTCATGATGTACACAGTGTGTCAGTGAGTGTGTTAATATTAATCTGTGTTCTCTGTCAGTATGTTAATATTACTGAGGACAGTGGGGGTGTTTTACACTTCACAGGGTGTATCTGACTGTGGGTCATGATATACACAGTGTGTCAGTGAGTGTGTTAATATTAATCTGTGTACTCTGTCAGTATGTTAATATTACTGAGGACAGCGGGGGTGTTTTACACTTCACAGGGTGTATCTGACTGTGGGTCATGATGCACACAGTGTGTCAGTGAGTGTGTTAATATTAATCTGTGTTCTCTGTCAGTATGTTAATATTACTGAGGACAGCGGGGGTGTTTTACACTTCACAGGGTGTATCTGACTGTGGGTCATGATGTACACAGTGTGTCAGTGAGTGTGTTAATATTAATCTGTGTACTCTGTCAGTATGTTAATATTACTGAGGACAGCGGGGGTGTTTTACACTTCACAGGGTGTATCTGACTGTGGGTCATGATATACACAGTGTGTCAGTGAGTGTGTTAATATTAATCTGTGTTCTCTGTCAGTGTGTTAATATTACTGAGGACAGTGGGTATGTTTTACACTTCACAGGGTGTATCTGGCTGTGGGTCATGATGTACACAGTGTGTCAGTGAGTGTGTTAATATTAATCTGTGTTCTCTGTCAGTGTGTTAATATTACTGAGGACAGTGGGGGTGTTTTACACTTCACAGGGTGTATCTGACTGTGGGTCATGATATACACAGTGTGTCAGTGAGTGTGTTAATATTAATCTGTGTACTCTGTCAGTATGTTAATATTACTGAGGACAGTGGGGGTGTTTTACACTTCACAGGGTGTATCTGACTGTGGGTCATGATATACACAGTGTGTCAGTGAGTGTGTTAATATTAATCTGTGTTCTCTGTCAGTGTGATAATATTCCTGAGGACAGTGGGGATGTTTTACACTTCACAGGGTTTATCTGACTGTGGGTCATGATATACACAGTGTGTCAGTGAGTGTGTTAATATTAATCTGTGTTCTCTGTCAGTGTGTTAATATTACTGAGGACAGTGGGGGTGTTTTACACTTCACAGGGTGTATCTGACTGTGGGTCATGATATACACAGTGTGTCAGTGAGTGTGTTAATATTAATCTGTGTTCTCTGTCAGTGTGTTAATATTACTGAGGACAGTGGGGTGTTTTACACTTCACAGGGTTTATCTGACTCTGGGTCATGATGTACACAGTGTGTCAGTGAGTCTGTTAATATTAATCTGTGTTCTCTGTCAGTGTGTTAATATTACTGAGGACAGTGGGGGTGTTTTACACTTCACAGGGTGTATCTGACTGTGGGTCATGATATACACAGTGTGTCAGTGAGTGTGTTAATATTAATCTGTGTACTCTGTCAGTATGTTAATATTACTGAGGACAGTGGGGGTGTTTTACACTTCACAGGGTGTATCTGACTGTGGGTCATGATATACACAGTGTGTCAGTGAGTGTGTTAATATTAATCTGTGTTCTCTGTCAGTGTGATAATATTCCTGAGGACAGTGGGGATGTTTTACACTTCACAGGGTTTATCTGACTGTGGGTCATGATATACACAGTGTGTCAGTGAGTGTGTTAATATTAATCTGTGTTCTCTGTCAGTGTGTTAATATTCCTGAGGACAGTGGGGGTGTTTTACACTTCACAGGGTGTATCTGACTGTGGGTCATGATATACACAGTGTGTCAGTGAGTGTGTTAATATTAATCTGTGTTCTCTGTCAGTGTGTTAATATTACTGAGGACAGTGGGGGTGTTTTACACTTCACAGGGTGTATCTGACTTTGGGTCATGATATACACAGTGTGTCAGTGAGTGTGTTAATATTAATCTGTGTTCTCTGTCAGTGTGTTAATATTACTGAGGACAGTGGGGGTGTTTTACACTTCACAGGGTGTATCTGACTGTGGGTCATGATATACACAGTGTGTCAGTGAGTGTGTTAATACTAATCTGTGTACTCTGTCAGTGTGTTAATATTCCTGAGGAGAGTGGGGGTGTTTTACACTTCACAGGGTGTATCTGCCTGTGGGTCATGATATACACAGTGTGTCAGTGAGTGTGTTAATATTAATCTGTGTTCTCTGTCAGTGTGTTAATATTCCTGAGGACAGTGGGGCTGTTTTACACTTCACAGGGTGTATCTGACTGTGGGTCATGATATACACAGTGTGTCAGTGAGTGTGTTAATATTAATCTGTGTTCTCTGTCAGTGTGTTAATATTACTGAGGACAGTGGGGGTGTTTTACACTTCACAGGGTGTATCTGACTGTGGGTCATGATATACACAGTGTGTCAGTGAGTGTGTTAATATTAATCTGTGTTCTCTGTCAGTGTGTTAATATTACTGAGGACAGTGGGGTGTTTTACACTTCACAGGGTTTATCTGACTCTGGGTCATGATGTACACAGTGTGTCAGTGAGTCTGTTAATATTAATCTGTGTTCTCTGTCAGTGTGTTAATATTACTGAGGACAGTGGGGGTGTTTTACACTTCACAGGGTGCATCTGACTGTGGGTCATGATGTACACAGTGTGTCAGTGAGAGTGTTAATATTAATCTGTGTACTCTGTCCCTGTGTTAATATTACTGAGGACAGTGGGGGTGTTTTACACTTCACAGGGTGTATCTGACTGTGGGTCATGATATACACAGTGTGTCAGTGAGTGTGTTAATATTAATCTGTGTTCTCTGTCAGTGTGTTAATATTACTGAGGACAGTGGGGATGTTTTACACTTCACAGGGTGTATCTGACTGTGGGTCATGATATACACAGTGTGTCAGTGAGTGTGTTAATATTAATCTGTGTACTCTGTCCCTGTGTTAATATTACTGAGGACAGTGGGGGTGTTTTATACTTCACAGGGTGTATCTGACTGTGGGTCATGATATACACAGTGTGTCAGTGAGTGTGTTAATATTAATCTGTGTTCTCTCTCAGTGTGTTAATATTACTGAGGACAGTGGGGGTGTTTTACACTTCACAGGGTGTATCTGACTGTGGGTCATGATATACACAGTGTGTCAGTGAGTGTGTTAATATTAATCTGTGTTCTCTGTCAGTGTGTTAATATTCCTGAGGACAGTGGGGGTGTTTTACACTTCACAGGGTGTATCTGACTGTGGGTCATGATATACACAGTGTGTCAGTGATTGTGTTAATATTAATCTGTGTTCTCTGTCAGTGTGTTAATATTACTGAGGACAGTGGGGGTGTTTTACACTTCACAGGGTGTATCTGACTGTGGGTCATGATGTACACAGTGTGTCAGTGATTGTGTTAATATTAATCTGTGTTCTCTGTCAGTGTGTTAATATTCCTGAGGACAGTGGGGGTGTTTTACACTTCACAGGGTGTATCTGACTGTGGGTCATGATATACACAGTGTGTCAGTGAGTGTGTTAATATTAATCTGTGTTCTCTGTCAGTGTGTTAATATTCCTGAGTACAGTGGGGGTGTTTTACACTTCACAGGGTGTATCTGACTGTGGGTCATGATATACACAGTGTGTCAGTCAGTGTCTTAATATTAATCTGTGTTCTCTGTCAGTGTGTTAATATTCCTGAGGACAGTGGGGGTGTTTTACACTTCACAGGGTGTATCTGACTGTGGGTCATGATATACACAGTGTGTCAGTGAGTGTGTTAATATTAATCTGTGTTCTCTGTCAGTGTGTTAATATTCCTGAGGACAGTGGGGGTGTTTTACACTTCACAGGGTGTATCTGACTGTGGGTCATGATATACACAGTGTGTCAGTGAGTGTGTTAATATTAATCTGTGTTCTCTGTCAGTGTGTTAATATTCCTGAGGACAGTGGGGGTGTTTTACACTTCACAGGGTGTATCTGACTGTGGGTCATGATGTACACAGTGTGTCAGTGAGTGTGTTAATATTAATCTGTGTTCTCTGTCAGTGTGTTAATATTACTGAGGACAGTGGGGGTGTTTTACACTTCACAGGGTGTATCTGACTGTGGGTCATGATGTACACAGTGTGTCAGTGAGTGTGTTAATATTAATCTGTGTTCTCTGTCAGTGTGTTAATATTCCTGAGGACAGTGGGGGTGTTTTACACTTCACAGGGTGTATCTGACTGTGGGTCATGATGTACACAGTGTGTCAGTGAGTGTGTTAATATTAATCTGTGTTCTCTGTCAGTGTGTTAATATTACTGAGGACTGTGGGGGTGTTTTACACTTCACCGGGTGTATCTGACTGTGGGTCATGATATACACAGTGTGTCAGTGAGTGTGTTAATATTAATCTGTGTTCTCTGTCAGTGTGTTAATATTACTGAGGACAGTGGGGGTGTTTTACACTTCACAGGGTTTATCTGACTGCGGGTCACGATGTACACAGTGTGTCAGTGAGTGTGTTAATATTAATCTGTGTTCTCTGTCAGTGTGTTAATATTACTGAGGACAGTGGGGGTGTTTTACACTTCACAGGGTGTATCTGACTGTGGGTCATGATATACACAGTGTGTCAGTGAGAGTGTTAATATTAATCTGTGTTCTCTGTCAGTGTGTTAATATTCCTGAGGACAGTGGGGGTATTTTACACTTCACAGGGTTTATCTCACTGTGGGTCATGATATACACAGTGTGTCAGTGAGTGTGTTAATATTAATCTGTGTTCTCTGTCAGTGTGTTAATATTACTGAGGACAGTGGGGGTGTTTTACACTTCACAGGGTTTATCTGACTGTGGGTCATGATATACACAGTGTGTCAGTGAATGTGTTAATATTAATCTGTGTTCTCTGTCAGTGTGTTAATATTACTGAGGACAGTGGGGGTGTTTTACACTTCACAGGGTGTATCTGACTGTGGGTCATGATGTACACAGTGTGTCAGTGAGTGTGTTAATATTAATCTGTGTTCTCTGTCAGTGTGTTAATATTCCTGAGGACAGTGGGGATGTTTTACACTTCACAGGGTGTATCTGACTGTGGTCATGATGTACACAGTGTGTCAGTGAGTGTGTTAATATTAATCTGTGTTCTCTGTCAGTGTGTTAATATTCCTGAGGACAGTGGGGGTGTTTTACACTTCACAGGGTTTATCTCACTGTGGGTCATGATATACACAGTGTGTCAGTGAGTGTGTTAATATTAATCTGTGTTCTCTGTCAGTGTGTTAATATTACTGAGGACAGTGGGGGTGTTTTACACTTCACAGGGTTTATCTGACTGTGGGTCATGATATACACTGTGTGTCAGTGAGTGTGTTAATATTAATCTGTGTTCTCTGTCAGTGTGTTAATATTCCTGAGGACAGTGGGGGTGTTTTACACTTCACAGGGTTTATCTGACTGTGAGTCATGATATACACAGTGTGTCAGTGAGTGTGTTAATATTAATCTGTGTTCTCTGTCAGTGTGTTAATATTACTGAGGACAGTGGGGGTGTTTTACACTTCACAGGGTTTATCTGACTGTGGGTCATGATATACACAGTGTGTCAGTGAGTGTGTTAATATTAATCTGTGTTCTCTGTCAGTGTGTTAATATTACTGAGGACAGTGGGGGTGTTTTACACTTCACCGGGTGTATCTGACTCTGGGTCATGATATACACAGTGTGTCAGTGAGTGTGTTAATATTAATCTGTGTTCTCTGTCAGTGTGTTAATATTACTGAGGACAGTGGGGGTGTTTTACACTTCACAGGGTTTATCTGACTGTGGGTCATGATATGCTAGGCGTTGCGCAAACGACTACTGGCAACACCTATGCAGTCATATTCAGCTGGCCTCAGACACCGGAAACATCAGAGGAATGTATGATGGCATGAAGAGAGCTCTTGGGCCAACCATCAAGAAGATCACCCCCCTCAAATCTAAATCGGGGGACATAATCACTGACCAACGCAAACAGATGGACCGCTGGGTTGAGCACTACCTAGAACTGGACTCCAGGGAGAATGCTGTCACTGAGACTGCCCTCAATGCAGCCCAGCCTCTACCAGTCATGGATGAGCTGGACATACAGCCAACCAAATCGGAACTCAGTGATGCCATTGATTCCCTAGCCAGCGGAAAAGCCCCTGGGAAGGACAGCATTACCCCTGAAATAATCAAGAGTGCCAAGCCTGCTATACTCTCAGCACTACATGAACTGCTATGCCTGTGCTGGGACGAGGGAGCAGTACCCCAGGACATGCGCGATGCCAACATCATCACCCTCTATAAAAACAAAGGTGACCGCGGTGACTGCAACAACTACCGTGGAATCTCCCTGCTCAGCATAGTGGGGAAAGTCTTTGCTCGAGTCGCTCTGAACAGGCTCCAGAAGCTGGCCGAGCGCGTCTACCCTGAGGCACAGTGTGGCTTTCGTGCAGAGAGATCGACTATTGACATGCTGTTCTCCCTTCGTCAGATACAGGAGAAATGCCGTGAACAACAGATGCCCCTCTACATTGCTTTCATTGATCTCACCAAAGCCTTTGACCTCGTCAGCAGACGTGGTCTCTTCAGACTACTAGAAAAGATCGGATGTCCACCAAAGCTACTAAGTATCATCACCTCATTCCATGACAATATGAAAGGCACAATTCAACATGGTGGCTCCTCATCAGAGCCCTTTCCTATCCTGAGTGGTGTGAAACAGGGCTGTGTTCTCACACCCACACTTTTTGGGATTTTCTTCTCCCTGCTGCTTTCACATGCGTTCAAATCCTCTGAAGAAGGAATTTTCCTCCATCCAAGATCAGGGGGCAGGTTGTTCAACCTTGCCCGTCTAAGAGCGAAGTCCAAAGTACGGAAAGTCCTCATCAGAGAACTCCTCTTTGCTGACGATGCTGCTTTAACATCTCACACTGAAGAATGCCTGCAGAGTCTCATCGACAGGTTTGCGTCTGCCTGCAATGAATTTGGCCTAACCATCAGCCTCAAGAAAACGAACATCATGGGGCAGGATGTCAGAAATGCTCCATCCATCAATATTGGCGACCACGCTCTGGAAGTGGTTCAAGAGTTCACCTACCTAGGCTCAACTATCACCAGTAACCTGTCTCTAGATGCAGAAATCAACAAGCGCATGGGTAAGGCTTCCACTGCTATGTCCAGACTGGCCAAGAGAGTGTGGGAAAATGGCGCACTGACACGGAACACAAAAGTCCGAGTGTATCAGGCCTGTGTCCTCAGTACCTTGCTCTACGTCAGCGAGGCCTGGACAACGTATGCCAGCCAAGAGCGACGTCTCAATTCATTCCATCTTCGCTGCCTTCGGAGAATACTTGGCATCAGGTGGCAGGACTATATCTCCAACACAGAAGTCCTTGAAGCGGCCAACATCCCCAGCTTATACACACTACTGAGTCAGCGGCGCTTGAGATGGCTTGGCCATGTGAGCCGCATGGAAGATGGCAGGATCCCCAAAGACACATTGTACAGTGAGCTCGCCACTGGTATCAGACCCACCGGCCGTCCATGTCTCCGTTATAAAGACGTCTGCAAACGCGACATGAAATCGTGTGACATTGATCACAAGTCGTGGGAGTCAGTTGCCAGCATTCGCCAGAGCTGGCGGGCAGCCATAAAGACAGGGCTAAATTGTGGCGAGTCGAAGAGACTTAGTAGTTGGCAGGAAAAAAGACAGAGGCGCAAGGGGAGAGCCAACTGTGCAACAGCCCCAACAAACAAATTTCTCTGCAGCACCTGTGGAAGAGCCTGTCACTCCAGAATTGGCCTTTATAGCCACTCCAGGCGCTGCTTCACAAACCACTGACCACCTCCAGGCGCGTATCCATTGTCTCTCGAGATAAGGAGGCCCAAAAGAAAGAAGGGTCATGATATACACAGTGTGTCAGTGAGTGTGTTAATATTAATCTGTGTTCTCTGTCAGTGTGTTAATATTACTGAGGACAGTGGGGGTGTTTTACACTTCACAGGGTGTATCTGACTGTGGGTCATGATATACACAGTGTGTCAGTGAGTGTGTTAATATTAATCTGTGTTCTCTGTCAGTGTGTTAATATTCCTGAGGACAGTGGTGGTGTTTTACACTTCACAGGGTGTATCTGACTGTGGGTCATGATGTACACAGTGTGTCAGTGAGTGTGTTAATATTCATCTGTGTTCTCTGTCATTGTGTTAATATTACTGAGGACAGTGGGGATGTTTTACACTTCACAGGGTGTATCTGGCTGTGGGTCATGATGTACACAGTGTGTCAGTGAGTGTGTTAATATTAATCTGTGTTCTCTGTCAGTGTGTTAATATTACTGAGGACAGTGGGGGTGTTTTACACTTCACAGGGTGTATCTGAAAGTGGGTCATGATATACACAGTGCGTCAGTGAGTGTGTTAATATTAATCTGTGTACTCTGTCAGTATGTTAATATTACTGAGGACAGTGGGGGTGTTTTACACTTCACAGGGTGTATCTGACTGTGGGTCATGATATACACAGTGTGTCAGTGAGAGTGTTAATATTAATCTGTGTACTCTGTCAGTATGTTAATATTACTGAGGACAGCGGGGGTGTTTTGCACTTCACAGGGTG
This sequence comes from Heterodontus francisci, assembly GCF_036365525.1. Lineage (NCBI taxonomy): Eukaryota > Metazoa > Chordata > Chondrichthyes > Heterodontiformes > Heterodontidae > Heterodontus > Heterodontus francisci. The sequence goes on along the minus strand of NW_027140423.1, from coordinate 659,950 downwards.
TATCTGACTGTGGGTCATGATATACACAGTGTGTCAGTGAGTGTGTTAATATTAATCTGTGTTCTCTGTCAGTGTGTTAATATTACTGAGGACAGTGGGGATGTTTTACACTTCACAGGGTGTATCTGACTGTGGGTCATGATATACACAGTGTGTCAGTGAGTGTGTTAATATTAATCTGTGTACTCTGTCCCTGTGTTAATATTACTGAGGACAGTGGGGGTGTTTTACACTTCACAGGGTGTATCTGACTGTGGGTCATGATATACACAGTGTGTCAGTGAGTGTGTTAATATTAATCTGTGTTCTCTCTCAGTGTGTTAATATTACTGAGGACAGTGGGGGTGTTGTACACTTCACAGGGTGTATCTGACTGTGGGTCATGACATACACAGTGTGACAGTGAGTGTGTTAATATTAATCTGTGTTCTCTCTCAGTGTGTTAATATTACTGAGGAAAGTGGGGGTGTTGTACACTTCACAGGGTGTATCTGACTGTGGGTCATGATGTACACAGTGTGTCAGTGAGTGTGTTAATATTAATCTGTGTTCTCTGTCAGTGTGTTAATATTCCTGAGGACAGTGGGGGTGTTTTACACTTCACAGGGTGTATCTGACTGTGGGTCATGATATACACAGTGTGTCAGTGATTGTGTTAATATTAATCTGTGTTCTCTGTCAGTGTGTTAATATTACTGAGGACAGTGGGGGTGTTTTACACTTCACAGGGTGTATCTGACTGTGGGTCATGATATACACAGTGTGTCAGTGAGTGTGTTAATATTAATCTGTGTTCTCTGTCAGTGTGTTAATATTACTGAGGACAGTGGGGGTGTTTTACACTTCACAGGGTGTATCTGACTGTGGGTCATGATATACATAGTGTGTCAGTGAGAGTGTTAATATTAATCTGTGTTCTCTGTCAGTGTGTTAATATTACTGAGGACAGTGGGGGTGTTTTACACTTCACAGGGTGTATCTGACTGTGGGTCATGATATACACAGTGTGTCAGTGAGTGTGTTAATATTAATCTGTGTTCTCTGTCAGTGTGTTAATATTACTGAGGACAGTGGGGGTGTTTTACACTTCACAGGGTGTATCTGACTGTGGGTCATGATATACACAGTGTGTCAGTGAGTGTGTTAATATTAATCTGTGTTCTCTGTCAGTGTGTTAATATTACTGAGGACAGTGGGGGTGTTTTACACTTCACAGGGTGTATCTGACTCTGGGTCATGATATACACAGTGTGTCAGTGAGTGTGTTAATGTTAATCTGTGTTCTCTGTCAGTGTGTTAATAATCCTGAGGACAGTGGGGATGTTTTACACTTCACAGGGTGTATCTGACTGTGGGTCATGATGTACACAGTGTGTCAGTGATTGTGTTAATATTAATCTGTGTTCTCTGTCAGTGTGTTAATATTCCTGAGGACAGTGGGGGTGTTTTACAATTCACCGGGTGTATCTGACTGTGATTCATGATATACACAGTGTGTCAGTGAGTGTGTTAATATTAATCTGTGTTCTCTGTCAGTGTGTTAATATTCCTGAGGACAGTGGGGGTGTTTTACACTTCACAGGGTGCATCTGACTGTGGGTCATGATATACACAGTGTGTCAGTCAGTGTCTTAATATTAATCTGTGTTCTCTGTCAGTGTGTTAATATTACTGAGGACAGTGGGGGTGTTTTACACTTCACAGGGTGTATCTGACTGTGGGTCATGATATACACAGTGTGTCAGTGAGTGTGTTAATATTAATCTGTGTTCTCTGTCAGTGTGTTAATATTACTGAGGACAGTGGGGGTGTTTTACACTTTACAGGGTGTATCTGACTGTGGGTCATGATGTACACAGTGTGTCAGTGAGTGTGTTAATATTAATCTGTGTTCTCTGTCAGTGTGTTGATATTACTGAGGACAGTGGGGGTGTTTTACACTTCACAGGGTGTATCTGACTGTGGGTCATGATGTACACAGTGTGTCAGTGAGAGTGTTAATATTAATCTGTGTTCTCTGTCAGTGTGTTAATATTGCTGAGGACAGTGGGGGTGTTTTACACTTCACAGGGTGTATCTGACTGTGGGTCATGATATACACAGTGTGTCAGTGAGTGTGTTAATATTAATCTGTGTTCTCTGTCAGTGTGTTAATATTGCTGAGGACAGTGGGGGTGTTTTACACTTCACAGGGTGTATCTGACTGTGGGTCATGATATACACAGTGTGTCAGTGAGTGTGTTAATATTAATCTGTGTTCTCTGTCAGTGTGTTAATATTACTGAGGACAGTGGGGGTGTTTTACACTTCACAGGGTGTATCTGACTGTGGGTCATGATATACACAGTGTGTCAGTGAGTGTGTTAATATTAATCTGTGTTCTCTGTCAGTGTGTTAATATTACTGAGGACAGTGGGGGTGTTGTACACTTCACAGGGTGTATCTGACTGTGGGTCATGACATACACAGTGTGTCAGTGAGTGTGTTAATATTAATCTGTGTTCTCTCTCAGTGTGTTAATATTACTGAGGACAGTGGGGGTGTTGTACACTTCACAGGGTGTATCTGACTGTGGGTCATGATGTACACAGTGTGTCAGTGAGTGTGTTAATATTAATCTGTGTTCTCTGTCAGTGTGTTAATATTACTGAGGACAGTGGGGGTGTTTTACACTTCACAGGGTGTATCTGACTGTGGGTCATGATATACACAGTGTGTCAGTGATTGTGTTAATATTAATCTGTGTTCTCTGTCAGTGTGTTAATATTACTGAGGACAGTGGGGGTGTTTTACACTTCACAGGGTGTATCTGACTGTGGGTCATGATATACACAGTGTGTCAGTGAGTGTGTTAATATTAATCTGTGTTCTCTGTCAGTGTGTTAATATTACTGAGGACAGTGGGGGTGTTTTACACTTCACAGGGTGTATCTGACTGTGGGTCATGATATACATAGTGTGTCAGTGAGTGTGTTAATATTAATCTGTGTTCTCTGTCAGTGTGTTAATATTACTGAGGACAGTGGGGATGTTTTACACTTCACAGGGTGTATCTGACTGTGGGTCATGATATACACAGTGTGTCAGTGAGTGTGTTAATATTAATCTGTGTTCTCTGTCAGTGTGTTAATATTACTGAGGACAGTGGGGGTGTTTTACACTTCTCAGGGTCTATCTGACTGTGGGTCATGATATACACAGTGTGTCAGTGAGTGTGTTAATATTAATCTGTGTTCTCTGTCAGTATGTTAATATTACTGAGGACAGTGGGGGTGTTTTACACTTCACAGGGTGTATCTGACTCTGGGTCATGATATACACACTGTGTCAGTGAGTGTGTTAATGTTAATCTGTGTTCTCTGTCAGTGTGTTAATATTCCTGAGGACAGTGGGGATGTTTTACACTTCACAGGGTGTATCTGACTGTGGGTCATGATATACACAGTGTGTCAGTCAGTGTCTTAATATTAATCTGTGTTCTCTGTCAGTGTGTTAATATTACTGAGGACAGTGGGGGTGTTTTACACTTCACAGGGTTTATCTGACTGTGGGTCATGATGTACACAGTGTGTCAGTGAGTGTGTTAATATTAATCTGTGTTCTCTGTCAGTGTGTTAATATTACTGAGGACAGTGGGGGTGTTTTACACTTCACAGGGTGTATCTGACTGTGGGTCATGATATACACAGTGTGTCAGTGAGAGTGTTAATATTAATCTGTGTTCTCTGTCAGTGTGTGAATATTACTGAGGACAGTGGGGGTGTTGTACACTTCACAGGGTGTATCTGACTGTGGGTCATGACATACACAGTGTGTCAGTGAGAGTGTTAATATTAATCAGTGTTCTCTGTCAGTGTGTTAATATTCCTGAGGACAGTGGGGGTGCTTTACACTTCACAGGGTTTATCTGACTGTGGGTCATGATGTACACAGTGTGTCAGTGAGTGTGTTAATATTAATCTGTGTTCTCTGTCAGTGTGTTAATATTCCTGAGGACAGCGGGGGTGTTTTACACTTCACAGGGTGTATCTGACTGTGGGTCATGATATACACTGTGTGTCAGTGAGTGTGTTAATATTAATCTGTGTTCTCTGTCAGTGTGTTAATATTACTGAGGACAGTGGGGGTGTTTTACACTTCACAGGGTGTATCTGACTGTGGGTCATGATGTACACAGTGTGTCAGTGATTGTGTTAATATTAATCTGTGTTCTCTGTCAGTGTGTTAATATTACTGAGGACAGTGGGGATGTTTTACACTTCACAGGGTGTATCTGGCTGTGGGTCATGATGTACACAGTGTGTCAGTGAGTGTGTTAATATTAATCTGTGTTCTCTGTCAGTGTGTTAATATTACTGAGGACAGTGGGGGTGTTTTACACTTCACAGGGTGTATCTGACTGTGGGTCATGATATACACAGTGTGTCAGTGAGTGTGTTAATATTAATCTGTGTACTCTGTCAGTATGTTAATATTCCTGAGGACAGTGGGGGTGTTTTACACTTCACAGGGTGTATCTGACTGTGGGTCATGATATACACAGTGTGTCAGTGAGTGTGTTAATATTAATCTGTGTTCTCTGTCAGTGTGTTAATATTACTGAGGACAGTGGGGGTGTTTTACACTTCACAGGGTTTATCTGACTGTGGGTCATGATGTACACAGTGTGTCAGTGAGTGTGTTAATATTAATCTGTGTTCTCTGTCAGTGTGTTAATATTACTGAGGACAGTGGGGGTGTTTTACACTTCACAGGGTGTATCTGACTGTGGGTCATGATATACACAGTGTGTCAGTGAGTGTGTTAATATTAGTCTGTGTACTCTGTCAGTATGTTAATATTACTGAGGACAGCGGGGGTGTTTTGCACTTCACAGGGTGTATCTGACTGTGGGTCATGATATACACAGTGTGTCAGTGAGTGTGTTAATATTAATCTGTGTTCTCTGTCAGTGTGTTAATATTACTGAGGACAGTGGGGGTGTTTTACACTTCACAGGGTGTATCTGACTGTGGGTCATGATATACACAGAGTGTCAGTGAGTGTGTTAATATTAATCTGTGTTCTCTGTCAGTGTGTTAATTTTCCTGAGGAGAGTGGGGATGTTTTACACTTCACAGGGTGTATCTGACTGTGGGTCATGATATACACAGTGTGTCAGTGAGTGTGTTAATATTAATCTGTGTTCTCTGTCAGTGTGTTAATATTCCTGAGGACAGTGGGGGTGCTTTACACTTCACAGGGTGTATCTGACTGTGGGTCATGATGTACACAGTGTGTCAGTGAGTGTGTTAATATTAATCTGTGTTCTCTGTCAGTGTGTTAATATTACTGAGGACAGCGGGGGTGTTTTACACTTCACAGGGTGTATCTGACTGTGGTTCATGATATACACTGTGTGTCAGTGAGTGTGTTAATATTAATCTGTGTTCTCTGTCAGTGTGTTAATATTACTGAGGACAGTGGGGGTGTTTTACACTTCACAGGGTGTATCTGACTGTGGGTCATGATGTACACAGTGTGTCAGTGAGTGTGTTAATATTAATCTGTGTTCTCTGTCAGTGTGTTAATATTACTGAGGACAGTGGGGATGTTTTACACTTCACAGGGTGTATCTGGCTGTGGGTCATGATGTACACAGTGTGTCAGTGAGTGTGTTAATATTAATCTGTGTTCTCTGTCAGTGTGTGAATATTACTGAGGACAGTGGGGGTGTTTTACACTTCACAGGGTGTATCTGACTGTGGGTCATGATATACACAGTGTGTCAGTGAGTGTGTTAATATTAATCTATGTTCTCTGTCAGTATGTTAATATTACTGAGGACAGTGGGGGTGTTTTACACTTCACAGGGTGTATCTGACTGTGAGTCATGATGTACACAGTGTGTCAGTGAGTGTGTTAATATTAATCTGTGTTCTCTGTCAGTGTGTTAATATTCCTGAGGACAGTGGGGGTGTTTTACACTTCACAGGGTTTATCTGACTGTGGGTCATGATGTACACAGTGTGTCAGTGAGTGTGTTAATATTAATCTGTGTTCTCTGTCAGTGTGTTAATATTCCTGAGGACAGCGGGGGTGTTTTACACTTCACAGGGTGTATCTGACTGTGGGTCATGATATACACTGTGTGTCAGTGAGTGTGTTAATATTAATCTGTGTTCTCTGTCAGTGTGTTAATATTACTGAGGACAGTGGGGGTGTTTTACACTTCACAGGGTGTATCTGACTGTGGGTCATGATGTACACAGTGTGTCAGTGAGTGTGTTAATATTAATCTGTGTTCTCTGTCAGTGTGTTAATATTACTGAGGAGAGTGGGGATGTTTTACACTTCACAGGGTGTATCTGGCTGTGGGTCATGATGTACACAGTGTGTCAGTGAGTGTGTTAATATTAATCTGTGTTCTCTGTCAGTGTGTTAATATTACTGAGGACAGTGGGGATGTTTTACACTTCACAGGGTGTATCTGACTGTGGGTCATGATATACACAGTGTGTCAGTGAGTGTGTTAATATTAATCTGTGTACTCTGTCAGTATGTTAATATTCCTGAGGACAGTGGGGGTGTTTTACACTTCACAGGGTGTATCTGACTGTGGGTCATGATATACACAGTGTGTCAGTGAGTGTGTTAATATTAATCTGTGTTCTCTGTCAGTGTGTTAATATTACTGAGGACAGTGGGGGTGTTTTACACTTCACAGGGTTTATCTGACTGTGGGTCATGATGTACACAGTGTGTCAGTGAGTGTGTTAATATTAATCTGTGTTCTCTGTCAGTGTGTTAATATTACTGAGGACAGTGGGGGTGTTTTACACTTCACAGGGTGTATCTGACTGTGGGTCATGATATACACAGTGTGTCAGTGAGTGTGTTAATATTAATCTGTGTACTCTGTCAGTATGTTAATATTACTGAGGACAGCGGGGGTGTTTTGCACTTCACAGGGTGTATCTGACTGTGGGTCATGATATACACAGTGTGTCAGTGAGTGTGTTAATATTAATCTGTGTTCTCTGTCAGTGTGTTAATATTACTGAGGACAGTGGGGGTGTTTTACACTTCACAGGGTGTATCTGACTGTGGGTCATGATATACACAGTGTGTCAGTGAGTGTGTTAATATTAATCTGTGTTCTCTGTCAGTGTGTTAATATTCCTGAGGAGAGTGGGGGTGTTTTACTCTTCACAGGGTGTATCTGACTGTGGGTCATGATATACACAGTGTGTCAGTGAGTGTGTTAATATTAATCTGTGTTCTCTGTCAGTGTGTTAATATTCCTGAGGACAGTGGGGGTGCTTTACACTTCACAGGGTGTATCTGACTGTGGGTCATGATGTACACAGTGTGTCAGTGAGTGTGTTAATATTAATCTGTGTTCTCTGTCAGTGTGTTAATATTACTGAGGACAGCGGGGGTGTTTTACACTTCACAGGGTGTATCTGACTGTGGGTCATGATATACACTGTGTGTCAGTGAGTGTGTTAATATTAATCTGTGTTCTCTGTCAGTGTGTTAATATTACTGAGGACAGTGGGGGTGTTTTACACTTCACAGGGTGTATCTGACTGTGGGTCATGATGTACACAGTGTGTCAGTGAGTGTGTTAATATTAATCTGTGTTCTCTGTCAGTGTGTTAATATTACTGAGGACAGTGGGGATGTTTTACACTTCACAGGGTGTATCTGGCTGTGGGTCATGATGTACACAGTGTGTCAGTGAGTGTGTTAATATTAATCTGTGTTCTCTGTCAGTGTGTGAATATTACTGAGGACAGTGGGGGTGTTTTACACTTCACAGGGTGTATCTGACTGTGGTTCATGATATACACAGTGTGTCAGTGAGTGTGTTAATATTAATCTGTGTACTCTGTCAGTATGTTAATATTACTGAGGACAGTGGGGGTGTTTTACACTTCACAGGGTCTATCTGACTGTGAGTCATGATGTACACAGTGTGTCAGTGAGTGTGTTAATATTAATCTGTGTTCTCTGTCAGTGTGTTAATATTACTGAGGACAGTGGGGGTGTTTTACACTTCACAGGGTGTATCTCACTGTGGGTCATGATATACACAGTGTGTCAGTGAGTGTGTTAATATTAATCTGTGTACTCTGTCAGTATGTTAATATTACTGAGGACAGCGGGGGTGTTTTGCACTTCACAGGGTGTATCTGACTGTGGGTCATGATATACACAGTGTGTCAGTGAGTGTGTTAATATTAATCTGTGTCCTCTGTCAGTGTGTTAATATTACTGAGGACAGTGGGGGTGTTTTACACTTCACAGGGTGTATCTGACTGTGGGTCATGATATACACAGTGTGTCAGTGAGTGTGTTAATATTAATCTGTGTTCTCTGTCAGTGTGTTAATATTCCTGAGGAGAGTGGGGGTGTTTTACTCTTCACAGGGTGTATCTGACTGTGGGTCATGATATACACAGTGTGTCAGTGAGTGTGTTAATATTAATCTGTGTTCTCTGTCAGTGTGTTAATATTCCTGAGGACAGTGGGGGTGTTTTACACTTCACAGGGTGCATCTGACTGTGGGTCATGATATACACAGTGTGTCAGTGAGTGTGTTAATATTAATCTGTGTTCTCTGTCAGTGTGTTAATATTCCTGAGGACAGTGGGGGTGTTTTACACTTCACAGGGTGTATCTGACTGTGGTTCATGATATACACAGTGTTTCAGTGAGAGTGTTAATATTAATCTGTGTACTCTGTCCCTGTGTTAATATTACTGAGGACAGTGGGGGTGTTTTACACTTCACAGTGTGTATCTGACTGTGGGTCATGATATACACAGTGTGTCAGTGAGTGTGTTAATATTAATCTGTGTTCTCTGTCAGTGTGTTAATATTCCTGAGGACAGTGGGGGTGTTTTACACTTCACAGGGTGTATCTGACTGTGAGTCATGATGTACACAGTGTGTCAGTGAGTGTGTTAATATTAATCTGTGTTCTCTGTCAGTGTGTTAATATTCCTGAGGACAGTGGGGGTGTTTTACACTTCACAGGGTTTATCTGACTGTGGGTCATGATGTACACAGTGTGTCAGTGAGTGTGTTAATATTAATCTGTGTTCTCTGTCAGTGTGTTAATATTCCTGAGGACAGCGGGGGTGTTTTACACTTCACAGGGTGTATCTGACTGTGGGTCATGATATACACTGTGTGTCAGTGAGTGTGTTAATATTAATCTGTGTTCTCTGTCAGTGTGTTAATATTACTGAGGACAGTGGGGGTGTTTTACACTTCACAGGGTGTATCTGACTGTGGGTCATGATGTACACAGTGTGTCAGTGAGTGTGTTAATATTAATCTGTGTTCTCTGTCAGTGTGTTAATATTACTGAGGAGAGTGGGGATGTTTTACACTTCACAGGGTGTATCTGGCTGTGGGTCATGATGTACACAGTGTGTCAGTGAGTGTGTTAATATTAATCTGTGTTCTCTGTCAGTGTGTTAATATTACTGAGGACAGTGGGGATGTTTTACACTTCACAGGGTGTATCTGACTGTGGGTCATGATATACACAGTGTGTCAGTGAGTGTGTTAATATTAATCTGTGTACTCTGTCAGTATGTTAATATTCCCGAGGACAGTGGGGGTGTTTTACACTTCACAGGGTGTATCTGACTGTGGGTCATGATATACACAGTGTGTCAGTGAGTGTGTTAATATTAATCTGTGTTCTCTGTCAGTGTGTTAATATTACTGAGGACAGTGGGGGTGTTTTACACTTCACAGGGTTTATCTGACTGTGGGTCATGATGTACACAGTGTGTCAGTGAGTGTGTTAATATTAATCTGTGTTCTCTGTCAGTGTGTTAATATTACTGAGGACAGTGGGGGTGTTTTACACTTCACAGGGTGTATCTGACTGTGGGTCATGATATACACAGTGTGTCAGTGAGTGTGTTAATATTAATCTGTGTACTCTGTCAGTATGTTAATATTACTGAGGACAGCGGGGGTGTTTTGCACTTCACAGGGTGTATCTGACTGTGGGTCATGATATACACAGTGTGTCAGTGAGTGTGTTAATATTAATCTGTGTTCTCTGTCAGTGTGTTAATATTACTGAGGACAGTGGGGGTGTTTTACACTTCACAGGGTGTATCTGACTGTGGGTCATGATATACACAGTGTGTCAGTGAGTGTGTTAATATTAATCTGTGTTCTCTGTCAGTGTGTTAATATTCCTGAGGAGAGTGGGGGTGTTTTACTCTTCACAGGGTGTATCTGACTGTGGGTCATGATATACACAGTGTGTCAGTGAGTGTGTTAATATTAATCTGTGTTCTCTGTCAGTGTGTTAATATTCCTGAGGACAGTGGGGGTGCTTTACACTTCACAGGGTGTATCTGACTGTGGGTCATGATGTACACAGTGTGTCAGTGAGTGTGTTAATATTAATCTGTGTTCTCTGTCAGTGTGTTAATATTACTGAGGACAGCGGGGGTGTTTTACACTTCACAGGGTGTATCTGACTGTGGGTCATGATATACACTGTGTGTCAGTGAGTGTGTTAATATTAATCTGTGTTCTCTGTCAGTGTGTTAATATTACTGAGGACAGTGGGGGTGTTTTACACTTCACAGGGTGTATCTGACTGTGGGTCATGATGTACACAGTGTGTCAGTGAGTGTGTTAATATTAATCTGTGTTCTCTGTCAGTGTGTTAATATTACTGAGGACAGTGGGGATGTTTTACACTTCACAGGGTGTATCTGGCTGTGGGTCATGATGTACACAGTGTGTCAGTGAGTGTGTTAATATTAATCTGTGTTCTCTGTCAGTGTGTGAATATTACTGAGGGCAGTGGGGGTGTTTTACACTTCACAGGGTGTATCTGACTGTGGTTCATGATATACACAGTGTGTCAGTGAGTGTGTTAATATTAATCTGTGTACTCTGTCAGTATGTTAATATTACTGAGGACAGTGGGGGTGTTTTACACTTCACAGGGTCTATCTGACTGTGAGTCATGATGTACACAGTGTGTCAGTGAGTGTGTTAATATTAATCTGTGTTCTCTGTCAGTGTGTTAATATTACTGAGGACAGTGGGGGTGTTTTACACTTCACAGGGTGTATCTGACTGTGGGTCATGATATACACAGTGTGTCAGTGAGTGTGTTAATATTAATCTGTGTACTCTGTCAGTATGTTAATATTACTGAGGACAGCGGGGGTGTTTTGCACTTCACAGGGTGTATCTGACTGTGGGTCATGATATACACAGTGTGTCAGTGAGTGTGTTAATATTAATCTGTGTCCTCTGTCAGTGTGTTAATATTACTGAGGACAGTGGGGGTGTTTTACACTTCACAGGGTGTATCTGACTGTGGGTCATGATATACACAGTGTGTCAGTGAGTGTGTTAATATTAATCTGTGTTCTCTGTCAGTGTGTTAATATTCCTGAGGAGAGTGGGGGTGTTTTACTCTTCACAGGGTGTATCTGACTGTGGGTCATGATATACACAGTGTGTCAGTGAGTGTGTTAATATTAATCTGTGTTCTCTTTCAGTGTGTTAATATTCCTGAGGACAGTGGGGGTGTTTTACACTTCACAGGGTGCATCTGACTGTGGGTCATGATATACACAGTGTGTCAGTGAGTGTGTTAATATTAATCTGTGTTCTCTGTCAGTGTGTTAATATTCCTGAGGACAGTGGGGGTGTTTTACACTTCACAGGGTGTATCTGACTGTGGTTCATGATATACACAGTGTTTCAGTGAGAGTGTTAATATTAATCTGTGTACTCTGTCCCTGTGTTAATATTACTGAGGACAGTGGGGGTGTTTTACACTTCACAGGGTGTATCTGACTGTGGGTCATGATATACACAGTGTGTCAGTGAGTGTGTTAATATTAATCTGTGTTCTCTGTCAGTGTGTTAATATTCCTGAGGACAGTGGGGGTGTTTTACACTTCACAGGGTGTATCTGACTGTGAGTCATGATGTACACAGTGTGTCAGTGAGTGTGTTAATATTAATCTGCGTTCTCTGTCAGTGTGTTAATATTACTGAGGACAGCGGGGGTGTTTTACACTTCACAGGGTGTATCTGACTGTGGGTCATGATATACACAGTGTGTCAGTGAGTGTGTTAATATTAATCTGTGTTCTCTGTCAGTGTGTTAATATTACTGAGGACAGTGGGGGTGTTTTACACTTCACAGGGTGTATCTGACTGTGGGTCATGATATACACAGTGTGTCAGTGATTGTGTTAATATTAATCTGTGTTCTCTGTCAGTGTGTTAATATTACTGAGGACAGTGGGGATGTTTTACACTTCACAGGGTGTATCTGGCTGTGGGTCATGATGTACACAGTGTGTCAGTGAGTGTGTTAATATTAATCTGTGTTCTCTGTCTGTGTGTTAATATTACTGAGGACAGTGCGGGTGTTTTACACTTCACAGGGTGTATCTGACTGTGGGTCATGATATACACAGTGTGTCAGTGAGTGTGTTAATATTAATCTGTGTACTCTGTCAGTATGTTAATATTACTGAGGACAGTGGGGGTGTTTTACACTTCACAGGGTGTATCTGATTGTGGGTCATGATATACACAGTGTGTCAGTGAGTGTGTTAATATTAATCTGTGTTCTCTGTCAGTGTGTTAATATTCCTGAGGAGAGTGGGAGTGTTTTACTCTACACAGGGTGCATCTGACTGTGGGTCATGATATACACAGTGTGTCAGTGAGTGTGTTAATATTAATCTGTGTTCTCTGTCAGTGTGTTAATATTCCTGAGGACAGTGGGGGTGTTTTACACTTCACAGGGTGTATCTGACTGTGGGTCATGATGTACACAGTGTGTCAGTGAGTGTGTTCATATTAATCTGTGTTCTCTGTCAGTGTGTTAATATTACTGAGGACAGTGGGGGTGTTTTACACTTCACAGAGTGTATCTGACTGTGGGTCATGATATACACAGTGTGTCAGTGAGTGTGTTAATATTAATCTGTGTTCTCTATCAGTGTGTTAATATTACTGAGGACAGTGGGGGTGTTTTACACTTCACAGGGTGCATCTGACTGTGGGTCATGATATACACAGTGTGTCGGTGAGTGTGTTAATATTAATCTGTGTTCTCTGTCAGTGTGTTAATATTCCTGAGGACAGTGGGGGTGTTTTACACTTCACAGGGTGTATCTGACTGTGGGTCATGATATACACAGTGTGTCAGTGAGTGTGTTAATATTAATCTGTGTTCTCTGTCAGTGTGTTAATATTCCTGAGGACAGTGGGGGTGTTTTACACTTCACAGGGTGTATCTGACTCTGGGTCATGATATACACAGTGTGTCAGTGAGTGTGTTAATATTAATCTGTGTTCTCTGTCAGTGTGTTAATATTCCTGAGGACAGTGGGGGTGTTTTACACTTCACAGGGTGTATCTGACTGTGGGTCATGATATACACAGTGTGTCAGTGAGTGTGTTAATATTAATCTGTGTTCTCTGTCAGTGTGTTAATATTCCTGAGGACAGTGGGGGTGTTTTACACTTCACAGGGTGTATCTGACTGTGAGTCATGATGTACACAGTGTGTCAGTGAGTGTGTTAATATTAATCTGTGTTCTCTGTCAGTGTGTTAATATTACTGAGGACAGCGGGGGTGTTTTACACTTCACAGGGTGTATCTGACTGTGGGTCATGATATACACAGTGTGTCAGTGAGTGTGTTAATATTAATCTGTGTTCTCTGTCAGTGTGTTAATATTACTGAGGACAGTGGGGGTGTTTTACACTTCACAGGGTGTATCTGACTGTGGGTCATGATATACACAGTGTGTCAGTGATTGTGTTAATATTAATCTGTGTTCTCTGTCAGTGTGTTAATATTACTGAGGACAGTGGGGATGTTTTACACTTCACAGGGTGTATCTGGCTGTGGGTCATGATGTACACAGTGTGTCAGTGAGTGTGTTAATATTAATCTGTGTTCTCTGTCTGTGTGTTAATATTACTGAGGACAGTGCGGGTGTTTTACACTTCACAGGGTGTATCTGACTGTGGGTCATGATATACACAGTGTGTCAGTGAGTGTGTTAATATTAATCTGTGTACTCTGTCAGTATGTTAATATTACTGAGGACAGTGGGGGTGTTTTACACTTCACAGGGTGTATCTGATTGTGGGTCATGATATACACAGTGTGTCAGTGAGTGTGTTAATATTAATCTGTGTTCTCTGTCAGTGTGTTAATATTCCTGAGGAGAGTGGGAGTGTTTTACTCTTCACAGGGTGCATCTGACTGTGGGTCATGATATACACAGTGTGTCAGTGAGTGTGTTAATATTAATCTGTGTTCTCTGTCAGTGTGTTAATATTCCTGAGGACAGTGGGGGTGTTTTACACTTCACAGGGTGTATCTGACTGTGGGTCATGATGTACACAGTGTGTCAGTGAGTGTGTTAATATTAATCTGTGTTCTCTGTCAGTGTGTTAATATTACTGAGGACAGTGGGGGTGTTTTACACTTCACAGAGTGTATCTGACTGTGGGTCATGATATACACAGTGTGTCAGTGAGTGTGTTAATATTAATCTGTGTTCTCTGTCAGTGTGTTAATATTACTGAGGACAGTGGGGGTGTTTTACACTTCACAGGGTGCATCTGACTGTGGGTCATGATATACACAGTGTGTCGGTGAGTGTGTTAATATTAATCTGTGTTCTCTGTCAGTGTGTTAATATTCCTGAGGACAGTGGGGGTGTTTTACACTTCACAGGGTGTATCTGACTGTGGGTCATGATATACACAGTGTGTCAGTGAGTGTGTTAATATTAATCTGTGTTCTCTGTCAGTGTGTTAATATTCCTGAGGACAGTGGGGGTGTTTTACACTTCACAGGGTGTATCTGACTCTGGGTCATGATATACACAGTGTGTCAGTGAGTGTGTTAATATTAATCTGTGTTCTCTGTCAGTGTGTTAATATTCCTGAGGACAGTGGGGGTGTTTTACACTTCACAGGGTGTATCTGACTGTGGGTCATGATATACACAGTGTGTCAGTGAGTGTGTTAATATTAATCTGTGTTCTCTGTCAGTGTGTTAATATTACTGAGGACAGTGGGGGTGTTTTACACTTCACAGGGTGCATCTGACTGTGGGTCATGATATACACAGTGTGTCAGTGAGTGTGTTAATATTAATCTGTGTTCTCTGTCAGTGTGTTAATATTCCTGAGGACAGTGGGGGTGTTTTACACTTCATAGGGTGTATCTGACTGTGGGTCATGATATACACAGTGTGTCAGTGAGTGTGTTAATATTAATCTGTGTTCTCTGTCAGTGTGTTAATATTCCTGAGGACAGTGGGGGTGTTTTACACTTCGCAGGGTGTATCTGACTCTGGGTCATGATATACACAGTGTGTCAGTGAGTGTGTTAATATTAATCTGTGTTCTCTGTCAGTGTGTTAATATTCCTGAGGACAGTGGGGGTGTTTTACACTTCACAGGGTGTATCTGACTGTGGGTCATGATATACACAGTGTGTCAGTGAGTGTGTTAATATTAATCTGTGTTCTCTGTCAGTGTGTTAATATTCCTGAGGACAGTGGGGTGTTTTACACTTCACAGGGTGTACCTGACTGTGGGTCATGATATACACAGTGTGTCAGTGAGTGTGTTAATATTAATCTGTGTTCTCTGTCAATGTGTTAATATTACTGAGGACAGTAGGGGTGTTTTACACTTCACAGGGTGTATCTGACTGTGGGTCATGATGTACACAGTGTGTCAGTGAGTGTGTTAATATTAATCTGTGTTCTCTGTCAGTGTGTTAATATTCCTGAGGACAGTGGGGGTGTTTTACACTTCACAGAGTGTATCTGACTGTGGGTCATGATATGCACAGAGTGTCAGTGAGTGTGTTAATATTAATCTGTGTTCTCTGTCAGTGTGTTAATATTACTGAGGACAGTGGGGGTGTTTTACACTTCACAGGGTGCATCTGACTGTGGGTCATGATATACACAGTGTGTCAGTGAGTGTGTTAATATTAATCTGTGTTCTCTGTCAGTGTGTTAATATTTCTGAGGACAGTGGGGGTGTTTTACACTTCATAGGGTGTATCTGACTGTGGGTCATGATATACACAGTGTGTCAGTGAGTGTGTTAATATTAATCTGTGTTCTCTGTCAGTGTGTTAATATTCCTGAGGACAGTGGGGGTGTTTTACACTTCGCAGGGTGTATCTGACTCTGGGTCATGATATACACAGTGTGTCAGTGAGTGTGTTAATATTAATCTGTGTTCTCTGTCAGTGTGTTAATATTCCTGAGGACAGTGGGGGTGTTTTACACTTCACAGGGTGTATCTGACTGTGGGTCATGATATACACAGTGTGTCAGTGAGTGTGTTAATATTAATCTGTGTTCTCTGTCAGTGTGTTAATATTACTGAGGACAGTGGGGGTGTTTTACAGTTCACAGGGTGTATCTGACTGTGGGTCATGATATACACAGTGTGTCAGTGAGTGTGTTAATATTAATCTGTGTTCTCTGTCAGTGTGTTAATATTCCTGAGGACAGTGGGGGTGTTTTACACTTCACAGGGTGTATCTGACTGTGGGTCATGATATACACAGTGTGTCAGTGAGTGTGTTAAAATTAATCTGTGTTCTCTGTCAGTGTGTTAATATTACTGAGGACAGTGGGGTGTTTTACACTTCACAGGGTGTATCTGACTGTGGGTCATGATATACACAGTGTGTCAGTGAGTGTGTTAATATTAATCTGTGTTCTCTGTCAGTGTGTTAATATTACTGAGGACAGTAGGGGTGTTTTACATTTCACAGGGTGTATCTGACTGTGGGTCATGATGTACACAGTGTGTCAGTGAGTGTGTTAATATTAATCTGTGTTCTCTGTCAGTGTGTTAATATTCCTGAGGACAGTGGGGGTGTTTTACACTTCACCGGGTGTATCTGACTGTGGGTAATGATATACACAGTGTGTCAGTGAGTGTGTTAATATTAATCTGTGTTCTCTGTCAGTGTGTTAATATTCCTGAGGACAGTGGGGGTGTTTTACACTTCACAGGGTGTATCTGACTGTGGGTCATGATATACACAGTGTGTCAGTGAGTGTGTTAATATTAATCTGTGTTCTCTGTCAGTGTGTTAATATTACTGAGGACAGTGGGGTGTTTTACACTTCACAGGGTTTATCTGACTGCGGGTCACGATGTACACAGTGTGTCAGTGAGTGTGTTAATATTAATCTGTGTTCTCTGTCAGTGTGTTAATATTACTGAGGACAGTGGGGGTGTTTTACACTTCACAGGGTGTATCTGACTGTGGGTCATGTTATACACAGTGTGTCAGTGAGTGTGTTAATATTAATCTGTGTTCTCTGTCAGTGTGTTAATATTACTGAGGACAGTGGGGGTGTTTTACACTTCACAGGGTGTATCTGACTGTGGGTCATGATGTACACAGTGTGTCAGTGAGTGTGTTAATATTAATATGTGTTCTCTGTCAGTGTGTTAATATTACTGAGGACAGTGGGGGTGTTTTACACTTCACCGGGTGTATCTGACTGTGGGTCATGATGTACATAGTGTGTCAGTGAGTGTGTTAATATTAATCTGTGTTCTCTGTCAGTGTGTTAATATTACTGAGGACAGTTGGGGTGTTTTACACTTCACAGGGTGTATCTGACTGTGGGTCATGATATACACAGTGTGTCAGTGAGTGTGTTAATATTAATCTGTGTTCTCTGTCAGTGTGTTAATATTACTGAGGACTGTGGGGGTGTTTTACACTTCACAGGGTGTATCTGACTGTGGGTCATGATATACACAGTGTGTCAGTGAGTGTGTTAATATTAATCTGTGTTCTCTGTCAGTGTGTTAATATTCCTGAGGACAGTGGGGGTGTTTTACACTTCACAGGGTGTATCTGACTGTGGGTCATGATGTACACAGTGTGTCAGTGAGTGTGTTAATATTAATCTGTGTTCTCTGTCAGTGTGTTAATATTACTGAGGACAGTGGGGGTCTTTTACACTTCACAGGGTTTATCTGACTGTGGGTCATGATGTACACAGTGTGTCAGTGAGTGTGTTAATATTAATCTGTGTACTCTGTCAGTGTGTTAATATTCCTGAGGACAGTGGGGGTGTTTTACACTTCACAGGGTGTATCTGACTGTGGGTCATGATATACACAGTGTGTCAGTGAGTGTGTTAATATTAATCTGTGTTCTCTGTCAGTGGTGTTAATATTACTGAGGACAGTGGGGGTGTTTTACACTTCACAGGGTGTATCTGACTGTGGATCATGATATACACAGTGTGTCAGTGAGTGTGTTAATATTAATCCGTGTACTCTGTCAGTGTGTTAATATTACTGAGGACAGTGGGAATGTTTTACACTTCACAGGGTGGATCTGACTGTGGGTCATGATATACACAGTGTGTCAGTGAGTGTGTTAATATTAATCTGTGTTCTCTGTCAGGTGTTAATATTACTGAGGACAGTGGGGGTGTTTTACACTTCACAGGCAGTATCTGACTGTGTTTCATGATATACACAGTGTGTCAGTGAGTGTGGTAATATTAATCTGTGTTCTCTGTCAGTGTGTTAATATTGCTGAGGAATGTGGGGGTGTTTTACACTTCACAGGGTTTACCTGACTGTGGGTCATGATATACACAGTGTGTCAGTGAGTGTGTTAATATTAATCTGTGTTCTCTGTTAATGTGTTAATATTACTGAGGACAGTGGGGGTGTTTTACACTTCTCAGGGTGTATCTGACTGTGGGTCATGATATACACAGTGTGTCAGTGAGTGTGTTAATATTAATCTGTGTTCTCTGTCAGGTGTTAATATTCCTGAGGACAGTGGGGGTGTTTTACACTTCACAGGGTTTATCTGACTGTGGGTCATGATATACACAGTGTGTCAGTGAGTGTGTTCATATTAATCTGTGTTCTCTGTCAGTGTGTTAATATTACTGAGGACAGTGGGGGTGTTTTACACTTCACAGGGTTTATCTGACTGTGGGTCATGATGTACACAGTGTGTCAGTGAGTGTGTTAATATTAATATGTGTTCTCTATCACTGTGTTAATATTCCTGAGGACAGTGGGGGTGTTTTACACTTCACAGGGTGTATCTGACTGTGGGTCATGATATACACAGTGTGTCAGTGAGTGTGTTAATATTAATCTGTGTTCTCTGTCAGTGTGTTAATATTCCTGAGGACAGTGGGGGTGTTTTACACTTCACAGGGTGTATCTGACTGTGGGTCATGATATACACAGTGTGTCAGTGAGTGTGTTAATATTAATCTGTGTTCTCTGTCAGTGTTTTAATATTCCTGAGGACAGTGGGGGTGTTTTACACTTCACAGGGTGTATCTGACTGTGGGTCATGATATACACAGTGTGTCAGTGAGTGTGTTAATATTAATCTGTGTTCTCTGTCAGTGTGTTAATATTCCTGAGGACAGTGGGGGTGTTTTACACTTCACCGGGTGTATCTGACTGTGGGTCATGATATACACAGTGTGTCAGTGAGTGTGTTAATATTAATCTGTGTTCTCTGTCAGTGTGTTAATATTCCTGAGGACAGTGGGGGTGTTTTACACTTCACAGGGTGTATCTGACTGTGGGTCATGATATACACAGTGTGTCAGTGAGTGTGTTAATATTAATCTGTGTTCTCTGTCAGTGTGTTAATATTACTGAGGACAGTGGGGGTGTTTTACACTTCACAGGGTTTATCTGACTGCGGGTCACGATGTACACAGTGTGTCAGTGAGTGTGTTAATATTAATCTGTGTTCTCTGTCAGTGTGTTAATATTACTGAGGACAGTGGGGGTGTTTTACACTTCACAGGGTGTATCTGTCTGTGGGTCATGATATACACAGTGTGTCAGTGAGTGTGTTAATATTAATATGTGTTCTCTGTCAGTGTGTTAATATTACTGAGGACAGTTGGGGTGTTTTACACTTCACAGGGTGTATCTGACTGTGGGTCATGATATACACAGTGTGTCAGTGAGTGTGTTAATATTAATCTGTGTTCTCTGTCAGTGTGTTAATATTACTGAGGACTGTGGGGGTGTTTTACACTTCACAGGGTGTATCTGACTGTGGGTCATGATATACACAGTGTGTCAGTGAGTGTGTTAATATTAATCTGTGTTCTCTGTCAGTGTGTTAATATTCCTGAGGACAGTGTGGGTGTTTTACACTTCACAGGGTGTATCTGACTGTGGGTCATGATGTACACAGTGTGTCAGTGAGTGTGTTAATATTAATCTGTGTTCTCTGTCAGTGTGTTAATATTACTGAGGACAGTGGGGGTGTTTTACTCTTCACAGGGTGTATCTGACTGTGGGTCATGATGTACACAGTGTGTCAGTGAGTGTGTTAATATTAATCTGTGTACTCTGTCAGTGTGTTAATATTCCTGAGGACAGTGGGGGTGTTTTACACTTCACAGGGTGTATCTGACTGTGGGTCATGATATACACAGTGTGTCAGTGAGTGTGTTAATATTAATCTGTGTTCTCTGTCAGTGGTGTTAATATTACTGAGGACAGTGGGGGTGTTTTACACTTCACAGGGTGTATCTGACTGTGGGTCATGATATACACAGTGTGTCAGTGAGTGTGTTAATATTAATCTGTGTACTCTGTCAGTGTGTTAATATTACTGAGGACAGTGGGAATGTTTTACACTTCACAGGGTGTATCTGACTGTGGGTCATGATATACACAGTGTGTCAGTGAGTGTGTTAATATTAATCTGTGTTCTCTGTCAGGTGTTAATATTACTGAGGACAGTGGGGGTGTTTTACACTTCACAGGCAGTATCTGACTGTGTTTCATGATATACACAGTGTGTCAGTGAGTGTGGTAATATTAATCTGTGTTCTCTGTCAGTGTGTTAATATTGCTGAGGACAGTGGGGGTGTTTTACACTTCACAGGGTTTATCTGACTGTGGGTCATGATATACACAGTGTGTCAGTGAGTGTGTTAATATTAATCTGTGTTCTCTGTTAATGTGTTAATATTACTGAGGACAGTGGGGGTGTTTTACACTTCACAGGGTGTATCTGACTGTGGGTCATGATATACACAGTGTGTCAGTGAGTGTGTTAATATTAATCTGTGTTCTCTGTCAGGTGTTAATATTCCTGAGGACAGTGGGGGTGTTTTACACTTCACAGGGTTTATCTGACTGTGGGTCATGATATACACAGTGTGTCAGTGAGTGTGTTAATATTAATCTGTGTTCTCTGTCAGTGTTTTAATATTCCTGAGGAAAGTGGGGGTGTTTTACACTTCACAGGGTGTATCTGACTGTGGGTCATGATATACACAGTGTGTCAGTGAGTGTGTTAATATTAATCTGTGTTCTCTGTCAGTGTGTTAATATTACTGAGGACAGTGGGGGTGTTTTACACTTCACAGGGTGTATCTAACTGTGGGTCATGATATACACAGTGTGTCAGTGAGTGTGTTAATATTAATCTGTGTTCTCTGTCAGTGTGCTAATATTACTGAGGACAGTGGGGGTGTTTTACACTTCACAGGGTGTATCTGACTGTGGGTCATGATATACACAGTGTGTCAGTGAGTGTGTTAATATTAATCTGTGTTCTCTGTCAGTGTGTTAATATTCCTGAGGACAGTGGGGGTGTTTTACACTTCACAGGGTGTATCTGACTGTGGGTCATGATGTACACAGTGTGTCAGTGAGTGTGTTAATATTAATCTGTGTTCTCTGTCAGTGTGTTAATATTCCTGAGGACAGTGCGGGTGTTTTACACTTCACAGGGTGTATCTGACTGTGGGTCATGATGTACACAGTGTGTCAGTGAGTGTGTTAATATTAATCTGTGTTCTCTGTCAGGTGTTAATATTCCTGAGGACAGTGGGGGTGTTTTACACTTCACAGGGTGTATCTGACTGTGGGTCATGATATACACAGTGTGTCAGTGAGTGTGTTAATATTAATCTGTGTTCTCTGTCAGTGTGTTAATATTACTGAGGACAGTGGGGGTGTTTTACACTTCACAGGGTGTATCTGACTGTGGGTCATGATATACACAGTGTGTCAGTGAGTGTGTTAATATTAATCTGTGTTCTCTGTCAGTGTGTTAATATTACTGAGGACAGTGGGGGTGTTTTACACTTCACAGGGTGTATCTGACTGTGGGTCATGATGTACACAGTGTGTCAGTGAGTGTGTTAATATTAATCTGTGTTCTCTGTCAGTGTGTTAATATTCCTGACGACAGTGGGGGTGTTTTACACTTCACAGGGTGTATCTGACTGTGGGTCATGATATACATAGTGTGTCAGTGAGTGTGTTAATATTAATCTGTGTTCTCTGTCAGTGTGTTAATATTCCTGAGGACAGTGGGGGTGTTTTACACTTCACAGGGTGTATCTGACTGTGGGTCATGATATACACAGTGTTTCAGTGAGTGTGTTAATATTAATCTGTGTTCTCTGTCAGTGTGTTAATATTCCTGAGGACAGCGGGGGTGTTTTACACTTCACAGGGTGTATCTGACTGTGGGTCATGATATACACAGTGTGTCAGTGAGTGTGTTAATATTAATCTGTGTTCTCTGTCAGTGTGTTAATATTACTGAGGACAGTGGGGGTGTTTTACACTTCACAGGGTGTATCTGACTGTGGGTCATGATGTACACAGTGTGTCAGTGAGTGTGTTAATATTAATCTGTGTTCTCTGTCAGTGTGTTAATATTCCTGAGGACAGTGGGGGTGTTTTACACTTCACAGGGTGTATCTGACTGTGGGTCATGATATACACAGTGTGTCAGTGATTGTGTTAATATTAATCTGTGTTCTCTGTCAGTGTGTTAATATTACTGAGGACAGTGGGGGTGTTTTACACTTCACCGGGTGTATCTGACTGTGGGTCATGATGTACACAGTGTGTCAGTGAGTGTGTTAATATTAATCTGTGTTCTCTGTCAGTGTGTTAATATTACTGAGGACAGTGGGGGTGTTTTACACTTCTTAGGGTGTATCTGACTGTGGGTCATGATATACACAGTGTGTCAGTGAGTGTGTTAATATTAATCTGTGTTCTCTGTCAGTGTGTTAATATTCCTGAGGACAGTGGGGGTGTTTTACACTTCACAGGGTGTATCTGACTGTGGGTCATGATGTACACAGTGTGTCAGTGAGTGTGTTAATATTAATCTGTGTTCTCTGTCAGTGTGTTAATATTACTGAGGGCAGTGGCGGTGTTTTACACTTCACAGAGTTTATCTGACTGTGGGTCATGATATTCACAGTGTGTCAGTGAGTGTGTTAATATTAATCTGTGTTCTCTGTCAGTGTGTTAATATTCCTGAGGACAGTGGGGGTGTTTTACACTTCACAGGGTGTATCTGACTGTGGGTCATGATATACACAGTGTGTCAGTGAGTGTGTTAATATTAATCTGTGTTCTCTGTCAGTGTGTTAATATTACTGAGGACAGTGGGGGTGTTTTACACTTCACAGGGTTTATCTGACGGTGGGTCATGATGTACACAGTGTGTCAGTGAGAGTGTTAATATTAATCTGTGTTCTCTGTCAGTGTGTTCATATTACTGAGGACAGTGGGGGTGATTTACACTTCACAGGGTGTATCTGACTGTGGGTCATGATGTACACAGTGTGTCAGTGAGTGTGTTAATATTAATCTTTGTTCTCTGTCAGTGTGTTAATATTCCTGAGGACAGTGGGGGTGTTTTACACTTCACAGGGTGTATCTGACTGTGGGTCATGATATGCACAGTGTGTCAGTGAGTGTTTTAATATTAATCTGTGTTCTCTGTCAGTGTGTTAATATTCCTGAGGACAGTGGGGTGTTTTACACTTCACAGGGTGTATCTGACTGTGGGTCATGATGTACACAGTGTGTCAGTGAGTGTGTTAATATTAATCTGTGTTCTCTGTCAGTGTGTTAATATTACTGAGGACAGTGGGGGTGTTTTACACTTCACAGGGCGTATCTGACTGTGGGTCATGATATACACAGTGTGTCAGTGAGTGTGTTAATATTAATCTGTGTTCTCTGTCAGTGTGTTAATATTACTGAGGACAGTGGGGGTGTTTTACACTTCACCGGGTGTATCTGACTGTGGGTCATGATGTACACAGTGTGTCAGTGAGAGTGTTAATATTAATCTGTGTTCTCTGTCAGTGTGTTAATATTACTGAGGACAGTGGGGGTGTTTTACACTTCACAGGGTGTATCTGACTGTGGGTCATGATGTACACAGTGTGTCAGTGAGTGTGTTAATATTAATCTGTGTTCTCTGTCAGTGTGTTAATATTACTGAGGACAGTGGGGGTGTTTTACACTTCACAGGGTGTATCTGGCTGTGGGTCATGATGTACACAGCGTGTCAGTGAGTGTGTTAATATTAATCTGTGTTCTCTGTCAGTGTGTTAATATTACTGAGGACAGTGGGGGTGTTTTACACTTCACAGGGTGTATCTGACTGTGGGTCATGTTATACACAGTGTGTCAGTGAGTGTGTTAATATTAATCTGTGTTCTCTGTCAGTGTGTTAATATTCCTGAGGACAGTGGGGTGTTTTACACTTCACAGGGTGTATCTGACTGTGGGTCATGATGTACACAGTGTGTCAGTGAGTGTGTTAATATTAATCTGTGTTCTCTGTCAGTGTGTTAATATTACTGAGGACAGTGGGGGTGTTTTACACTTCACAGGGTGTATCTGACTGTGAGGCATGATATACACAGTGTGTCAGTGAGTGTGTTAATATTAATCTGTGTTCTCTGTCAGTGTGTTAATATTACTGAGGACAGTGGGGGTGTTTTACACTTCACAGGGTGTATCTGGCTGTGGGTCATGATGTACACAGTGTGTCAGTGAGTGTGTTAATATTAATCTGTGTTCCCTGTCAGTGTGTTAATATTCCTGAGGACAGTGGGGGTGTTTTACACTTCACAGGGTGTATCTGACTGTGGGTCATGATATACACAGTGTGTCAGTGAGTGTGTTAATATTAAACTGTGTTCTCTGTCAGTGTGTTAATATTACTGAGGACAGTGGGGGTGTTTTACACTTCACCGGGTGTATCTGACTGTGGGTCATGATGTACACAGTGTGTCAGTGAGAGTGTTAATATTAATCTGTGTTCTCTGTCAGTGTGTTAATATTACTGAGGACAGTGGGGGTGTTTTACACTTCACAGGGTGTATCTGACTGTGGGTCATGATGTACACAGTGTGTCAGTGAGTGTGTTAATATTAATCTGTGTTCTCTGTCAGTGTGTTAATATTACTGAGGACAGTGGGGGTGTTTTACACTTCACAGGGTGTATCTGGCTGTGGGTCATGATGTACACAGCGTGTCAGTGAGTGTGTTAATATTAATCTGTGTTCTCTGTCAGTGTGTTAATATTACTGAGGACAGTGGGGGTGTTTTACACTTCACAGGGTGTATCTGACTGTGGGTCATGTTATACACAGTGTGTCAGTGAGTGTGTTAATATTAATCTGTGTTCTCTGTCAGTGTGTTAATATTCCTGAGGACAGTGGGGTGTTTTACACTTCACAGGGTGTATCTGACTGTGGGTCATGATGTACACAGTGTGTCAGTGAGTGTGTTAATATTAATCTGTGTTCTCTGTCAGTGTGTTAATATTACTGAGGACAGTGGGGGTGTTTTACACTTCACAGGGTGTATCTGACTGTGAGGCATGATATACACAGTGTGTCAGTGAGTGTGTTAATATTAATCTGTGTTCTCTGTCAGTGTGTTAATATTACTGAGGACAGTGGGGGTGTTTTACACTTCACCGGGTGTATCTGACTGTGGGTCATGATGTACACAGTGTGTCAGTGAGTGTGTTAATATTAATCTGTGTTCTCTGTCAGTGTGTTAATATTACTGAGGACAGTGGGGGTGTTTTACACTTCACAGGGTGTATCTGGCTGTGGGTCATGATGTACACAGTGTGTCAGTGAGTGTGTTAATATTAATCTGTGTTCCCTGTCAGTGTGTTAATATTCCTGAGGACAGTGGGGGTGTTTTACACTTCACAGGGTGTATCTGACTGTGGGTCATGATATACACAGTGTGTCAGTGAGTGTGTTAATATTAAACTGTGTTCTCTGTCAGTGTGTTAATATTACTGAGGGCAGTGGGGGTGTTTTACACTTCACCGGGTGTATCTGACTGTGGGTCATGATGTACACAGTGTGTCAGTGAGTGTGTTAATATTAATCTGTGTTCTCTGTCTGTCTGTTAATATTACTGAGGACAGTGGGGGTGTTTTACACTTCTTAGGGTGTATCTGACTGTGGGTCATGATGTACACAGTGTGTCAGTGTGTGTGTTAATATTAATCTGTGTTCCCTGTCAGTGTGTTAATATTCCTGAGGACAGTGGGGGTGTTTTACACTTCACAGGGTGTATCTGACTGTGAGTCATGATATACACAGTGTGTCAGTGAGTGTGTTAATATTAATCTGTGTTCTCTGTCAGTGTGTTAATATTACTGAGGACAGTGGGGGTGTTTTAACTTCACAGGGTGTATCTGACTGTGGGTCATGATGTACACAGTGTGTCAGTGAGTGTGTTAATATTAATCTGTGTTCTCTGTCAGTGTGTTAATATTCCTGAGGACAGTGGGGGTGTTTTACACTTCACAGGGTGTATCTGACTGTGGGTCATGATATGCATGGTGTGTCAGTGAGTGTGTTAATATTAATCTGTGTTCTCTGTCAGTGTGTTAATATTCCTGAGGACAGTGGGGGTGTTTTACACTTAACCGGGTGTATCTGACTGTGGGTCATGATGTACACAGTGTGTCAGTGAGTGTGTTAATATTAATCTGTGTTCCCTGTCAGTGTGTTAATATTCCTGAGGACAGTGGGGGTGTTTTACACTTCACCGGGTGTATCTGACTGTGGGTCATGATATACACAGTGTGTCAGTGAGAGTGTTAATATTAATCTGTGTTCTCTGTCAGTGTGTTAATATTACTGAGGACAGTGGGGGTGTTTTACACTTCACAGGGTGTATCTGACTGTGGGTCATGATGTACACAGTGTGTCAGTGAGTGTGTTAATATTAATCTGTGTTCTCTGTCAGTGTGTTAATATTACTGAGGACAGTGGGGGTGTTTTACACTTCACAGGGTGTATCTGGCTGTGGGTCATGATGTACACAGTGTGTCAGTGAGTGTGTTAATATTAATCTGTGTTCTCTGTCAGTGTGTTAATATTACTGAGGACAGTGGGGGTGTTTTACACTTCTCAGGGTGTATCTGACTGTGGGTCATGTTATACACAGTGTGTCAGTGAGTGTGTTAATATTAATCTGTGTTCTCTGTCAGTGTGTTAATATTCCTGAGGACAATGGGGTGTTTTACACTTCACAGGGTGTATCTGTCTGTGGGTCATGATGTACACAGTGTGTCAGTGAGTGTGTTAATATTAATCTGTGTTCTCTGTCAGTGTGTTAATATTACTGAGGACAGTGGGGGTGTTTTACACTTCACAGGGTGTATCTGACTGTGAGGCATGATATACACAGTGTTTCAGTGAGTGTGTTAATATTAATCTGTGTTCTCTGTCAGTGTGTTAATATTACTGAGGAGAGTGGGGGTGTTTTACACTTCACCGGGTGTATCTGACTGTGGGTCATGATATACACAGTGTGTCAGTGAGTGTGTTAATATTAATCTGTGTTCTCTGTCAGTGTGTTAATATTACTGAGGACAGTGGGGGTGTTTTACACTTCACAGGGTGTATCTGACTGTGGGTCATGATGTACACAGTGTGTCAGTGAGTGTGTTAATATTAATCTGTGTTCCCTGTCAGTGTGTTAATATTCCTGAGGACAGTGGGGGTGTTTTACACTTCACAGGGAGTATCTGACTGTGGGTCATGATATACACAGTGTGTCAGTGAGTGTGTTAATATTAATCTGTGTTCTCTGTCAGTGTGTTAATATTACTGAGGACAGTGGGGGTGTTTTACACTTCACAGGGTGTATCTGGCTCTGGGTCATGATGCACACAGTGTGTCAGTGAGTGTGTTAATATTAATCTGTGTTCCCTGTCAGTGTGTTAATATTCCTGAGGACAGTGGGGGTGTTTTACACTTCACAGGGTGTATCTGACTGTGGGTCATGATATACACAGTGTGTCAGTGAGTGTGTTAATATTAATCTGTGTTCTCTGTCCGTGTGTTAATATTACTGAGGGCAGTGGGGGTGTTTTACACTTCACCGGGTGTATCTGACTGTGGGTCATGATGTACACAGTGTGTCAGTGAGTGTGTTAATATTAATCTGTGTTCTCTGTCAGTGTGTTAATATTCCTGTGGACAGTGGGGGTGTTTTACACTTCACAGGGTGTATCTGACTGTGGGTCATGATATACATAGTGTGTCAGTGAGAGTGTTAATATTAATCTGTGTTCTCTGTCAGTGTGTTAATATTCCTGAGGACAGTGGGGGTGTTTTACACTTCACCGGGTGTATCTGACTGTGGGTCATGATGTACACAGTGTGTCAGTGAGTGTGTTAATATTAATCTGTGTTCCCTGTCAGTGTGTTAATATTCCTGAGGACAGTGGGGGTGTTTTACACTTCACCGGGTGTATCTGACTGTGGGTCATGATATACACAGTGTGTCAGTGACAGTGTTAATATTAATCTGTGTTCTCTGTCAGTGTGTTAATATTACTGAGGACAGTGGGGGTGTTTTTTCACTTCACAGGGTCTATCTGACTGTGGGTCATGATGTACACAGTGTGTCAGTGAGTGTGTTAATATTAATCTGTGTTCTCTGTCAGTGTGTTAATATTACTGAGGACAGTGGGGGTGTTTTACACTTCACAGGGTGTATCTGGCTGTGGGTCATGATGTACACAGTGTGTCAGTGAGTGTGTTAATATTAATCTGTGTTCTCTGTCAGTGTGTTAATATTACTGAGGACAGTGGGGGTGTTTTACACTTCACAGGGTGTATCTGACTGTGGGTCATGTTATACACAGTGTGTCAGTGAGTGTGTTAATATTAATCTGTGTTCTCTGTCAGTGTGTTAATATTCCTGAGGACAGTGGGGTGTTTTACACTTCACAGGGTGTATCTGACTGTGGGTCATGATGTACACAGTGTGTCAGTGAGTGTGTTAATATTAATCTGTGTTCTCTGTCAGTGTGTTAATATTACTGAGGACAGTGGGGGTGTTTTACACTTCACAGGGTGTATCTGACTGTGAGGCATGATATACACAGTGTGTCAGTGAGTGTGTTAATATTAATCTGTGTTCTCTGTCAGTGTGTTAATATTACTGAGGACAGTGGGGGTGTTTTACACTTCACCGGGTGTATCTGACTGTGGGTCATGATGTACACAGTGTGTCAGTGAGTGTGTTAATATTAATCTGTGTTCTCTGTCAGTGTGTTAATATTACTGAGGACAGTGGGGGTGTTTTACACTTCACAGGGTGTATCTGACTGTGGGTCATGATGTACACAGTGTGTCAGTGAGTGTGTTAATATTAATCTGTGTTCTCTGTCAGTGTGTTAATATTACTGAGGACAGTGGGGGTGTTTTACACTTCACCGGGTGTATCTGACTGTGGGTCATGATGTACACAGTGTGTCATTGAGTGTGTTAATATTAATCTGTGTTCTCTGTCAGTGTGTTAATATTACTGAGGACAGTGGGGGTGTTTTACACTTCTTAGGGTGTATCTGACTGTGGGTCATGATGTACACAGTGTGTCAGTGTGTGTGTTAATATTAATCTGTGTTCCCTGTCAGTGTGTTAATATTCCTGAGGACAGTGGGGGTGTTTTACACTTCACAGGGTGTATCTGACTGTGGGTCATGATATACACAGTGTGTCAGTGAGTGTGTTAATATTAATCTGTGTTCTCTGTCAGTGTGTTAATATTACTGAGGACAGTGGGGGTGTTTTACACTTCACAGGGTGTATCTGACTGTGGGTCATGATGTACACAGTGTGTCAGTGAGTGTGTTAATATTAATCTGTGTTCTCTGTCAGTGTGTTAATATTCCTGAGGACATTGGGGGTGTTTTACACTTCACAGGGTGTATCTGACTGTGGGTCATGATATACATAGTGTGTCAGTGAGTGTGTTAATATTAATCTGTGTTCTCTGTCAGTGTGTTAATATTCCTGAGGACAGTGGGGGTGTTTTACACTTCACCGGGTGTATCTGACTGTGGGTCATGATGTACACAGTGTGTCAGTGAGTGTGTTAATATTAATCTGTGTTCTCTGTCAGTGTGTTAATATTACTGAGGACAGTGGGGGTGTTTTACACTTCACCGGGTGTATCTGACTGTGGGTCATGATGTACACAGTGTGTCAGTGAGTGTGTTAATATTAATCTGTGTTCTCTGTCAGTGTGTTAATATTCCTGAGGACAGTGGGGGTGTTTTACACTTCACCGGGTGTATCTGACTGTGGGTCATGATATACACAGTGTGTCAGTGAGTGTGTTAATATTAATCTGTGTTCTCTGTCAGTGTGTTAATATTCCTGAGGACAGTGGGGGTGTTTTACACTTCACAGGGTGTATCTGACTGTGGGTCATGATATACACAGTGTGTCAGTGAGTGTGTTAATATTAATCTGTGTTCTCTGTCAGTGTGTTAATATTACTGAGGACAGTGGGGGTGTTTTACACTTCACAGGGTTTATCTGACGGTGGGTCATGATGTACACAGTGTGTCAGTGAGAGTGTTAATATTAATCTGTGTTCTCTGTCAGTGTGTTAATATTACTGAGGACAGTGGGGGTGTTTTACACTTCACAGGGTGTATCTGACTGTGGGTCATGATGTACACAGTGTGTCAGTGAGTGTGTTAATATTAATCTTTGTTCTCTGTCAGTGTGTTAATATTCCTGAGGACATTGGGGGTGTTTTACACTTCACAGGGTGTATCTGACTGTGGGTCATGATGTACACAGTGTGTCAGTGAGTGTGTTAATATTAATCTGTGTTCTCTGTCAGTGTGTTAATATTACTGAGGACAGTGTGGGTGTTTTACACTTCACAGGGTGTATCTGACTGTGGGTCATGATATACACAGTGTGTCAGTGAGTGTGTTAATATTAATCTGTGTTCTCTGTCAGTGTGTTAATATTCCTGAGGACAGTGGGGGTGTTTTACACTTCACAGGGTGTATCTGACTGTGGGCCATGATGTACACAGTGTGTCAGTGAGTGTGTTAATATTAATCTTTGTTCTCTGTCAGTGTGTTAATATTCTTGAGGACAGTGGGGGTTTTTTACACTTCACAGGGTGTATCTGACTGTGGGTCATGATGTACACAGTGTGTCAGTGAGTGTGTTAATATTAATCTGTGTTCTCTGTCAGTGTGTTAATATTACTGAGGACAGTGTGGGTGTTTTACACTTCACAGGGTGTATCTGACTGTGGGTCATGATATACACAGTGTGTCAGTGAGTGTGTTAATATTAATCTGTGTTCTCTGTCAGTGTGTTAATATTCCTGAGGACAGTGGGGGTGTTTTACACTTCACAGGGTGTATCTGACTGTGGGTCATGATATACACAGTGTGTCAGTGAGTGTGTTAATATTAATCTGTGTTCTCTGTCAGTGTGTTAATATTACTGAGGACAGTGGGGGTGTTTTACACTTCACCGGGTGTATCTGACTGTGTGTCATGATGTACACAGTGTGTCAGTGAGTGTGTTAAAATTAATCTGTGTTCTCTGTCAGTGTGTTAATATTACTGAGGACAGTGGGGGTGTTTTACACTTCACAGGGTGTATCTGACTGTGGGTCATGATGTACACAGTGTGTCAGTGAGTGTGTTAATATTAATCTGTGTTCCCTGTCAGTGTGTTAATATTCCTGAGG
This sequence comes from Heterodontus francisci, assembly GCF_036365525.1. Taxonomy (NCBI): domain Eukaryota; kingdom Metazoa; phylum Chordata; class Chondrichthyes; order Heterodontiformes; family Heterodontidae; genus Heterodontus; species Heterodontus francisci. Next base: position 628,028 of record NW_027140423.1, on the reverse strand, counting down.
ACATGGGGGTGTTTTACACTTCACTGGGTGTATCTGACTGTGGGTCATGATGTACACAGTGTGTCAGTGAGAGTGTTAATATTAATCTGTGTTCTCTGTCAGTGTGTTAATATTACTGAGGACAGTGGGGGTGTTTTACACTTCACAGGGTGTATCTGACTGTGGGTCATGATGTACACAGTGTGTCAGTGAGTGTGTTAATATTAATCTGTGTTCTCTGTCAGTGTGTTAATATTACTGAGGACAGTGGGGGTGGTTTACACTTCACAGGGTGTATCTGGCTGTGGGTCATGATATACACAGTGTGTCAGTGAGTGTGTTAATATTAATCTGTGTTCTCTGTCAGTGTGTTAATATTACTGAGGACAGTGGGGGTGTTTTACACTTCACAGGGTTTATCTGACGGTGGGTCATGATGTACACAGTGTGTCAGTAAGAGTGTTAATATTAATCTGTGTTCTCTGTCAGTGTGTTAAAATTACTGAGGACAGTGGGGGTGTTTTACACTTCACAGGGTGTATCTGACTGTGGGTCATGATGTACACAGTGTGTCAGTGAGTGTGTTAATATTAATCTTTGTTCTCTGTCAGTGTGTTAATATTCCTGAGGACAGTGGGGGTGTTTTACACTTCACAGGGTGTATCTGACTGTGGGTCATGATGTACACAGTGTGTCAGTGAGTGTGTTAATATTAATCTGTGTTCTCTGTCAGTGTGTTAATATTACTGAGGACAGTGTGGGTGTTTTACACTTCACAGGGTGTATCTGACTGTGGGTCATGATATACACAGTGTGTCAGTGAGTGTGTTAACATTAATCTGTGTTCTCTGTCAGTGTGTTAATATTCCTGAGGACAGTGGGGGTGTTTTACACTTCACAGGGTGTATCTGACTGTGGGTCATGATATACACAGTGTGTCAGTGAGTGTGTTAATATTAATCTGTGTTCTCTGTCAGTGTGTTAATATTACTGAGGACAGTGGGGGTGTTTTACACTTCACAGGGTGTATCTGGCTGTGGGTCATGATATACACAGTGTGTCAGTGAGTGTGTTAATATTAATCTGTGTTCTCTGTCAGTGTGTTAATATTACTGAGGACAGTGGGGGTGTTTTACACTTCACAGGGTTTATCTGACGGTGGGTCATGATGTACACAGTGTGTCAGTAAGAGTGTTAATATTAATCTGTGTTCTCTGTCAGTGTGTTAAAATTACTGAGGACAGTGGGGGTGTTTTACACTTCACAGGGTGTATCTGACTGTGGGTCATGATGTACACAGTGTGTCAGTGAGTGTGTTAATATTAATCTTTGTTCTCTGTCAGTGTGTTAATATTCCTGAGGACAGTGGGGGTGTTTTACACTTCACAGGGTGTATCTGACTGTGGGTCATGATGTACACAGTGTGTCAGTGAGTGTGTTAATATTAATCTGTGTTCTCTGTCAGTGTGTTAATATTACTGAGGACAGTGTGGGTGTTTAACACTTCACAGGGTGTATCTGACTGTGGGTCATGATATACACAGCGTGTCAGTGAGTGTGTTAATATTAATCTGTGTTCTCTGTCAGTGTGTTAATATTCCTGAGGACAGTGGGGGTGTTTTACACTTCACAGGGTGTATCTGACTGTGGGTCATGATATACACAGTGTGTCAGTGAGTGTGTTAATATTAATCTGTGTTCTCTGTCAGTGTGTTAATATTACTGAGGACAGTGGGGGTGTTTTACACTTCACCGGGTGTATCTGACTGTGTGTCATGATGTACACAGTGTGTCAGTGAGTGTGTTAAAATTAATCTGTGTTCTCTGTCAGTGTGTTAATATTACTGAGGACAGTGGGGGTGTTTTACACTTCACAGGGTGTATCTGACTGTGGGTCATGATGTACACAGTGTGTCAGTGAGTGTGTTTATATTAATCTGTGTTCCCTGTCAGTGTGTTAATATTCCTGAGGACATGGGGGTGTTTTACACTTCACCGGGTGTATCTGACTGTGGGTCATGATATACACAGTGTGTCAGTGAGAGTGTTAATATTAATCTGTGTTCTCTGTCAGTGTGTTAATATTACTGAGGACAGTGGGGGTGTTTTACACTTCACAGGGTGTATCTGACTGTGGGTCATGATGTACACAGTGTGTCAGTGAGTGTGTTAATATTAATCTGTGTTCTCTGTCAGTGTGTTAATATTACTGAGGACAGTGGGGGTGTTTTACACTTCACAGGGTGTATCTGGCTGTGGGTCATGATGTACACAGTGTGTCAGTGAGTGTGTTAATATTAATCTGTGTTCTCTGTCAGTGTGTTAATATTACTGAGGACAGTGGGGGTGTTTTACACTTCACAGGGTGTATCTGACTTTGGGTCATGTTATACACAGTGTGTCAGTGAGTGTGTTAATATTAATCTGTGTTCTCTGTCAGTGTGTTAATATTCCTGAGGACAGTGGGGTGTTTTACACTTCACAGGGTGTATCTGACTGTGGGTCATGATGTACACAGTGTGTCAGTGAGTGTGTTAATATTAATCTGTGTTCTCTGTCAGTGTGTTAATATTACTGAGGACAGTGGGGGTGTTTTACACTTCACAGGGTGTATCTGACTGTGAGGCATGATATACACGGTGTGTCAGTGAGTGTGTTAATATTAATCTGTGTTCTCTGTCAGTGTGTTAATATTACTGAGGACAGTGGGGGTGTTTTACACTTCACCGGGTGTATCTGACTGTGGGTCATGATATACACAGTGTGTCAGTGAGTGTGTTAATATTAATCTGTGTTCTCTGTCAGTGTGTTAATATTACTGAGGACAGTGGGGGTGTTTTACACTTCACAGGGTGTATCTGACTGTGGGTCATGATGTACACAGTGTGTCAGTGAGTGTGTTAATATTAATCTGTGTTCCCTGTCAGTGTGTTAATATTCCTGAGGACAGTGGGGGTGTTTTACACTTCACCGGGTGTATCTGACTGTGGGTCATGATATACACAGTGTGTCAGTGAGAGTGTTAATATTAATCTGTGTTCTCTGTCAGTGTGTTAATATTACTGAGGACAGCCGTGGTGTTTTACACTTCAAAGGGTGTATCTGACTGTGGGTCATGATGTACACAGTGTGTCAGTGAGTGTGTTAATATTACTCTGTGTTCTCTGTCAGTGTGTTAATATTACTGAGGACAGTGGGGGTGTTTTACACTTCACAGGGTGTATCTGACTGTGGGTCATGATGTACACAGTGTGTCAGTGAGGGTGTTAATATTACTCTGTGTTCTCTGTCAGTGTGTTAATATTACTGAGGACAGTGGGGGTGTTTTACACTTCACAGGGTGTATCTGACTGTGAGTCATGATATACACAGTGTGTCAGTGAGTGTGTTAATATTGATCTGTGTTCTCTGTCAGTGTGTTAATATTACTGAGGACGGTGGGGGTGTTTTACACTTCACAGGGTGTATCTGACTGTGGGTCATGATATACACAGTGTGTCAGTGAGTGTGTTAATATTAATCTGTGTTCACTGTCAGTGTGTTAATATTACTGAGGACAGTGGGGGTGTTTTACACTTCACAGGGTGTCTCTGACTGTGGGTCATGATATACACAGTGTGTCAGTGAGTGTGTTAATATTAATCTGTGTTCTCTGTCAGTGTGTTAATATTACTGAGGACAGTGGGGGTGTTTTACACTTCACCGGGTGTATCTGACTGTGGATCATGATGTACACAGTGTGTCAGTGAGTGTGTTAATATTAATCTGTGTACTCTGTCAGTGTGTTAATATTACTGAGGACAGTGGGGATGTTTTACACTTCACAGGGTGTATCTGACTGTGGGTCATGATGTACACAGTGTGTCAGTGAGTGTGTTAATATTAATCTGTGTTCTCTGTCAGTGTGTTAATATTACTGAGGACAGTGGGGATGTTTTACACTACACAGGGTGTATCTGACTGTGGGTCATGATGTACACGGTGTGTCAGTGAGTGTGTTAATATTAATCTGTTTTCTCTGTCAGTGTGTTAATATTACTGAGGACAGTGGGGGTGTTTTACACTTCACAGGGTGTATCTGACTGTGGGTCATGATGTACACAGTGTGTCAGTGAGTGTGTTAATATTAATCTGTGTTCTCTGTCAGTGTGTTAATATTACTGAGGACAGTGGGGGTGTTTTACACTTCACAGGGTGTATCTGACTGTGGGTCATGATGTACACAGTGTGTCAGTGAGTGTGTTAATATTAATCTGTGTTCCCTGTCAGTGTGTTAATATTACTGAGGACAGTGGGGGTGTTTTACACTTCACAGGGTGTATCTGACTGTGGGTCATGTTATACACAGTGTGTCAGTGAGTGTGTTAATATTAATCTGTGTTCTCTGTCAGTGTGTTAATATTCCTGAGGACAGTGGGGTGTTTTACACTTCACAGGGTGTATCTGACTGTGGGTCATGATGTACACAGTGTGTCAGTGAGTGTGTTAATATTAATCTGTGTTCTCTGTCAGTGTGTTAATATTACTGAGGACAGAGGGGGTGTTTTACACTTCACAGGGTGTATCTGACTGTGAGGCAAGATATACACAGTGTGTCAGTGAGTGTGTTAATATTAATCTGTGTTCTCTGTCAGTGTGTTAATATTACTGAGGACAGTGGGGGTGTTTTACACTTCACCGGGTGTATCTGACTGTGGGTCATGATATACACAGTGTGTCAGTGAGTGTGTTAATATTAATCTGTGTTCTCTGTCAGTGTGTTAATATTCCTGAGGACAGTGGGGGTGTTTTACACTTCACAGGGTGTATCTGACTGTGGGTCATGATGTACACAGTGTGTCAGTGAGTGTGTTAATATTAATCTGTGTTCTCTGTCAGTGTGTTAATATTACTGAGGACAGTGGGGGTGTTTTACACTTCACAGGGTGTATCTGACTGTGGGTCATGATGTACACAGTGTGTCAGTGAGTGTGTTAATATTAATCTGTGTTCCCTGTCAGTGTGTTAATATTCCTGAGGACAGTGGGGGTGTTTTACACTTCACAGGGTGTATCTGACTGTGGGTCATGATATACACAGTGTGTCAGTGAGTGTGTTAATATTACTCTGTGTTCACTGTCAGTGTGTTAATATTACTGAGGACAGTGGGGGTGTTTTACACTTCAACGGGTGTATCTGACTGTGGGTCATGATATACACAGTGTGTCAGTGAGAGTGTTAATATTAATCTGTGTTCTCTGTCAGTGTGTTAATATTACTGAGGGCAGTGGGGGTGTTTTACACTTCAACGGGTGTATCTGACTGTGGGTCATGATATACACAGTGTGTCAGTGAGAGTGTTAATATTAATCTGTGTTCTCTGTCAGTGTGTTAATATTACTGAGGACAGTGGGGGTGTTTTACACTTCACAGGGTGTATCTGACTGTGGGTCATGATGTACACAGTGTGTCAGTGAGTGTGTTAATATTAATCTGTGTTCTCTGTCAGTGTGTTAATATTCCTGAGGACAGTGGGGATGTTTTACACTTCACAGGGTGTATCTGACTGTGGGTCATGATGTACACAGTGTGTCAGTGAGTGTGTTAATATTAATCTGTGTTCTCTGTCAGTGTGTTAATATTACTGAGGACAGTGGGGATGTTTTACTCTTCACAGGGTGTATCTGACTGTGGGTCATGATGTACACGGTGTGTCAGTGAGTGTGTTAATATTAATCTGTGTTCTCTGTCAGTGTGTTAATATTACTGAGGACAGTGGAGGTGTTTTACACTTCACCGGGTGTATCTGACTGTGGGTCATGATGTACACAGTGTGTCAGTGAGTGTGTTAATATTAATCTGTGTTCTCTGTCAGTGTGTTAATATTACTGAGGACAGTGGGGGTGTTTTACACTTCACAGGGTGTATCTGACTGTGGGTCATGATGTACACAGTGTGTCAGTGAGTGTGTTAATATTAATCTGTGTTCCCTGTCAGTGTGTTAATATTACTGAGGACAGTGGGGGTGGTTTACACTTCACAGGGTGTATCTGACTGTGGTTCATGTTATACACAGTGTGTCAGTGAGTGTGTTAATATTAATCTGTGTTCTCTGTCAGTGTGTTAATATTCCTGAGGACAGTGGGGTGTTTTACACTTCACAGGGTGTATCTGACTGTGGGTCATGATGTACACAGTGTGTCAGTGAGTGTGTTAATATTAATCTGTGTTCTCTGTCAGTGTGTTAATATTACTGAGGACAGTGGGGGTGTTTTACACTTCACAGGGTGTATCTGACTGTGAGGCATGATATACACAGTGTGTCAGTGAGTGTGTTAATATTAATCTGTGTTCTCTGTCAGTGTGTTAATATTACTGAGGACAGTGGGGGTGTTTTACACTTCACCGGGTGTATCTGACTGTGGGTCATGATGTACACAGTGTGTCAGTGAGTGTGTTAATATTAATCTGTGTTCTCTGTCAGTGTGTTAATATTACTGAGGACAGTGGGGGTGTTTTACACTTCACAGGGTGTATCTGACTGTGGGTCATGATGTACACAGTGTGTCAGTGAGTGTGTTAATATTAATCTGTGTTCCCTGTCAGTGTGTTAATATTACTGAGGACAGTGGGGGTGTTTTACACTTCACAGGGTGTATCTGACTGTGGGTCATGTTATACACAGTGTGTCAGTGAGTGTGTTAATATTAATCTGTGTTCTCTGTCAGTGTGTTAATATTCCTGAGGACAGTGGGGTGTTTTACACTTCACAGGGTGTATCTGACTGTGGGTCATGATGTACACAGTGTGTCAGTGAGTGTGTTAATATTAATCTGTGTTCTCTGTCAGTGTGTTAATATTACTGAGGACAGTGGGGGTGTTTTACACTTCACAGGGTGTATCTGACTGTGAGGCATGATATACACAGTGTGTCAGTGAGTGTGTTAATATTAATCTGTGTTCTCTGTCAGTGTGTTAATATTACTGAGGACAGTGGGGGTGTTTTACACTTCACCGGGTGTATCTGACTGTGGGTCATGATATACACAGTGTGTCAGTGAGTGTGTTAATATTAATCTGTGTTCTCTGTCAGTGTGTTAATATTCCTGAGGACAGTGGGGGTGTTTTACACTTCACAGGGTGTATCTGACTGTGGGTCATGATGTACACAGTGTGTGAGTGAGTGTGTTAATATTAATCTGTGTTCTCTGTCAGTGTGTTAATATTACTGAGGACAGTGGGGGTGTTTTACACTTCACAGGGTGTATCTGACTGTGGGTCATGATGTACACAGTGTGTCAGTGAGTGTGTTAATATTAATCTGTGTTCCCTGTCAGTGTGTTAATATTCCTGAGGACAGTGGGGGTGTTTTACACTTCAACGGGTGTATCTGACTGTGGGTCATGATATACACAGTGTGTCAGTGAGAGTGTTAATATTAATCTGTGTTCTCTGTCAGTGTGTTAATATTACTGAGGGCAGTGGGGGTGTTTTACACTTCAACGGGTGTATCTGACTGTGGGTCATGATATACACAGTGTGTCAGTGAGTGTGTTAATATTAATCTGTGTTCTCTGTCAGTGTGTTAATATTACTGAGGACAGTGGGGGTGTTTTATACTTCACAGGGTGTATCTGACTGTGGGTCATGATGTACACAGTGTGTCAGTGAGTGTGTTAATATTAATCTGTGTTCTCTGTCAGTGTGTTAATATTACTGAGGACAGTGGGGGTGTTTTACACTTCACAGGGTGTATCTGGCTGTGGGTCATGATGTACACAGTGTGTCAGTGAGTGTGTTAATATTAATCTGTGTTCTCTGTCAGTGTGTTAATATTACTGAGGACAGTGGGGGTGTTTTACACTTCACAGGGTGTATCTGACTGTGGGTCATGATGTACACAGTGTGTCAGTGATTGTGTTAATATTAATCTGTGTTCTCTGTCAGTGTGTTAATATTCCTGAGGACAGTGGGGGTGTTTTACACTTCACAGGGTGTATCTGACTGTGGGTCATGATGTACACAGTGTGTCAGTGACTGTGTTAATATTAATCTGTGTTCTCTGTCAGTGTGTTAATATTACTGAGGACAGTGGGGGTGTTTTACACTTCACAGGGTGTATCTGACTGTGAGTCATGATATACACAGTGTGTCAGTGAGTGTGTTAATATTAATCTGTGTTTTCTGTCAGTGTGTTAATATTACTGAGGACAGTGGGGGTGTTTTACACTTCACAGGGTGTATCTGACTGTGGGTCATGATATACACAGTGTGTCAGTGAGTGTGTTAATATTAATCTGTGTTCTCTGTCAGTGTGTTAATATTCCTGAGGACAGTGGGGGTGTTTTACACTTCACAGGGTGTATCTGACTGTGGGTCATGATATACACAGTGTGTCAGTGAGTGTGTTAATATTAATCTGTGTTTTCTGTCAGTGTGTTAATATTACTGAGGACAGTGGGGGTGTTTTACACTTCACAGGGTGTATCTGACTGTGAGTCATGATATACACAGTGTGTCAGTGAGTGTGTTAATATTAATCTGTGTTTTCTGTCAGTGTGTTAATATTACTGAGGACAGTGGGGGTGTTTTACACTTCACAGGGTGTATCTGACTGTGGGTCATGATATACACAGTGTGTCAGTGAGTGTGTTAATATTAATCTGTGTTCTCTGTCAGTGTGTTAATATTCCTGAGGACAGTGGGGGTGTTTTACACTTCACAGGGTGTATCTGACTGTGGGTCATGATATACACAGTGTGTCAGTGAGTGTGTTAATATTAATCTGTGTTCACTGTCAGTGTGTTAATATTACTGAGGACAGTGGGGGTGTTTTACACTTCACAGGGTGTATCTGACTGTGGGTCATGATATACACAGTGTGTCAGTGAGTGTGTTAATATTAATCTGTGTTCTCTGTCAGTGTGTTAATATTCCTGAGGACAGTGGGGGTGTTTTACACTTCACAGGGTGTATCTGACTGTGGGTCATGATATACACAGTGTGTCAGTGAGTGTGTTAATATTAATCTGTGTTCACTGTCAGTGTGTTAATATTACTGAGGACAGTGGGGGTGTTTTACACTTCACAGGGTGTATCTGACTGTGGGTCATGATATACACAGTGTGTCAGTGAGTGTGTTAATATTAATCTGTGTTCTCTGTCAGTGTGTTAATATTACTGAGGACAGTGGGGGTGTTTTACACTTCACCGGGTGTATCTGACTGTGGATCATGATGTACACAGTGTGTCAGTGAGTGTGTTAATATTAATCTGTGTACTCTGTCAGTGTGTTAATATTACTGAGGACAGTGGGGGTGTTTTACACTTCACAGGGTGTATCTGACTGTGGGTCATGATATACACAGTGTGTCAGTGAATGTGTTAATATTAATCTGTGTTCTCTGTCAGTGTGTTAATATTCCTGAGGACAGTGGGGATGTTTTACACTTCACAGGGTGTATCTGACTGTGGGTCATGATGTACACAGTGTGTCAGTGAGTGTGTTAATATTAATCTGTGTTCTCTGTCAGTGTGTTAATATTACTGAGGACAGTGGGGATGTTTTACACTTCACAGGGTGTATCTGACTGTGGGTCATGATGTACACGGTGTGTCAGTGAGTGTGTTAATATTAATCTGTGTTCTCTGTCAGTGTGTTAATATTACTGAGGACAGTGGGGGTGTTTTACACTTCACAGGGTGTATATGACTGTGGGTCATGATGTACACAGTGTGTCAGTGAGTGTGTTAATATTAATCTGTGTTCTCTGTCAGTGTGTTAATATTACTGAGGACAGTGGGGATGTTTTCCACTTCACAGGGTGTATCTGACTGTGGGTCATGATGTACACAGTGTGTCAGTGAGTGTGTTAATATTAATCTGTGTTCTCTGTCAGTGTGTTAATATTACTGAGGACAGTGGGGATGTTTTACACTTCACAGGGTGTATCTGACTGTGGGTCATGATGTACACAGTGTGTCAGTGAGTGTGTTAATATTAATCTGTGTTCTCTGTCAATGTGTTAATATTACTGAGGACAGTGGGGGTGTTTTACACTTCACCGGGTGTATCTGACTGTGGGTCATGATATACACAGTGTGTCAGTGAGTGTGTTAATATTAATCTGTGTTCTCTGTCAGTGTGTTAATGTTCCTGAGGACAGTGGGGGTGTTTTACACTTCACAGGGTGTATCTGACTGTGGGTCATGATGTACACAGTGTGTCAGTGAGTGTGTTAATATTAATCTGTGTTCCCTGTCAGTGTGTTAATATTCCTGAGGACAGTGGGGGTGTTTTACACTTCACCGGGTGTATCTGACTGTGGGTCATGATATACACAGTGTGTCAGTGAGAGTGTTAATATTAATCTGTGTTCTCTGTCAGTGTGTTAATATTACTGAGGACAGTCGGGGTGTTTTACACTTCAAAGGGTGTATCTGACTGTGGGTCATGATGTACACAGTGTGTCAGTGAGTGTGTTAATATTAATCTGTGTTCTCTGTCAGTGTGTTAATATTACTGAGGACAGTGGGGGTGTTTTACACTTCACAGGGTGTATCTGACTGTGGGTCATGATGTACACAGTGTGTCAGTGACTGTGTTAATATTAATCTGTGTTCTCTGTCAGTGTGTTAATATTACTGAGGACAGTGGGGGTGTTTTACACTTCACAGGGTGTATCTGACTGTGAGTCATGATATACACAGTGTGTCAGTGAGTGTGTTAATATTGATCTGTGTTCTCTGTCAGTGTGTTAATATTACTGAGGACGGTGGGGGTGTTTTACACTTCACAGGGTGTATCTGACTGTGGGTCATGATATACACAGTGTGTCAGTGAGTGTGTTAATATTAATCTGTGTTCACTGTCAGTGTGTTAATATTACTGAGGACAGTGGGGGTGTTTTACACCTCACAGGGTGTCTCTGACTGTGGGTCATGATATACACAGTGTGTCAGTGAGTGTGTTAATATTAATCTGTGTTCTCTGTCAGTGTGTTAATATTACTGAGGACAGTGGGGGTGTTTTACACTTCACCGGGTGTATCTGACTGTGGATCATGATGTACACAGTGTGTCAGTGAGTGTGTTAATATTAATCTGTGTCCTCTGTCAGTGTGTTAATATTACTGAGGACAGTGGGGGTGTTTTACACTTCACTGGGTGTATCTGACTGTGGGTCATGATATACACAGTGTGTCAGTGAGTGTGTTAATATTAATCTGTGTTCTCTGTCAGTGTGTTAATATTCCTGAGGACAGTGGGGATGTTTTACACTTCACAGGGTGTATCTGACTGTGGGTCATGATGTACACAGTGTGTCAGTGAGTGTGTTAATATTAATCTGTGTTCTCTGTCAGTGTGTTAATATTACTGAGGACAGTGGGGATGTTTTACACTTCACAGGGTGTATCTGACTGTGGGTCATGATGTACACGGTGTGTCAGTGAGTGTGTTAATATTAATCTGTGTTCTCTGTCAGTGTGTTAATATTACTGAGGACAGTGGGGGTGTTTTACACTTCACCGGGTGTATCTGACTGTGGGTCATGATGTACACAGTGTGTCAGTGAGTGTGTTAATATTAATCTGTGTTCTCTGTCAGTGTGTTAATATTACTGAGGACAGTGGGGGTGTTTTACACTTCACAGGGTGTATCTGACTGTGGGTCATGATGTACACAGTGTGTCAGTGAGTGTGTTAATATTAATCTGTGTTCCCTGTCAGTGTGTTAATATTACTGAGGACAGTGGGGGTGTTTTACACTTCACAGGGTGTA